>NC_056437.1:34584450-34909450 GCF_018296145.1 Oncorhynchus tshawytscha | reverse complement strand
TAAAAACGTGCTTATACTACTTTATTTATACACACAACTATTAAAAACGTGATTATACTACTTCATTTATACAACTATTAAAAACATGCTTATACTACTTTATTTATACACACAACTATTAAAAACATGCTTATACTACTTTATTTATACACACAACTATTAAAAACGTGAATATACTACTTTATTTATACACACAACTATTAAAATGTGCTTATACTACTTTATTTACACAACTATTAAAAACGTGTTATGCTACCTTATTTATACAACTATTAAAAATGTGCTTATACTACTTTATTTACACAACTATTAAAAAACGTGTTATGCTACTTTATTTATACACACAACTATTAAAATGTGCTTATACTACTTTATTTACACAACTATTAAAAACGTGTTATGCTACCTTATTTATACAACTATTAAAAACGTGCTTATACTACTTTATTTACACAACTATTAAAAAACGTGTTATACTACTTTATTTATACAACTATTAAAACATGCCTATACTACTTTATTTGTACAACTATTAAAACGTGCTTATACTACTTTATTTATACACACAACTATTAAAAACATGCATGTACTACTTTATTTATACACACAACTATTAAAAACTTGCTTATACTACTTTATTTATACACACAACTATTAAAAACGTGCTATACTACTTCATTTATACAACTATTAAAAACATGCTTATACTACTTTATTTATACACACAACTATTAAAAACATGCTTATACTACTTTATTTATACACACAACTATTAAAAACATGCTTATACTACTTTATTTATACACACAACTATTAAAAACATGCTTATACTACTTTATTTATACACACAACTATTAAAATGTGCTTATACTACTTTATTTACACAACTATTAAAAACGTGTTATGCTACCTTATTTATACAACTATTAAAAATGTGCTTATACTACTTTATTTACACAACTATTAAAAAACGTGTTATACTACTTTATTTATACAACTATTAAAACATGCCTATACTACTTTATTTGTACAACTATTAAAACGTGCTTATACTACTTTATTTATACACACAACTATTAAAAACATGCATGTACTACTTTATTTATACACACAACTATTAAAAACTTGCTTATACTACTTTATTTATACACACAACTATTAAAAACGTGCTATACTACTTCATTTATACACACAACTATTAAAAACATGCTTATACTACTTTATTTATACACACAACTATTAAAATGTGCTTATACTACTTTATTTACACAACTATTAAAAACGTGTTATGCTACCTTATTTATACAACTATTAAAAACGTGCTTATACTATATTTACACAACTATTAAAAAACGTGTTATACAACTATTAAAACATGCCTATACTACTTTATTTATACAACTATTAAAACGTGCTTATACTACTTTATTTATACACACAACTATTAAAAACGTGCTTATACTACTTCATTTATACAACTATTAAAAACATGTTTTTCTACTTTATTTACACAACTATTAAAAACGTGCCTATACTACTTTATTTATACACACAACTATTAAAATGTGCTTATACTACTTTATTTACACAACTATTAAAAACGTGTTATGCTACCTTATTTATACAACTATTAAAAATGTGCTTATACTACTTTATTTACACAGCTATTAAAAAACGTGTTATACTACTTTATTTATACACACAACTATTAAAATGTGCTTATACTACTTTATTTACACAACTATTAAAAACGTGTTATGCTACCTTATTTATACAACTATTAAAAACGTGCTTATACTACTTTATTTACACAACTATTAAAAAACGTGTTATACAACTATTAAAACATGCCTATACTACTTTATTTATACAACTATTAAAACGTGCTTATACTACTTTATTTATACACACAACTATTAAAAACGTGCTTATACTACTTCATTTATACAACTATTAAAAACATGTTTTTCTACTTTATTTACACAACTATTAAAAACGTGCCTATACTACTTTATTTATACACACAACTATTAAAAACGTGCTTATACTACTTCATTTATACAACTATTAAAAACATGTTATACTACTTTATTTATACAACTATTAAAAACGTGTTTTCCTACTTTATTTACACAACTATTAAAAACGTGCCTATACTACTTTATTTATACACACAACTATTAAAAACGTGCTTATACTACTTTATTTATACAACTATAAAAACGTGTTTAACCTACTTTATTTATACAACTATTAAAAACGTGGCCTTTATCATCTGTGGGATGGAACGGTGTGAAGTTGAACTCAACCGGGTATAACTGTGATCATCAGCACTAACACAGTGTCTACTTCACAGACAACCATTTCCACTTCATAACGTTCTAACCGAAAGCCTACCTCTACTTGAACTGTTACTGTCTGGCTGTACCACACGTACTGCAAATATTCCTGCATATCTTTCTGTCTTTCTGTCCTTCTCTCTCTTGGTCTTTCTCCGCTTTGATCTGCTGCCAGGCTGAACCAAATACAGCCAGAGCAGTTTAACATCCCTCAAACGCTCACACACTCAAAACATGAGCGCACACCACACATACACACACTGATTGGAGTGGCGTGGTGATGGTACTCAGTTGATCAGTATTGTGTGTATGAGGAGGGGGAAGTCTGGGACAGTCAGTCCTGACTACGTGCTCTGCTTATAAAGAGACCCATCCACCATCTACTGGAGCAATCATACACACCTCCACAGCCTCTTCCCACTGGACACACACCGGTTGAATCAACCTGGTTTCCATGTCATTTCTATGGAATTTAATTGACGTCTGTGTCCAGTGGGTTCCACCTCCTTTTTCCACCACTATCCTCCTCCATCTTCTTCCACACTCTGTTCCCCCTCTCTTTCCTCTTACACTCAGTCTTCCCCACCTCTCTCGTTCACCTCTCTCGTTCACCTCTCTCGTTCACCTCTCTCGTTCACCTCTCTCGTTCACCTCTCTCGTTCACCTCTCGTTCACCTCTCTCGTTCACCTCTCTCGTTCACCTCTCTCGTTCACCTCTCTCGTTCACCTCTCTCGTTCACCTCTCTCGTTCACCTCTCTCGTTCACCTCTCTCGTTCACCTCTCTCGTTCACCTCTCTCGTTCACCTCTCTCGTTCACCTCTCTCGTTCACCTCTCTCACCTCTCTCGTTCACCTCTCTCGTTCACCTCTCTCGTTCACCTCTCTCGTTCACCTCTCTCGTTCACCTCTCTCGTTCACCTCTCTCGCGGTGCATCCCTTTTCTTTTCCCTCTGATGTTCTCAAACTTTTCACCTTAAAAGGCGAGTGCTGTCTGTCTGCTGATATGACAGACTGACAGGAGACCCAGCCAGGGAGGATAATCCCACCGCAACTTCCAACACTAAACTCACACACACACACACACACAACGTTGGGGACAAATATACGTAAAAACAGGTAGACTTCTGAACAGGCACAAACAACCAAAAAAACACACTAACCACCTACCATGCAAAAAAGAAAGGTGTGAGCACAACAGACATGTAAAACCATCACACAGATATGTACACACACACACACGTCTACTGCCAGAAGCGGAAAAGCACAAAGACTGTCTCCCTCTCCCGCTGAGCAAAAATGAGAGGATAGAGAGAACCTGGCAAGAAACGAGAGTAGCGACTGTCTTTACCCAGAATACAAAACAGCTCATTAACTAATAACAGCCGGCTACATTTAAGACACTGTCACACACCAGGAACTTTACCATGCAACATCCACACTAACCTATTCACAGTACCAGCCAAGAAAGAACCTTACATATATCGTCATATAGACATACAGGCAGGTGCAATTGTTAATGCTACACAACACACTATAGAATCAGAAAACACCCCACACGTACAAAATACTCAGTACAGGATTAAAGACAGATTACAAAGGTTTTTCTATACACACAAGTTACTTCAAATGTACTGTCACACACACACTCTCACACACACACACATTACCATATGTGCAGTTACAACACAGTCTGAGTACCAGTAGAATCTCCATCTCACACTTCCTTCTCTGTTCTCTCTGCCTCCCCTCTCTGTCCATCTCCAACACCCATAGTCAGAGAGAGAGAGAGAGAGAGGAGAGGGGAGAGAGAGGAGTGGGAAAGGCAAAGAGAGAGAGAGAGAGAGAGAGAGAGGAGAGAGAGGAGAGAGAGAGGAGTGGGAAAGGCAAAGAGAGAGAGAGGCGAAGCAGAGAGAGAGTGAAGCGAGCATGCACAAGAGGGAGCCTGGCCTCCCTAAGCCTGCCTCTGCATACACAAGCAGAAGAGACAAGGCTACAGAGTCTGAAAGAGCCATAGCAGCCTTCTGACACACATCTAGATTAGAACTCATCTCTTACCTTCCATAGTGACATTTGTGTTACAGTCCTTCGAGTCCTTAGGACCCTTTACTTTCAGGTTCTGGAAGAAAATGAATGAATTGTGATTGCTGGTGTATTACAGGTTTAGTGGTATAATATTTTAGTGGTATAGGAATTTAGCGGTATAGAACACAGGAGGCTGTTGAGGGGAGAATGGCTCATAATAATCTCCGGAACAGAACAAGGAATGGCATCAAACACCTGTAAACCATGGAAAGGGAAAGAGGGATAACTAGTCAGTTGTACAACTGAATGCTTCAACTGATATGCGTCTTCCGCATTTAACCCAACCCCTCTGTGTTTGATACCGTTTCACTCATTCTGCCCCAGTCATTACCACAGACCCGTACTCCCCAATAAAGGTGCCACCAACCTCCTGTGGTATAGAAGCAGGACCCACCCAGAAACACACCCACCCGCCCAACCAGACACACACAAACCCACCCACCCAACCAAACAGAGACACACAAACCCACCCACCCAACCAACCAGAGACACACACACCCAGAAACACACACACACCCCCACCCACCCAGAAACACACACACCCACCCAGAGACAACATCCAGCTACCCACACACACACCGAGACACACACACACACACACACACACACACAGACACACACACACACACACACACACACCGAGACACACACACACCGAGACACACACACACACACACACACACCGAGACACCGAGACACACACACACACACCGAGACACACACACACACCGAGACACACACACACACACACACACACACACACGAGACACACACCACCGAGACACACACACACACACACTGAGACACACACCGAGACACACACACACACACACACACGAGACACACACACACACCGAGACACACACACACACACACACCGAGACACACACACACACACACCGAGACACACACACACAGAGACACACACACACACACACCGAGACACACACACACACACCGAGACACACACACACACACACACACACCGAGACACACACACACACACCGACACACACACACACACCGACACACACACACACACACACCGAGACACCGAGACACACACACACACCGAGACACACACACACACACCGAGACACACACACACACACACCGAGACACACACACACACACACCGAGACACACACACACACACACCGAGACACACACACACACACACCGAGACACACACACACACACACACCGAGACACACACACACACACACCGAGACACACACACACACACCGAGACACACACACACACACACCGAGACACACACACACACACCGAGACACACACACACACACACACACGAGACACACACACACACACACACCGAGACACACACACACACACACCGAGACACACACACACACACACCGAGACACACACACACACACACCGAGACACACACACACACACACCGAGACACACACACACACACCGAGACACACACACACACACGAGACACACACACACACCGAGACACACACACACCGAGACACACACACACCGAGACACACACACACCGAGACACACACACACCGAGACACACACACACCGAGACACACACACACCGAGACACACACACACACCGAGACACACACACACACACACACCGAGACACACACACACACACACCGAGACACACCGAGACACACACACACACACACACACACGAGACACACACACACACCGAGACACACACACACACAGAGACACACCGAGACACACCGAGACACACACACACACCAAGACACACACAGAGACACACCGAGACACACCGAGACACACACCGAGACACACACCGAGACACACACCGAGACACACACCGAGACACACACCGAGACACACACCGAGACACACACCGAGACACACACCGAGACACACACCGAGACACACACCGAGACACACACCGAGACACACACCGAGACACACACCGAGACACACACACACACCAAGACACACACACCGAGACACACACACCCAGAAACACACACACACACCCCCACCCACCCAGAAACACACACACCCACCCAGAGACAACATCCAGCTACCCAGACACACACCCACCCACCCAGAGACACACACACCGAGACACACACACCGAGACACACACACCGAGACACACACACCGAGACACACACACACCGAGACACACACACACCGAGACACACACACACCCGAGACACACACACCGAGACACACACACACACACACACACACACCGAGACACACACACACACCGAGACACACACACACACACACACACACACACACACACAGCGAGACACACACACACACACACACACACACGAGACACACACACACACACACACACACCGAGACACACACACCGAGACACACACACACACACACACACACCGAGACACACACGCACACACCGAGGCACACACACACACGCACACACACCGAGACACACACGCACACACACCGAGACACACACCGAGACACACACCGAGACACACACCGAGACACACACACCGAGACACACACACCGAGACACACACCGAGACACACACACCGAGACACACACCGAGACACACACACCGAGACACACACCGAGACACACACACCGAGACACACACCGAGACACACACACCGAGACACACACACGAGACACACACACCGAGACACACACACCGAGACACACACACCGAGACACACACACACAGACACACACACCGAGACACACACACAGACACACACCGAGACACACACCGAGACACACACACCGAGACACACACACACACACCGAGACACACACACACACACACACCGAGACACACACACACACACACACCGAGACACACACACACACACACACGAGACACACACACACACACACACCGAGACACACACACACACACACACACACCGAGACACACACACACACACACACACCGAGACACACACACACACACACACACCGAGACACACACACACACACACACCGAGACACACACACACACACCGAGACACACACACAGACACACACACCGAGACACACACCGAGACACACACCGAGACACACACCGAGACACACACCGAGACACACACACCGAGACACACACCGAGACACACACACCCCGAGACACACACACCGAGACACACACCGAGACACACACCGAGACACACACACCGAGACACACACACCGAGACACACACACCGAGACACACACCGAGACACACACACCGAGACACACACCGAGACACACACCGAGACACACACACCGAGACACACACACGAGACACACACCGAGACACACACACCGAGACACACACCGAGACACACACACACACACCGAGACACACACACACACACCCGAGACACACACAGACACACACCGAGACACACACACCACACCGAGACACACACACCGAGACACACACCGAGACACACACCGAGACACACACCGAGACACACACCGAGACACACACACACACACACACACGAGACACACACACACACACACCGAGACACACACACACACCGAGACACACACACACACCGAGACACACACACACACACACCGAGACACACACACACACACACCGAGACACACACACACACACCGAGACACACACACACACACACACCGAGACACACACACACACCGAGACACACACCGAGACACACACCGAGACACACACCGAGACACACACACCACCGAGACACACACACACCGAGACACACACACCGAGACACACACACACACGAGACACACACACACACACGAGACACACACACACACCGAGACACACACACACACACACACACCGAGACACACACACACACACACACCGAGACACACACCGAGACACACACACGAGACACACACACACCGAGACACACACACACACGAGACACACACACACACACCGAGACACACACACCGAGACACACACACACACACCGAGACACACACACACACACCACCGAGACACACACACACACCGAGACACACACACACACCGAGACACACACACACACACCGAGACACACACACACACACGAGACACACACACACACACACCGAGACACACACACACCGAGACACACACACACCGAGACACACACACACCGAGACACACACACACACACACCGAGACACACACGAGACACACACACACACACCGAGACACACACACACACACAGACACACACACACACACCGAGACACACACACACACACCGAGACACACACACACCGAGACACACACACACCGAGACACACACACACCGAGACACACACACACCGAGACACACACACACACACCGAGACACACACACACACACACACACACACACCGAGACACACACACACACACACCGAGACACACACACACACACACACACACCGAGACACACACACACCGAGACACACACACACACCGACACACACACACACACCGACACACACACACACCGACACACACACACACACCGAGACACACACACACACACACACACACACACACACCGAGACACACACACACACACACCGAGACACACACACACACACACACCGAGACACACACACACACACACACACACCGAGACACACACACACGAGACACACACACACACACACACCGAGACACACACACACCGAGACACACACACACACCGACACACACACACACCGACACACACACACACCGAGACACACACACACCGAGACACACACACACCGAGACACACACACACACACACACACACACGAGACACACACACACACACCGAGACACACACACACACACACGAGACACACACACACCGAGACACACACACACCGAGACACACACACACCGAGACACACACACACCGAGACACACACACACCGAGACACACACACACCGAGACACACACACACCGAGACACACACACACACCGAGACACACACACACACACACCGAGACACACACACACACACGAGACACACACACACACCGAGACACACACACACACCGAGACACACACACACACCGACACACACACACACACCACACACACACACACACACACGAGACACACACACACCGAGACACACACACACCGAGACACACACACACACCGAGACACACACACACACACCGAGACACACACACACACACACACGAGACACACACACACACACACACGAGACACACACACACACACACACACAGACACACACACACACACACCGAGACACACACACACACACCGAGAGACACACACACACACCGAGACACACACACACACCCACACACACACACACACACACACCGAGACACACACACACACACACACAGACACACACACACACACCGAGACACACACACACACCGAGACACACACACACACCGACACACACACACACACCGACACACACACACACCGACACACACACACACACACACACGACACACACACACACGAGACACACACACACACCGACACACACACACACACACCGAGACACACACACACACACCGAGACACACACACACACACACACACCGAGACACACACACACACACACACACCGAGACACACACACACACACACCGAGACACACACACACACACACACGAGACACACACACACACCGAGACACACACACACACACACGAGACACACACACACACACCCCACCGACACACACACACACCCACCGACACACACACACACCCACCGACACACACACACACCACCGACACACACACACACCCACCGACACACACACACACCCACCGACACACACACACACCCACCGACACACACACACACCCACCGACACACACACCCACCGACACACACACCCACCGACACACACACCCCACCGACACACACACCCCCACCGACACACACACACACCCACCGACACACACACCCACCGACACACACACCCACCGACACACACACCCACCGACACACACACCCACCGACACACACACCCACCGACACACACACCCACCGACACACACACCCACCGACACACACACCCACCGACACACACACCCACCGACACACACCGACACACACCCACCGACACACACACCCACCGACACACACACCCACCGACACACACACCCACCGACACACACACCCACCGACACACACACCCACCGACACACACACCCAGAGAACCGAGATACCCACCCACCCAGAGACACACCCAGAGACACACCCAGAGACACACCCAGAGACACACCCAGAGACTAGAGGTCGACCGATTAATTAGGGCCGATTTCCAGTTTTCATAACAATCGGAAATCTGTATTTTTGTGCAGCGATTTCCGTTTTTTTTTTAACCTTTATTTAACTAGGCAAGTCAGTTAAGAACACATTCTTATTTTCAATGACGGCTTAGGAACAGTGGGTTAAATGCCTGTTCAGGGGCAGAACGACAGATTTTCACCTTGTCAGCTCAGGGATCCAATCTTGCAACCGTACAGTTAACCCGTCCAACGCTCTAACCATTGCACTCCACAAGGAGCCTGCCTGTTACGTGAATGCAGTAGAAGCCAAGGTAAATTGCTAGCTAGCATTACACTTATCTTATAAAAAACAATCAATCATAATCACTAGTTATAACTACTAATCCAGTTTAGCAGGCAATATTAACCAGGTGAAATTGTGTCATTTCTCTTGCGTTCATTACACGCAGAGTCAGGGTATATGCAACAGTTTGGGCTGCCTGGCTCATTGCAAACTAATTTTCCAGAAGTTTACGTAATTATGACATAACATTGAAGGTTGTGCAATGTAACAAGAACATTTAGACTGATGGATGCCACCCATTAGATAAAATACCAAACGGTTCCGTATTTCACTGAAATAATAAATCTTTTGTTTTTGAAATGATAGTTTCCGGATTCGACCATATTAATGAGCAAAGGCTTGTATTTCTGTGTGTTATTATGTTATAATTAAGTCTGATTTGATAGAGCAGTCTGACTGAGCAGCAGCAGGCCCATAATCATTCATTCAAACAGCACTTTCGTGCGTTTTGCCAGCAGCTCTTCGCAAGCACAGCGCTGTTTATGACTTCAAGCCTATCAGCCTAATGGCTGGTGTAACCAATGTGAAATGGCTAGCGAGTTAGCTGGGTGTGCGCTAATACTGTTTCAAACGTCACTTGCTTTTAGATTTGGAGTATTTTGTGGAGCGATGGGTAACGCTGCTTTGAGTGTGGCTGTTGTCGATGTGTTCCTGGTTCGAGCCCAGGTAGGGGCGAGGAGAGGGACGGAAGCTAAACTGTTACACTGGCAATACTATAGTGCCTATAAGAACATCCAATAGTCAAAGGTATATGAAATACAAATGGTAGAGAGAGAAATAGTCCTATAAATACTATATTAACTACAACCTAAAACCTCTTACCTTGGAATATTGAAGACTGTTAAAAGGAAGATGTTAAAAGGAAACACCAACTTTCATATGTTCTCATCTTCTGAGCAAGGAACTGAAATGTTAGCTTTATTACATGGCCCATATTTTACATGGCACACACATATTGCATATTGGCACATATTACTTTCTTCTCCAACACTTTGTTCTTGCATTATTTAAACCAAATTGAACATGTTTAATTATTTATTTGAGGCTAAATTGATTTTATTGATGTATTATAGAAGTTAAAATAAGTGTTCATTCAGTATTGTTGTAATTGTCATTATTACAAATAAAATAAAAATCGACCGATTAATCGGTATCGGCTTTTTTGGTCCTCCAATAATCGGTATCGAGGGTTTCTGGGCCTCCAATAATCGGTACCGACGCTGAAAAATCATAATCGGTATCGGCGTTGAAAAATCATAATCGGTCGACCTCTACCAGAGACACACACACCCACAAACATGAAACACCCAGAGACACACACACCCACCCAGACACACATCCAGAGACACACCCAGAGACACACACACCCAGAGCCTGGTTGAGGCTGCATGGAGCTAATGAAGAGGAATGGAGCTGATGAAGCAGACTGTCGGGCTGGGAAAACACACGGCCCCCAAAACTACACACACACACAAATACATACACAACACCATATATTAGTACACATTTCAGCCCTCACAACTGATGTGCATGGTGTGAGTGTGCTTTGTGTGTTTACGTGTGTGACCAACATCTACCTCAGAGATCTTCTGGAACTGGGTGTTGGCCTGGCTGCATTTCTCTGCTGTCTCCACCGCTGTCTTGTAGTTGTCAACAAAAGCCTTGTACACCCCCAGCTGGCTGGCCTGGAGCACAGAGGAGAGGACACAATATTAACACCGTGGAGAGAGGGAGGAGGAGGAGGAGGATGATGAAGAGAAGGAGAATGAAAATGACGCTGTCTGGAAGTCCACTCCTAAATGAACTTTCCTTTATTTTATTCTATGTTTAGAACTACCCATACTACACCCAAGACTGGAGAGGGGTATTGGATGACGCAATTCAACTCCCTCTAAGAGGAACCCAATCACATTTCTATACAGTGTAAAGCTTAAGAGCAGGAGTGTCAAAAATACAGCCCGTGAGGTAAATACATAAAGTTAAATAAATGTATATATACAATGCATTCAGAAAGTATTCAGACCCATTGACTTTGTACACATTTTGTTACATTACAGCCGTATTCTAAAATTATTAAATTGTTTTTCCCCCCTCTCATCAATCTACATACAATACCCCACATAATGACAAAGCAAAAACAGGTTATTATAATTTTTTTCAAATTTATAAAAAATACCAAAGTGAAATATTATATTTACATAAGTATTCAGACCCTTTACTCGGTACTTTGTTGAAGTACCTTTGGCAGTGATTACAGCCTCAAGTCTTCTTAGGTATGAAGCTACAAGCTTGGTACACCTGTATTTGGGGAGTTTCTCCCATTCTTCTCTGCAGATCCTCTCTGTCAGGTTGGATGGGGAGAGTCGCTGCACAGCTATTTTGAGGTCTCTCTAGAGATGTTTGATCGGGTTCAAGTTTGGGCTGTGGCTGGGCCACTCAATGACATTCATAAACTTGTCCCAAAGCCTCTCCTGCTTTGTCTTGGCTGTGTACTTAGGCTCGTTGTCCTGTTGGAAGGTGAACCTTCACCCCGGTCTGAGGTCTTGAGCGCTCTGTTGCAGGTTTTCAGGATCGCTAAGTTTATAATTTTTCCCTGGATCCTGACTCCCAGTCCCTGCCGCTGAAAAACATCCCTGGATGGTGCCAGGTTTCCTCCAGACGTGACGCTTGGAATCAGTACTAAGACTTCAATCTTGGTTTCATCAGACCAAAGAACCTTGTTTCTCATGGTCTGAGAGTCCTTTAGGTAAACTCCAAGCGGGCTGTCAATGTGCCCTTTACTGAGGAGTGGCTTCCATCTGGCCTGATTGATGGAGTGCTGCAGAGATGGTTGTCCTTCTGGAAGGTTCTCCCATCTTCACAGAGACACTCTAGAGCTCTGTCAGAGAGACCATCGGTCAACTCCCTGACCAAGGCCCTTTCTCCCCTGATTGCTCAGTTTGGCCAGGCAGCCAGCTCTAGGAAGAGTCTTGGTGGTTCCAAACTTCTTCCATTTAAGAATGATGGAGGCCACAGTGTTCTTGGGGACCGTCAATGGTGCAGAAATGTTTGTCATTATGGGTTATTGTGTGTAGATTGATGAGAAAAATGTATATTTAATACATTTTAGATCAAAGCTGTAACGTTTACCAAAATGTGGAAAAGGGGAAGGGGTCTGACTACTTCGCGAATACACTGTATAAAAATGTAACTCAATATACTTTAAAATGACTAAAACCAAATGGAAACAGTGTAGTAATGATAATGGACCTACATTCATTCAGTTTCTTGACTGTGTCCAGCTCACTAAGAATCCCCCAAATGAAAACTACACAGTAAGAGTGCATAGCAAAATAAAATAAAAAGATGGATAGAGGACTATTATGCGTCCCCAGGGGCAAAGTGAGTTTGACACCCCTGTTTGGCTCCAAATTAATGCCCATTCAAATGATCTCTCCTGAGAGGCGTGAAGAACATCTATTGTGAACGATGCAGACTACAAATTCCATCGAGTCCAGGAGTGATTTGAAATCAACTCCAACACACTACCAGAGTTAGCAGGGCCGTGGCTCCGCTGGCTAGAAGCTATCTCTCCCTTGGACACCTTCTAATCATATCCCCACAATGCCCTTCCCTGCTTCGGGTCCCACATTCCTGATTGGAGCACAGTCAAATCAGCCAGTCGCAACGCCCAGGCCTCTCTGTGCATTCTAATGAAGGCAATTGGACCAGGAAATGAATATGCATACATAAACAGCTCCGGTGAAGGGACAAGGGAGAGCTAGTCAAGACATTGATGGAGGGAGTGAGAAAGGTATTAGTCTGTGAAATAAATGAGAGGTTAGATTAATTAGAACGTGTTAAGCTACTGTATGTGTGCTCTGCCTTGCCTCCCCCATCCCTCCCTCCCCCGCTCTCGTCCTCTGCCCGTATGGTGTGATGCATTATCACTGTTGGAGAGGAGAAGTGGAGAAACCATGAGGTCTCTGAGGACACTTCAAAGCAGAGATCAATATTCTTTCCCTTCTCCTCTCTCCCCTTCTAGCTCATCTTCCATTATGCTCCCCTGTACCCATCTTTCCCTGCAGATTTGGAGAGAACCCTCTGACCCAATCAGTCGTCATGGCAAAGGCTGTCTCCTAGCAACATGTACATCCTTGGCAGAAGCACTTTGGTCTCTCACCAGAAGCACTTCCGTCTCTCACTTAGGTACTAGAAAACACCCTGAGACATAGGAGAGGGTGAGAAATATGTATGAGAGGATAGGAGAGAGAAAGAAAGCAAAAAATAAATAGAGGGAAAGAAAGGAGTTGGAACACTGACGATTTCCATCCCTCTTGCTCCCCTCTCTCTTTCCCCTCCTCTCTCTTTCCCCTCCTCTCTCTTTCCCCTCCTCTCTCTTTCCCCTCCTCTCTCTTTCCCCTCCTCTCTCTTTCCCCTCCTCTCTCTCCCCCTCTCTCTTTCCCTCCTCTCCCCTCTTCTCCCCCTCCTCTCTCTTTCCCCTCCTCTCTCTTTCCCCTCCTTCTCCCCCTCCTCTCTCTTTCCCCTCCTCTCTCTTTCCCCTCCTCTCTCTTTCCCCTCCTCTCTCTTTCCCCTCCTCTCTCTTTCCCTCCTCTCTCTTTCCCCTCCTCTCTCTTTCCCCTCCTCTCTCTTTCCCCTCGCTTCTTTCCTTTGATCCCCCTGCATCTCCCTCTCTGTTTCTACTGTAGTGTCTCCAGTGCCCCACACAGGGAGCAGTGGGGAGTGTGCTGTGTAATTATGACACCATCTGTACACTGTTTGGTGGCTCCCTCACAGACAGGCCTGTCTAAATGTTTAGTCGCCATGCGACACACACACACACACACACACACACACACACACACACACACACACACACACCTCCCAGATGGAACTGGATGATTCTGCTAATGGATGTCGGCGAGACATCTGTGGTGTGTGTGTGTGTGCGCATGCACATGCGTAATTTGATGTCTTCCACTGAAAACGTACTAAATGAATTAACCGAATATACAGTTACGTCAGTATAATGAACATTTAGAATCTTTTCTATCCAATTGAAAATGGAGGTTAAAACTTTGCTTCTACGACAAAACAATACAGTCACATAAATGCAGAACACCATACTAAGTGGAACACCGTACTAACTGCTAATCACATCAGTCTGCTCTGTCAGAGTGGTGTTGTATCACATGGAGAGCCCTAACTCCTTTAGAGACCTTCCTTATGAGACAGAACACTCCTAACCCAATCAGATTCATGGAACCGTTCCCTAAACCAATCAGGCTCCACACTCTGGGGTTTAATGAGCAGTGTAATCCAGGAAAGAGACGGTGTACATTATATACAAATTGGATTCATAACACATAATAAGAAATGTAAAAATGCGCAGGACATACCAAATGAATGCTGTAGAACACCACTTTCAAAACTACTGTCTACACACACACACATATATATATAAATAAATAAGAGCGAGAGAGAGCGAGAGCGAGAGCGAGAGCGAGAGCGAGAGCGAGAGAGGGTACTAGGGACAGGAAGAGGGTGATAAATGTTCACAAGACCCTTGTACCCTACAGTACAGTACAATTTAATTGTCAGAAATCAGCCTGTTAGAGAAACTGATGTAGGGAGAGAGATGGATGGGGGAGTGGGAGCAGAATAGAGACAAATGTCTGGGCAGACCCCAGTGTAATTGAATGTTTATCCTAGAGGGGTATAGATTGAACAGAGGGAGGTGATACCATACATGTGAAATCTATGCAGTTACAATCAGGGGCTGGAATCAAAATAATTTTCCAATAATTTTGTTAATAATTTTAAACAATGTAATGTTCCGTTCCACTGTTCTGCCCAGCAAAATAAAGTTCTGAACTGGTTCAGATCGAACCCCAAAAACCCAACTGTTTATATTGTTCCTTTCTTTTCATTTTTAAACCTCTGAAATATATATTTTTTAAATCCGGCATTTAGCGGATCGAGCAGCTTGCTTTGGAGCAGGCAAGCTATTTAAATGCATCGGACAGACAAGTGCAGGGCGCGATTTGCAACTGAAATTTTACGTGTGGGGAGAGAGCTAGGAGGAAGCGCTGGGCATCTTGTTGTTAATGACACCTGAATTAGGCCTGCATAATCATACCCACGGATGACCGGCTTCTATGAAGGATCAATGATTGTATTTGAAGTTGAACTTCAGAAGGTTGGCTAAATGCTGGACCAGAGCTTGCGTGTGTGGAGCAGCACCAGAATATACATAAAAATACAGCGAACCTTTTTGTAGTTAATAAATCCAACGTGAAATGTGATTATTATAGTATCCTTTACTAGCACTGTTAAGGATACTATAGTCTATTTTTCTCTAATAAAAATTCTCTCCCCCTAATTTCTGAATAACGGTTGTAAACGTTGGAAGACTAGTAGATTATGCTTTGGAAGGGGAGGCACTGGCAGGCAGGCAGACACTGGAATACAATTCATTTGAACTAGATTTCCAAGTTGTCCTCCAACTTCCTGTTCTTCCATCTTTCTGGAGTCTCAAGAGTTGTGCAGGTTTGTACTCCAACCCAGTACTACTAACACACCTAATTCAACTCAATCAAAAATCAATCTTGATGATAGATTGACCAGTTGAATGATTGACTGACAGCTTGGTTGGTTGATTGATTGCCACCCTTACCAGTTTCTGGAAGAGGTGTCCGACGGCGACCTTCTCATCCCACTGCTGGATGTGAGGGAAGAGGGCGTCGTAGAACTCCTTATGGATCTCAAAGATGTCCTGGATCTTATAGAAGATGGTCTCTACCTGCTGTATGGTCAGCACCGGCTGGGAGGTGGTGGCTGTCGCCTTCAGGGGGCGCATGGGCTGCACACACACACACACACACACACATTCAGAAAAGAGTTAGTGTGTGTTTGTGTGTGTACCGGTATGTGTGTATACCGGCACTGACGCTTTCAACACATAAATCATCATGATCCTGGGCGGTGCTCAGCAGTGCTTTATTATTAGGGGTGGGCGCTGCAGCATGACCAAAGACTGGAGAACAGAGTAGAATAGAGCTGAGATGTTCCTTTTAGTACTGATGGAAACACAGCTCTGAACAGACCACAATTACATATCGAACCAAACATCCCAAAATGTTGTTTAGAAATGTTTGCGCAGGCACCAAGCCTGAGCACCAGAGTGACATCACTGCCTCTTTTTTTGGATTTCACTCCAGATAGCTAAACTCTTATCTGTTCTTGATAAGCCAGGGACTGGCGGATGATCCCAGGCTTATCAAGTACAGATAAGAGTTTCAATACCCTGAAGGAAATCCAAAAGAGAGGATATCACAAATATTTTCCCTCCAATCAAAACAGAATCACCCCACCACGTCATTCATGTGTTGCTAAGGTCCTCCATCTCCACATCCCGGTTGAAAATCAGTGTCGTAACAATAGTGTTACTATGAGAAAGCTATTCATAAGCTTACAGAATGTTAGCTTTCATAAGCAATGCTATGGGCTAAATGCCCCTTGTGTTGACCCATTGTAATAAACATCTGTGTTTATAATGATAAATTGTAATTATTTTGCCTCTGTGGCCTATTTATTGCCTACCTCCCTACTCTTCTACACTTTCACACATTGTACATAGATTTTTCTACTTTTCATTTCTTTTGTGTTATTGACTGCATGTTTATGTGCAACTCCATGTCGTTGTTTGTGTCGCACTGCTTTGCTTTATGTGGCCAGGTCACAGTTGTAAATGAGAACTTGTTCTCAACTGGCCTACCTGGTTAAATAAAGGTGACATTTAAAAAAAATATTGAAAAAATAATGTCCAAACAATTGGAATTGGCCACTCGTGGACTCCAATCAAGTTGTAGTGACATCAAGGATGACCAAAGGAAATTGGAAGCACTTGAGCTCCATTTGGAGTGTCATAGCAAAGGGGTGTGTATACTTACATAAATTAGATTTCTGTATTTAAATTTTCAATAAATTTGAAAAAATGTATAATTCCACGTTTTCCCTGTCATTATGGGGTATTGGGTGTAGATGGATGGAAAAAATACATTGCATCCATATTTTATTCAGGCTGTAACACATGCAGTCCATGAAAACTAATTTGCCTACTTTCTGATATTCTTGATTTTTGCATAATTTTGATACGGAATGTTATCAGATCTTCAACCAAAACCTAATATTAGATAAAGGGAATCTGAGTTCACAAATAACCAAAACATTGACACTTATTTAAATGTATTTAATTAACAAAGTTACGCAACACTCAATTCCCCTGTGTGAAATCGTTATTGGTCCTTTACACTCAATAATTGGTTGTGCCACATTTAACTGCAACCAAATGCTTCCTGTAGTTGTTGATCCGTCTCTTACGTCACCTTGGAGGAAATTTGTCTAAGTCTTGTATAGAGAACTGCTTTAACTCACTGACATTTGTGAGTTTTCAAGCATGAACGGCTCATTTCAAGTCTTGCCACAACATTTCAATTGGGATTAGGTCTAGACTTTGATTAGGCCATTACAAAACCTCAAATGTGTTGCTTAACCATTTTCATGTAGACTTGAAGGTCTTGCTGCATGACCTAGCTGCACTTCAGCTTCAGCTCACAGACGGACGGCCTGACATTCTCCTGTAGAATTCTCTGATACAGAGCAGTCTTCATGGTTCCTTCTAGTAAGACAAGTCGTCCAGGCCCTGAGGCAGCAAAGCATCCCGAAACTATCACACTACCACCACCATGCTTGAATGTTGGTATGAGGTTCTTCCTGTGGAATGCACTCCACAGCGACGTGAGAGACTGATCAACAAACTACAGGAAGCGTTTGGTCGGAGTCATTGCAGCAAAAGTTATTGGGCGTAAGTGGGCAATTACTTTTTCACACAGGGGCATTGGGTGTTGCATAACTTTGTTCATGAAATAAGTACATAATTGTTGTGTTATTTGTTCACTCAGGTTCCCTTTATCTAATATTAGGTTTTGGTTGAAGATCTGAAATATGCAAAAGTAGAGAAAATTCAAAAGGGGGAAAATACATTTTCACAGCACTGTAATGTGGAATACATTCAATGGGTATGAATACTTTCTGTAGGAAGTGTATGCTGTATCCAGATAGTGTTTTACCTACCACGGCAGGACGTCATTGTTTTCAATGTGTTGGGCTGTGTGTGTCTGGGCAGAGTGGCGCTGGTCGAGCAGGTGGAGCCAAACCAGATAAACACATCCACCATACATCACCATCACCTCTCAACCAGGAAAGCGCCCCGGTGTGTCGCCAGACCTGCCAGGCCCACTGAAATCTTGCAGGACGCACCACAACACACAGCCGTCCATTCAGTCCTCTGCCCTGCACCACTTCACATAAAACTGAGGAGGTTGTGGAACCAACTGCTGTTTATAGTTTATATATATATATTTTATTGTCACATACACCAGGAGAGGTGCAGCGAAATGTGTTGTTTTACAAATTAGGGTTAAGTGCCTTGCTCAAGGGCACAGATTTTTCACCTTGATGGATCAGGTATTCAAACCAGCAACCTTTCGGTTACTGGCTCAACACTATTTCATTTTTAGATTTAAACTTAATTTAACTAGGCAAGTCAGTTATGGAGAAATTCTTATTTACAATGACTGCCTACCCCAGCCAAACCCAGACGATGCTGGGCCAATTGTGAACCGCCCTTTGGGACTCCCGATCACGGCTGGTTGTGATACAGCCCGGGATCGAACCCGGGTCCGTAGTGACACCTCTAGCACTGTGATGCAATGCCTTAGACTGCTGCGCCACTCAGGATCCCGTTCTAACCTAACCGCTAGACTACCGGCTGCACTCGTAACGGTTGTTCCTGTTTAAGACCATGGTTTGTAATACTGAACCCATTTTACAGTTGTGCAGAGACAAACAGGATGTGACATCAAGCTGCAGTTGCATGGGGTACACAGTCATCCTGGTTCAGGATACGCTTGGCCTTTGTTCGGTTCTAAATATGACTGACCACTAACCACTAATAGCACTCACAGAGATGAGAGCACAACTTCTCGAAAACGCATAATGCTTTTAGGAACCCAGTCTCCCATGCGGCTCTACTTGGAGCCACCGTGGTGCCGACACACTGGCCTGAGGGCTAATGCTGTCCAGCAGAGTCCCACACAGACAGCACTACATAAAGGAAAGGGAAGAGCGGGGGTAAGTCCACCATATCGTGTCCTTGATAGTGAGCGTGTGTGCGCGCACGCCTCACCAGAAGCAAAGCCTCCAGCTGGTTGATGTAGATCTCCTCACTGGCTAGGAAGCCAGACAGAACCAGTTTCTTCATCTCCAGACCCTTTTCGATGTCACCCTGAGAGAGAGGCCAAAAGAAAAGGACATCAGTCATACATGCTTCTATACACTACTAAGATACTACAGTATGTCAAAACAGCGGTGGCAGGGCATGGTGGTGTTCAACACAGTACTGGAATAAACACATTGGCTCTGTCTGTAGGGCCACAGCCACGTGCACAAACACTATGGACTGGCTCATAACTTTAAGTGAGGCCTCTCACTGGAAAGGAAAATATCCAAGCAGATTCAAATCTTGATGGGAGTTTGTGTGTACATAGCTTGTATGAGTGCACATATATTTGTATTTGTACAAGAGAGGCCATTTTCCTGGTGCCCTCTACTCTCCTCCCACAATTAGTCATGGGCACTAGGCAGGCAGAGGGCAATCAAGTCCAAGTGGAGGTGTTTGTTTTGGCCCTGAGAGACAGCGAGGGAGGAGGTAGGAAGAGAGAGGGAGAGTGTGTGTGGATAAGGCTGGGCAGGTTCAGACCCTTCTTGTTAAAGCAGGACCAGGAGCTCACCCTGACTGCTGTCCTACTAAACCACACCTACAATCACACACACCAGGGATGCGTTTCAAAACGACACATACTAGCCTTCAACAGGTTACACGCACACACAGTGTACACCCAGAGAGCACAATGTAAGCTACAGCCCTAGACAGGTGCTTTCATGTGATCAAAGGGCCCAGTTCTGACAATACAAACCCATATTACAGTTCATTCCGACTCATGTGGCTCTCAGGGTTGAATTAACTAGTTTCATACCTCCAGATCCTTAAAAGTAGTCAGTATGGATTTCAGTTACAATACTATTTCATGTGAAAGGAGAATAGCAGAAGACTCAACAGCCAGATCACATGAATTAATAAAATACTGGCTGTTTATTTTAATACCAAACATGTCTGGAAAAAACAAGGGTTTATTTTCCTTTTGGAAACATTACATAAATGGTACAGTTGTTGTATTGCTCAGTCTTGGGGAAGTCCCACCCAGAAGACTAATAGCCTGTAAACCAAATTTAGAGGCTTTTTGAGCACTCCCATTTATATGCTTTAATTTAAATGTATTCACACTAAAACTTAAAGTGGTAATCTGTGATTGGTCCATCCATTTTTGGAATTCTAAAGCAATGATATTCATTGATTCTTGAAGGACAGTCATATCCCATCAGAAGCCAAAATATAAGCTTGTTTTATTCCATTGTTTGTAAACAATGTAATTGTAAACAAATACTGTATAGCTTGAAAACATGGTTCAAACTATCATGTTGATATCATTGATGGTGAGACTTCCCATCCATAGTTCTGTCTACGAATATGAGAGTGGTTACATTTCTCCAGCCCCATCCCTGAGCTTTTTACCAAAACAGGGGAGGGAGTTATTTGAACTGCAGATTGCCTTTAAGGAAAACAATAGACTGTGTTCTCATAAAACCTGTCAGATGAAACTTTTTGACAGGGCCCAGTAGTATAATGTATTATTATAGCGTACGGTCTCTCTCACCACACCCATAGAACTCAAGGGTCAACTTAATGACCAACCACACAAACTAGTCCCATGGCTCTTATAATGTATCCACACCAACCATTTTTAAAGATATTATCTGGTACTTTGTATACTTTTTTGCCAGTAGTACTGAAAGTAGTGACCAAGAAAGTGGTCGCCAAAATTTGGATGAATGCGTCACAAATGTGCTGATATGTGCACCACGTCATTGCTCTCTCTCGCTCTACTGTGGGAGGTTTAAGCCCAAAGCGGGAGGTTTAAAAAAAGACTTACTAGGAGCCAAAGTACCGGAGCATGTCTTTAACATATAGCTGCAGTCAACAGGTGAAGGTAACAAAGGAAAAGTAACATATTGTATCAGAGCAAACAGACAGACAAATGATACATGTAAAACAGAATCTTTGATACCATCTGACAACTGTTGATGAGGCTGTCTACTGGGAATTTCTGCTGAATTGTGTGTGTGTGGGTGTGACTGTGTGTGTGTGTGGGTGTGACTGTGTGTGTGTGTGGGTGTGACTGTGTGTGTGTGTGTGCAGAATGAGTGGAAGCGGGAGGTGGATTAATTATTAACAGGAGCAAATCCTTCCCATGTAATCAGCAGGCAAAGATAAGCAGAGGCTGATAAGAGACAGGCAGGGAGACGGAGTACCAGGAGTTCACACTGTACCTCACCTTATTAACCCCAATGACCTCACGGATCCGACTAACACCAAGTCATCACAGTGACGGGACATGGGAGGTTCCACTTCCACTGTTAAGGGTAAGAGGTCTTACTAGTTAGTGGCATCAGACTGAACCACCAGAACGGAGTAGTCGCTCTCTTACCAGGTCCTACTAGGTCTGCCTTGCTTAAGAGATTTCATCTGAATGAAACTAACCTGGATAAATTATGCTAAACAAAACCTTCATATAGCGCTGACCGCTGATTGCTACTTTATTGAGGAAAAATGTACTTACTATAACTGTGATATGTGGTTGTCCCACCTAGTGAATGCACTAACTGTAAGTTGCTGTGGATAAGAGTGTCTGCTAAATGACAAAAATGTACACTACCGTTCAAAAGTTTGGGGTCACTTAGAAATGTCCTTGTTTTTGAAAGGCACATTTTTTGTCCATTAAAATAACATCAAATTGATCAGAAACACAGTGTAGACATTGTTAATGTTGAAAAAGACTATTGTAGCTGGAAACGGCAGATTTTTGTTTAATGGGTTATCTACATAGGCGTACAGAGGCCCATTATCAGCAACCATCCCTCCTGTGTTCCAATGGCACGTTGTGTTCGCTAATCCAAGTTTATCATTTTAAAAAGGCTAATTGATCATTAGAAAACCCTTTTGAAATTATGTTAGCACAGCTGAAAACTGTTGCCCTGATTTAAAGAAGCAATAAAACTGGCCTTCTTTAGACTAGTTGAGTATCTGGAGCATCAGCATTTGTGGGTTCGATTACAGGCTCAAAATGGCCAGAAACAAAGCACTTTCTTCTGAAACTTGTCAGTCTATTCTTGTTCTGAGAAATGAAGGCTCTTCCATGAAAGAAATTGCCAAGAAGCTGAAGATCTCGTTCAACACTGAATACTACTCCCTTCACAGGACAGCACAAAAGTTCTTAGTTTCTGGCAATTTTGAGCCTGTACTCGAACCCACAAATGCTGATGCTCCAGATACTCAACTAGTCTAAAGAAGGCCAGTTTTATTGCTTCTTTAAATCAGGGCAACAGTTTTCAGCTGTGCTAACATAATTGCAGAAGGGTTTTCTAATGATCAATTATCCCTTTAAAATGCTAAACCTGGATTAGCTAACACAACGTGCCATTGGAACACAGGAATGACGGTTGCTGTTAATGGGCCTCTATGTAGTTATTCCATAAAAAATCTGCTGTTTCCAGCTACAATAGTCATTTACAACTTTAACAATGTCTACACTGTGTTTAAGATCAATTTGATGTTATTTTAATGGACAAAAAAAATGCTTTTCCTTCAAAAACAAGGATATTTCTAAGTGAACCCAAATGTTTGAACAGAAGTGTAAATCTGTGCCTCTAGGCTCAACCAGGACAGTGCACTGAGAACGGTGCTCCTCTATTAGTTCTGATAGGAGTCAGGATGACTTAAGAGGTTGCCCAACGCACTGCTGAAGGAAACAGAGGTGGAATCGGGGTCCTTTCCAGGAAATGCTGTGGTGTTTCTGATGGCCATGCTCTCGCAAATGGAAAATGAAACAGATAGAGCCAGGACTTCCTACAGTAACAGCGTGCTGATGCAGGCTTTACAGCACTTTACAACGCTGCACAACGCTTCACAGTGCTGAGGCGGTTTGACAGGTTTACCACTATATAGGGCTTTTATTCTACAGACAGGCAGCAGACTGACAAGCACTGTGACATGAAACACACACACAGATGTGGCTGAGCTACTGAAGGCCAGGCTCAGGTTCTGTGTTCTATGACGTGGCACTGTGTTTGTTTGCACAGATGTTATTTCATTAGACCAAAGAAAACACACTTAAGTCACAGTAACTCCTCTCTCCTAAACATTGGCCTCAAAGCACTCTGCTTGTAATCATCCTGAGCATTCTGGAAGACACACAAACAGATAAATATGCCTATAAAGAGCCAGTAGACTTGTGTAATTCCCAGGCCCAGTGTGAAGTAGTGGAGGTTGAGGACAGACAGGAAAAACTCTTCTCCAGAGGGCTACTGTATGTCTGGAAGACGCTCCCGAACCTGTAGGCACAACGTTGTGGAACTTTCACGTATAAATATTTTCTGTAGCACAACAAACACACCTTTCTGACATGTGGAATAAGGAACTACCGATTACATTTCTATCTGCAGCAGTCCACAATATTAGGGTACTAAACGTGACCGAGGAGTTCACTAAACGTGACCGAGGAGTTTGCTGCACCTTTTCTAATAAACCTGTCTAGTTTATGACTTAGGCATGTACTGTACAATACTCAACAAAGCTGAGTTCAATGCTCTTTTCCCAATCACAGTGATGCACTGGTTAATGTGTTATAGCCAGGTGACTCAGCTGGTAAGAGGCTGGCTAAGAGCAGCACTGTCTTTATCAGTCCAACTCAACCTGTAGGAACACACACACACTTCAGTCAGCGTGAGGGACGTCACTTACAGTTTTATACTGACACCACACAGTATACACCTAGCCTGCATTGGGTGTTTCTTCCCCGTCCGATCAGTAGGCTGAGGACAAATCTGAAATGGCACCCTATCGCCTACATAGCGCACTATGCGATCAAGCCCTACCTGTAGGAACACACACACATGGTCTCACTGTCACACATGTCAGTCAGTGCGAGTGATGTCAGTGAAATATTTATTCTGACAGCATTAACTTCCTCTCTTCCTCCTTCGTTCCACCCCTCCTCTCCCCAGAGATACATACGACGTGACAGGAGGAGAGTAAATCTGGTTCAGACTGGAGCATGTCTCCACCCATCAGGTTGAGGGGTCTGTAAGGAGCTCTCTGGCCAACACACACACAACCCTATCACAGTGGAGGTCTGCGCACACACACACACACACACACACAGTGAGGCCACATTGTGAAAAGGCACCAATAAGACTACCCACTTGGTTATTTTTAGCCAGGCACACAGTAAAGACCTAGGCTGTGTATGAGTGAGCAAGCAGTGGTGCGTTGGCAGTTTCTTCCTGCTGTCAAATCCTGTTTCAGTGGAAGGCTGAGGACAAATCTGAAATGGCACCCTATTCCCTACATATTGCACTCTACTTTTGGCCAAAGCCCTATGTTGTCAAGCCCTATCTGGTAAAAATAAGTGCATTTATATAGGGGATAGGGTGCCATTGTGGACGCAGCCTGAGACTCACCCTGAACTGCCTGTGGACAGGAGTCATGAGCATGTCTCCTGGTGGGAGTGGACTCTCCAGGTCCATGTCTTCACACTCAAACACATTCTCATCCTCATCCTCCAGCACTTTGTCCAGGTAGCACAACACCTTCTCTTCATCCACCTCCATGGTCCTCCTAACAAGGCCTGCTCCCTGTCTTGCTACTGCTCTCCCTTCCTTCTTCAGGCTTCTCTCGGCCTGACCTGGCACATCAGTCCTTCCTCCAGTGCAGAAAGCAGGTCTAGTCCTTCCTTCAGGGCCCACAACCCTCCTCAGCCCTCCTTGAAATACTTAATGTTCTGCTGTTTAGTCTCTCTCGCTGTCTGTCTTTATTTTCTTCTTCTTGTTCCTTATCCTTCTGTTAAGAGCCAGATAGCCTTTAGCTGGAGCTCCACTTCATTCAGCTGTTGCTGGTGTTGTGCGCAGCAGACACACACATACACACTCGCTTCGTAACACAAAACGAACATGAGGAGAGAGCGAGCCCCGCCTACCTCCTTCCCTTCCCCCGTCTTCCTGGTGTGTGTCACTGTTCTGCCTCTGTCGATGAGGCCGCTCCCCTCCTCTCTCCACAGCAACGGCCAGAGAGCACAACCCCCAGTCACTTCCTCACAGGGTCTTGCTCTCTCTTTCGCACTCTCTCTCACTCTCTGAGTGAATGCTGTTCTAGGTGTATGTAATTATAGGTCAGAGTTCAGATGCTGTTTCCTGAATATATAGAGGTTTCTGCACAAGCACAAAGTAGGCCTATAGAACAATCGCTTCGTAACCAAATAAACATACCACATAAACAAGAGAGGAGTAGAATGGCTTTGTGAGTGACGCATCACCACAAGAAACATGACCACATATATAGTAGCTAAATGAAAATAAGTGGACATAACAGAAATAGCTGCTTTATATTTCTTTATATAAAGAGACAGTCAGTACTTGGAATTTAAAAAAATACTTTAAAAAACATTTTCAGCAGTGAAACTGATCTGACTTCCAGTGTGATCTAGTGATGAAGATCAGAGTGCATAACATAAAAGACTTATTATGTCCGCATGCTTGAGTGTACACACACACACACACACACACACACACACACACACACACACACACACACGGAGCTCTTCAGCATTGCAGAGCGTATATTTCCAGCAGGGTGGAAACTTTGACACTTATTTTATTTGCTGTGTTGGTTTTCTCCTAATAGACCCATGGCCATGGTCCCTTGTTCAACACAACCAAACAGTGAGTCAGTGACTGGACAGACAGACCGAGAGACACTTATAACGGGCCTGTGGAAAGGACCTCCCACTGTCCAATAGCCTTCAGACTCCATGGAGAGGGACTCCGTGTCGATGAACAGATCTAGTCAATGAGAAGTACTATGGGACACTGTTAGACATAGGGGACACTGACACACCCAGAGTAAAATCCAGCTATGGTCAAATCTCACACACTTCTACTGTTAGGGGTTGTATTCATCCTTTTACGACCTGCGTTTCACAAGAGAAAAGCATTTATAGCTTTTCAGTTCTGCAAAAAAATATAATCATATCTTGTTCTCTCCTCTATTGACCATACCTTATAAAATGTAATTTGTCTGTACACTTGTATCAAGTTAATTGAGGATATTACTTCTTTTTTTAAAGAATGTGAAAAAACTGAAAATAAGTAGCAAACAGATATCTAAAAACACCCTTCACACCTCAAAACAAGGAAATGGCTTCCTGCAAGTCATGAAGAAAAGGATTTGGGTTTGAGTGTTTCCCCTTTCCTCAGAGCTCTGCAGGCCAACCAACCAGAGGTCAACATGCTGATCATGTGACCTGAGGCAGCAGTATTGCTGAGATAAAGCAGAGCAGATTGTGGGATTTAAAAAGTAAAGATAATACCTGATGGAACTGACTGAGACAGACAGGGAAATTATTGCTACTACCTCCCAAATATATATATATATATATATACAGATTTTGTTCAGTGTGTGTGTATATATAGTTGAAGTCGGAAGTTTACATACACTTAGGTTGGAGTCATGAAAACTTGTTTTTCAACTATTCCTTAAATTTCTTGTTAGCAAACTAGTTTTGGCAAGTCAGTTAGGACTTCTACTTTGTGCATGACATGTCATTTTTTCAACAATTGTTTACAGACAGATTATTTCACTTAAAATTCACTGTATCACAATTCCAGTGGGTCAGAAGTTCACATACACTAAGTTGACTGTGCCTTTAAACAGCTTGGAAAATTCCAGAAAATTATGTCATGGCTTTAGAAGTTTCTGGTAGGCTAATTGACAATTTGAGTCAATTGGCGGTGTATCTGTGGATGTATTTCAAGGCCTACCTTCAAACTCAGTGCCTCTTTGCTTGACATCATGGGAAAATCTAAAGAAATCAGCCAAGACCTCAGAATTTAAAAAATAATAATTTTAGACCTCCACAAGTCTGGTTCATCCTTGGAAGCAATTTCCAAACACCTTAAGGTACCACATTCATCTATACAAACAATAGTACGCAAGTATAAACACCATGGGACCACGCAGCCGTCATGCCGCTCAGGAAGGAGACGCGTTCTGTCTCCTAGAGATGAACGTACGTTGGTGACCTTGTGAAGATGCTGGAGAAAACAGGTACAAAAGTATCTATATCCACATAAGCTGAAAGGCCGCTCAGCAAGAAGAAGCCACGGCTCCAAAACCACCATAAAAAAGCCAGACTACGGTTTGCAACTGCACATGGGGACAAAGATGGTACTTGTTTGAGAAATGTCCAAAATGTTCATCTGGTCTGATGAAACAAAAATAGAACTGTTTGGCCATAATGACAATTGTTATGTTTGGAGGAAAAAGGGAAATGCTTGCAAGCTGAAGAACACCATCCCAACCATGAAGGACGGTTGTGGGCAAAACTGAAAAGCTGTGTGTGAGCAAGGACGCCTACAAACCTGACTCAGTTACACCAGCTCTGTCAGGAGGAATGGAGGAAATTCACCCAACTTATTGCAGGAAGCTTGTGGAAGGCAACCCGAAACATTTGACCCAAGTTAAACAATTTAAAAGGCAATGCTATAAAATACTAATTGAGTGTATGTAAACTTCTGACCCACTGGGAACGTGATGAAAGAAATAAAAGCTGAAATAAATAATTCTCTCAACTATTATTCTGACATTTCACATTTTTAAAATAAAGTGGTGATCCTAACTGACGTAAGACAGTGAATTTTTACAAGGATTAAATGTCAGGAATTGTGAAAAACGGAGTTTAAATGCATTTGGCTAAGGTGTATGTATATTTCCGACTTCAACTGTGTGTATACACACGTATACACACACACACATATACATACACATACATACATACATACATATATACATATACACTGCTCAAAAAAATAAAGGGAACACTAAAATAACACATCCTAGATCTGAATGAATGAAATATTCTTATTAAATACTTCTTTCTTTACATAGTTGAATGAGCTGACAACAAAATCACACAAAAATTATCAATGGAAATCTAATTTATCAACCCATGGAGGTCTGGATTTGGAGTCACACTCAAAATTAAAGTGGAAAACCACACTACAGGCTGATCCAACTTTGATGTAATGTCCTTAAAACAAGTCCAAATGAGGCTCAGTAGTGTGTGTGGCCTCCACGTGCCTGTATGACCTCCCTACAATGCCTGGGCATGCTCCTGATGAGGTGGCGGATGGTCTCCTGAGGGATCTTCTCCCAGACCTGGACTAAAGCATCCGCCAACTCCTAGACAGTCTGTGGTGCAACGTGGCATTAGTGGATGGAGCGAGACATGATGTCCCAGATGTGCTCAATTGGATTCAGGTCTGGGGAACGGGCGGGCCAGTCCATAGCATCAATGCCTTCCTCTTGCAGGAACTGCTGACACACTCCAGCCACATGAGGTCTAGCATTGTCTTGCATTAGGAGGAACCCAGGGCCAGCCGCACCAGCATATGGTCTCACAAGGGGTCTGAGGATCTCATCTCGGTACCTAATGGCAGTCAGGATACCTCTGGCGAGCAAATGGAGGGCTGTGCGGCCCCCCAAAGAAATGCCACCCCACACCATGACTGACCCACCGCCAAACCGGTCATGCTGGAGGATGTTGCATGCAGCAGAACGTTCTCCACGGCGTCTCCAGACTGTCACGTCTGTCACATGTGCTCAGTGTGAACCTGCTTTCATCTGTGAAGAGCACAGGGCGCCAGAGGCGAATTTGCCAATCTTGGTGTTCTCTGGCAAATGCCAATCGTCCTGCACGGTGTTGGGCTGTAAGCACAACCCCCACCTGTGGACATCGGGCCCTCATACCACCCTCATGGAGTCTGTTTCTGACCATTTGAGCAGACACATGCACATTTGTGGCCTGCTGGAGGTCATTTTGCAGGGCTCTGGCAGTGCTCCTCCTCGCACAAAGGCGGAGGTAACGGTCCTGCTGCTGGGTTGTTGCCCTCCTATGGCCTCCTCCAGATCTCCTGATGTACTGGCCTGTCTCCTGGTAGCGCCTCCATGCTCTGGACACTACGCTGACAGAAACAGCAAACCTTCTTGCCACATCTCGCATTGATGTGCCATCCTGGATGAGCTGCACTACCTGAGCCACTTGTGTGGGTTGTAGACTCATGCTACCACTAGAGTGAAAGCACCGGCAGCATTCAAAAGTGACCAAAACATCAGCCAGGAAGCATAGGAACTGAAAAGTGGTCTGTGGTCCCCACCTGCAGAACCACTCCTTTATTGGGGGTGTCTTGCTAAATGCCTATAATTTCCACCTGTTGTCTATTCCATTTGCACAACAGCATGTGACATTTATTGTCAATCAGTGTTGCTTCCTAAGTGGACAGTTTGATTTCACAGAAGTGTGATTGACTTGGAGTTACATTGTGTTGTTTAAGTGTTCCCTTTATTTATTTGAGTAGTGTATATACACACACACATATATATATACACACACACACACACATATATACACACACACACACACACACACACACACACACAGTGGGGAGAACAAGTATTTGATACACTGCCGATTTTGCAATAAAATGCAAATTAATTACTTAAAAATCATACAATGTGGTTTTCTACATGCTTTGTAAGTAGGAAAACCTGCAAAATCGGCAGTGTATCAAATACTTGTTCTCCCCACTGTATACATACATGTATACATATATATACACACACATATACAGTATATCACAAGTGTGTACACCCCTCACATTTTTGTAAAAATGTGAGTATATCTTTTCATGTGACAACACTGAAGAAATGACACTTTGCTGCAATGTAAAGTAGTGAGTGTACAGCTTGTATTACAGTGTACATTTGCTTGTTTAGCCATTAATGTCTAAACCGCTGGCAACAAAAGTGAGTACACTTCTAAGTGAAAATGTCCAAAATAAAGGGCCCAAAGTGTCAATATTTTGTGTGGCCACCATCATTTTCCAGCACTCTTAATCCTCTTGGGCATGGAGTTCACCAGAGCTTCACAGGTTGCCACTGGAGTCCTCTTCCACTCCTCCATGACGACATCACGGAGCTGGTGGATGTTAGAGACCTTGCACTCCTCCACCTTCCGTTTGAGGATGCCCCACAGATGCTCAATAGGGTTTAGGTCTGGAGACATGCTTGGCCAGTCCATCACCTTTACCCTCAGCTTCTTTAGCAAGGCAGTGGTCATCTTGGAGGTGTGTTTGGGGTCGTTATCATGTTGGAATACTGCCCTGCGGCCCAGTCTACGAAGGGAGGGTATCATGCTCTGCTTCAGTATGTCACAGTACATGTTTGCATTCATGGTTCCCTCAATGAACTGTAGCTCTCCAGTGCCGGCAGCACTCATGCAGCCCCAGACCATGACACTCCCAACCACCATGCTTGACTGTAGGCAAGACACACTTGTCTTTGTACTCCTCACCTGGTTGCCGCCACACATGCTTGACACCATCTGAACCAAATACTGCACTGACAGGCTGACCTCCCACCCCTTCAACCTCTGCAGCAATGCTGGCAGCACTCATACGTCTATTTCCTCTGGATATGACACTGAGCATGTGCACTCAACTTCTTTGGTCGACCATGGCGAGGCCTGTTCTGAGTGGAACCTGTCCAGTTAAACCGCTGTATGGTCTTGGCCACCATGCTGCAGCTCAGTTTCAGGGTCTTGGCAATCCTCTTATAGCCCAGGCCATCTTTATGTAGAGCAACAATTATTTTTTTCAGATCCTCAGAGAGTTCTTTGCCATGAGGTGCCATGATGAACTTCCAGTGACCAGTCAGTATGAGGGAGTGTGAGAGTGATGACACCAGATTTAACACACCTGCTCCCCATTCACACCGGAGACCTTGTAACACGAACGAGTCACATGACGCCGGGGAGGGAAAATGGCTAATTGGGCCCAATTTGGACATTTTCACTTAGGGGTGTACTCACTTTTGTTGCCAGCGGTTTAGACATTAACGGCTGTGTGTTGAGTTATTTTGAGGGGACAGCAAATTTACACTGTAATACAAGCTGTACACTCACTACTTTACATTGTAGCAAAGTGTCATTTCTTCAGTGTTGTCACATGAAAAGATATACTCAAATATTTACAAAAATGTGAGGGGTGTACTCACTTTTGTGATATACTGTATAAACATACATACACACATTTTTTTTTAATACAACATGTTTCATGAGCTGAAATGTAAGATCACAGAAATGTTCCATATGCAAAAAAAGCTTATTTCTGTCAAATATGGTGCACAAATTTGTTTACATCCCTGCTAGTGAGCAATTCTCCTTTGCCGAGATAATCCATCCACCTGACAGGTGTGGCATGTCAAAAAGCTGATTAAACGGCATGATCATTACACAGGTGCACCTTGTGTTGGGAACAATGAAAGATCACTCTAAAATGTGCAGTTTTTGTCACACAACACAATGCGATAGATGTCTCAAATTTTGAGGGAGCGTGCAATTGGCATGCTGGCCGCAGGAATGTCCACCAGAGCTGTTGCCAGAGAATGTCATGTTAATTTATCCTCCATAAGCCGTCATTTTAGAAAATTTGGCAGTACGTCCAACCGGCCTCACAACCACAGACCACGTGTATGGCGTTGTATGGGTGAGAGGTTTGCTGATGTCGAAGTTGTGAACAGAGTGCACCATGGTGGCGGTGGGGTTTTGGTATGGACAACAGACAATGAACACAATTGCATTTGATGGCAATTTGAATGCACAGAGATACCGTGATGAGATCCTGTCGTGCCATTCATCCGCCGCAATCACCACATGTTTCAGCATGATAATGCACAGCCCCACGTCTCAAGTATATGTATACAATTCCTGGAAGCTGAAACGTGCCAGTTCTTCCATGGTCTGCATACTCACCAGACATGTCACCCATCGAGCATGTTTGGGATGCTCTAGATCAACGTGTACGACAGTGTGTTCCAGTTCCCGCCAATATCCAGCAACTTCGTACAGCCATTAAAGAGGAGTGGGACAACATTCCACAATCAACAGCCTGATCAACTTTCTGCAAAGGAGATGTGTCGCGTTGCATGAGGCACATTGTGGTCACATCAGACAGTGAACGGTTTTCTGATCCAGTCCCCTACTTTTTTGTTGTTGTTGAAAGCATCTGTGACCAACAGACGCATATCTGTATTCCCAGTCGTGGAATCCATAGATTAGGGCCTAATACATTTATTTCAATTGACTGATTTCCTTACATGAGCTGAAACTCAGTAAAATCTTGAAATTGTTGCATGTTGCATTTGGAAAGTATTTAGACCCCTGGACTTTTTTCACATTTTGTTAAATTACAGCCTTAATCTAAAATGAATTAAATTGTTTTTTTCCCCCTCATCAATCTACACATAATACCCCCTAATGACAAAGCAAAAACAGGTTTTAGACATTTTTGCTAATGTATTAAAAATAAAAAACTTAAATATCACATTTACATAAGTATTCAGACCCTTTACTCAGTACTTTGTTGAAACACGTTTGGCAGCGATTACAGCCTCAAGTCTTCTTGGGTTTGACGCTACAAGCTTGGCACACTTGTATTTGGGGAGTTTATCCCATTCTTCACTGCAGATCCTCTCAAGTTCTGTCAGGTTGGATGGGGAGCGTCGCTGCACAGCTATTTTCAAGTCACTCTCGATGTTCGATTGGGTACAAGTCCAGGCTCTGGCCGGGCCACTAAAGGACATTGAGACTTGTCCCGAAGCCACTCCTGCGTTGTCTTGGTCATATGCTTAGGGAGGTTGTCCTGTTTGAAGGTGAACCTTCGCCCCAGTCTGAGGTCCTGAGCACTCTGGAGCAGGTTTTTAATCAAGGATCTCTGTACTTTGCTCCGTTCATCTTTCCCTCGATCCTGACTAGTCTCCCTGTCAGACGGCCAGCTCTAGGAAGAGTCTTGGTGGTTTCAAACTTTTTCTATTTGGGAATGATGGAGGCCACTGTGTTCTTGGGGACCTTCAATGCTGCAGATATTTTTTGGAACCCTTCGCCAGATCTGAGCTCTATGGACAATTCCTTCAACCTCGTGGCTTGGTTTTTTTCTCTGACATGCACTGTCAACTGTGGGACCTTATATAGACAAGTGTGTGCCATTTCAAATCATGTCCAAATCAATTGAATTTACCACAGGTGGACTCCAATAAAGTTTTAGAAACATCAAGGATGCTGAATGGAAACAGGATGAAGCTGAGCTCAATTTTCAGTCTCATAGCAAAGGGTCTGAATACTTATGTAAATAAGTTCTGTTTTGTATTTTTAATCAATTTAGAAAAAATTTATAAAAACCTTTTTTCACATTGTCATTATGGGGTATTGTGTGTAGACTGCTGAGGATTCATTTTTATTTAATCAATTTCAGAATACGGCTGTAACGTAACAAAATGTGGAATAAGTCGAGGGGTCTGAATACTTTATGAACACACTGTACATATAGAAACAGTCTCCATTAAACAACACTCATACAGTAACTAGCCTACATTTTCATCATTAATAGTTTTCAACCCAACACTAGATTCTCATCACTGCTCAATCAACAGCAAATAATGATTTTAGTCAGTCTCCCTGGCAGGAATGTATAGCCACTATTTCCTTGTTCACACTGTATGCCTTAATGCTCAAACCAGTTTTGTTTTTCTATTCCCGTTTTGGAATACTGACTGTCCAAATGGCAAGTTACAAGTGACCAAATCAAATGTGTGTTCAGACAGCAGTCATCTGCTGCGCTACTTGTCATTGTAACGCCGGGTGTGTGCAGTCTTTTTTCCGCCATTTCACCCAGTGGGTGGTGCTATAAGACACCATGGGTGTGGGTTTCAAAGTGCAAGGACTGTCTGATGCATGTCAACACACACACACACACACACACCTTTTTTGCACTATTGGTTAGAGCCTGTAAGTAAGCATTCCACTGTAGGGTCTGTTGTATTCGGCGCACGTGACAAATACATTGATTTGATTTGAGCAAAGCCAGAGCTATTAAGATGGGGGGTTATTTAAGATATTCTTCGAAGAGGTAAGGTTTCATGTATGTGTAGGGACTCTGCTATCTTAGCTTCAAGGGGAAGCTGGTTCCACCATAGGGGTGTCAGCACAGAGAAGAGCGGGAGCTACCCTCCCATAGGGGTGTCAGGACAGAGAAGAGCTTGGACTGGGCTGAGTGGGAGCTGCCCTCCCGTAGGGGTGGGAGGGCCAAGAGACCAGTAGCAGAACAGAGTTCTCAGGTTGGGAAGTAGGGTTTGATGAGAGCCTGACATTCATGAGAGTCCATGAGCGCAACATGTCTATAGGCTATGCAATTGCAGGAGAAAACTGTGATGGCCACTAATAATAAGACGAGGATCCCATCAGCTTTCTGTAGGCTAGGCCTACTATATTTTATTTCTCAACTTTCCTAATATTAAGCACATTGCTTATCTTTACAACATGAGTATAGCCTACCTGGCTGGCATGAAAATAAACCACGGGAAAAGCATCCTCCATTCGCTATTTAAGTGCATAAATAACATGTATTTCTCCCGCTGCCCCTGTTTCGAGACAGTTGCATTATAATGGTCCATTCTAAATAAAAACAAAATGTCACATATTATTTAGTATATGTAAAGACAAGATTAAATCAAGAATAGTCTGATGGGTGACAATATTAGCCTATCACTTGTGAATGACGCCAGCATAAGAAACAAAGCCTTTTTTTGTGTGACTTACTCAAATCATAGTCGCACACCTCATGTAGCCTAGCCCATAGGCCTATTTGTTTTAATGAGGTTTGTATCACAACTAAAGTGGCCAAATAACTTCTTAAAATTAAACAGATTCATCCGCTTTACAAGGGGTGAAGAGCCTAACTGGCATTTATAAGCAGTGCATGAGTTTCAAATTTGGGGACGATAATTTTCACTGTAAAAATGCACCTTTATAATAAAAACATTACATGCATAATTGCATTTGCGGTCACTTTTGATAATGGTGTTTTCCGCTAATGGAACATTTGCGCTTTTAGCCTAACTACAGTACCATGTGTGCATTAATGTGACGAAATAGCCTAACTACAGTACCATGTGTGCATTAATGTGACGAAATAGCCTAACTACAGTACCATGTGTGCATTAATGTGACGAAATAGCCTAATCGTTTTTGATGCTAATGGTTGTATAAATTTGGGATCTATCGCATCCCACAACTGTCCCAGACTATGTTTGGGAAAAGTATTTCTCGCACAGAATAGAATAGGTTGACTTTTGTACTATGGGGGATTGTAGATTGACATAGGCTAGTGCTTTTGCTGTTCGTTAGGCCTCATCTTGTTGGCTGACAAAGTAAATGTGGACAGTTCTTCCAATATCTTCAATATGCACCTCGGAATTGGATAAGGACACACGCAGTTGCGTCCACGATGTGTCTATCTTCACTTGTAGCCTGTGAGAAAGACCCGATCAAGTGATGGAGAGCCATGTGAGTGAGAGACGCTTTGGATTACACAGCACACGCAGGGAGAAGGGCACAACTCAGCACTCCGGCCTGCAAAAAGGCATGGATTTTTTTAGGGTGCATTATGGCCACAAAGGGGATGTCACCATGAAATTCGAGGCATTATCAAGTGCTTGTCAAATTTTGAATGAGAGACTATTGGAGTGAGTACAGCCTGCCCAGAAAACTAAGCAGAGCTCATGCATTTCAAGCAACTTTTTCAAATCATCATACAGTCAAATGAAAAAGTTTGGGCACCCCTCTGAGGCTGCATAATAATTTACTCTGTCGTCCCAGAAAATGATCACAGTGGCATGCCATTCATTTTCTAATAAAAGCCGAGTACTGGGGTATTGTCCAGACAAAGATTTTTAGTGTAGCAATATTAAGTTGTATGAAATTAAATCAGATGTGAAAAATAGGCTATGCAAAAATGCGGGCACCATTGTCATTCTGTTGATTTGAATACCTGTAACTACTTAGCACTGATTAATTGGAACACACAATTGGTTTGATGAGCTCATTAAGCCTTGAACTTCATAGACAAGTGCATCCAATCATGAGAAAATGTATTTAAGGTGGCCAATTGCAAGTTGTTGTTCTCTTTGACTCTCCTCTGAATAGTGGCAACATGGTGGCCTCAAAACAACTCTCAAATGACCTGAAAACAAAGATTGTTCAACATTATGGTTAGAGGAAGGCTACAAAAAAGCTGTCAGTGTCCAATGTGAGGAACATAGTGAGGAAATGGAAGACCACAGGCACAGTTCTTGTTAAGGCCAGAAGTGGCAGGCCAAGTAAAATATCGGAGGCAAAAGGCGAAGGTTGGTGAGAACGGTCAAAAACAGCCTACAGAACACCTCCAAAGACCTACAACATCATCTTGCTGCAGATGGTGTCACTGTGCATCGTTTAACAATTCAGCGCACTTTGCACAAGGAGAAGCTGTATGGGAGAGTGATGCGGAAGAAGCCTTTTCTGCACACACGCCACAAACAGAGTCGCTTGAGGTATGCAAACGCACATTTGGACAAGCCAGCTTAATTTTGGAATAAGGTGCTGTGGACTGATGAAACAAAGATTGAGTTATCTGGACATAACAAGGGACGTTATGCATGGCGGCAAAAGAACACAGCGTTCCAAGAAAAACACTTGCTACCCACAGTCAAATTTGGTGGGGGTTCCATCATGCTGTGGGGCTGTGTGGCCAGTGCCGGTACTGGGAATCTTGTTAAAGTTGAGGGTCGCATGGATTCCACTTAATATCAGCAGATTCTTGGGAATAATGTTGACGAATCAGTCACAAAGTTGAAGTTACGCCGGGGCTGGATATTTCAACAAGACAACGACCCAAAACACTGCTCAAAATTTACCCGGGCATTTATGCAGAGGAACAAGTACAATGTTCTGGAATGGCCATCCCAGTCCCCAGACCTGAATATCATTGAGAATCTGTGGGATGATTTGAAGCGGGCTGTCCATGCTCGGCAACCATCAAACCTAACTGAACTGGAGAGGTTTTGTAAGGAGGAATGGTCCAAAATACCTTCACCCAGAATCCAGACACTCATTAGAGGCTATGGGAAGCGTCTAGAGGCTGTTATTTTAGCAAACGGAGGCTCTACTAAATATTGATGTGATTTTTCTATTGGGGTGCCCAAATTTATGCACCTGTATAATTTTGTTTTGATGCATATTGCACATTTTCTGTTAATCCAATAAACTTCATTTCACTACTGAAATATTACTGTGTCCATCAGTTATTTGATAGATCAAAATGAAATTGCTGATCCAAACACCCAATTATTTGTAAATGGAAATCATGGAAATTGTCAGGGGTGCCCAAACTTTTTCATACGACTGTAATAGTCTCATCATGCAGCCTTACAATGTATTAAAAATCAAAACATTTAGCCCAACGTTTGTAGAACAACTAAAGTTACATAAATAACTCTAAATTAAGCATTTAGGAGTACCTATTTCTTTGTTAACAACTCAACACAGATTAGCCGCATGTGCGCATTCCCTCAAATCGCTTGGAGAAAATAGTTATATTTTATTAGTTTTTAAAAATGGCTTGTAGGCGTGTGGAAGCCAGGAGATGCCAAATGTCTTTGTTAATTAATGGTAAATTTCTGTGAGACCGACAGTGATTTGTTTGAGAATCACCAGCTGACAAAATGAGTTACCGCCACAGCCCTAATCATGGCTAGATTGAATCTAATTTCACTGTGATTGGTGAGTCAACATGCAATAATACCTGCATACTGTCAATCACAGATGTATGATTTGCATTTAGATGAACAAAATCAGATGAACTGTTCCTCCATTTGCAAAACAAATGTTTAAAATACTTCAGGTCAGTATGATCAATGATCATGCCTAAATACATTGATATGCATGATGTGTGTGTGAGTTGTACAGTAGTAGACCGAGCTGCATAAACTGTTAACATCCGTCTCTCTCCCTCTACTTCACAATATGTAGACCTTTTCAACTACTAAAAACCGACTTTAATATATATTTTTATACATTTTCCATTAGCATTGCTAGCTTCATTAAAAACTGTTAACTTATTTGGGATGTCATTGGTTTTATCTATTTGTTAGAGTGCCTATACATGAGGCCAACTTTACCATATCTTCATGGAGGTATACTTGCAATCCCAGTCTCATTAATTTGTGTAAATAATATCTCCTATCTTTAAAAATGCAAAATTCAAATACAAAATAAATTGCTTAGCTTATATTTCTTCTGTGGCTGGATGAAATAGCAAACATGATGGGAATTCAGCGAACACATTACTTCATCTTTGTTACTAATCAAATCAAATTTATTTATATAGCCCTTCTTAGATCAGCTGATATCTCAAAGTTCTGTACAGAAACCCAGCCTAAAACCCCAAACAGCAAGCAATGCAGGTGTAGAAGCACTCCCTGAAGAAACAGTAACATCCATACTGTAGTTTGGCAGATGTAATAGATTTCGTTCTCAGTGTGTGCACCCTTATGCTCACTGAAATCTATGCCCACTGTGGAGAATAGCATCTCCCAATGGGCGACATGGCGTGGAAAGAGACCACTGCGCCACTCGGGAGGCCAAGGCACTGCATTGCAGTGACACTAGAGATTCTGGGTTCGAGTCCAGGCTCTGTTGCAGCCGGCCGGCCGGCTTATGTGTTCTGACCATTGCCTCATGAGTCATCCTTTGCAGATCAATTTGCTGTGTAGGCCCACTGCAGAAGTTACTGCTGCAGAGGAAATGTCTGTTGGTGCGATGTCTCTCTCCCATCACTAGGTGGAGATGGAGCTGTACCACTGGCCTGTACTGAACCATAGTACATGAGGAAGGAATCCTGTCACAATGATAGAGATATGACTGCAAGCTACTCTGTTGGAACAACTGACAATGTTGTTCTACTTCATGCTGAAGAGAGATTCCAGGTGTATAAAATAAGTCAGTTAGACTAAAAGCGGTCGCTCCTTAGTTGACAATACAGTGTGACGTAACACTACAAACCACACCCCAGGTCTCAGCTTTTTTTCCATAAACTTTTTTACACACATTCCATTTTCAGTCAGCCTTAGGCCTTCGTGGAAGATAGAGGTCAGGACGGGTTCAGCTCTGTCCCTGCCGAGAGCCCAGTGTGTAAGGATTGAGAGACACACCTGTGCACACACAGTGCTCCTAATCTACTGTCACTAATACCACCACTGACATTAGTACGTTACCCCTTGGGCCCTGCTCACTGAGGACGTATTCCCAACAGCTGGGTTAGTGTATTACCATTCAGACAGTCATTAAGCGAGTGTTCACACTTGCACTTTCTTAAGTGGGCTAGCACCAACCTTAGCCAAGGACTAGCTGGCCCTGCTCTGGAGCAGGGTTAGCACAGACTTTTCAGGGCTAGCCCCAGAAACACAGTCCCAAAATAGCCAGTGTGAAACAAGGTCAAGAACAACACATAGAACTTTCACTGTCCAATCACAAAAGCTGCACTTTTGCTTATTTTGCATATGCTTGTGATGCCTGTGACACGTTCTGCAGCTACATTTTAACTACTTCATCTTTTCTTCTGAAAACAAAAAACTAACTTTCGTAACTTTTCTTTTGACATTTAATTCGATATTACAATCAATAATAATAATAATAATAGTAATAATATTGCATGATTTTTGCCTGGATCAGAAAAGTTTGTCTCATCCGTGGACAGCATTCTACGTACAGGGGCGAGATAACGTTTCAAAAAGTGAAACATAGTTTCCGATGTCAGACAGCAAGGTTTACAAACAATCACTCTTGGAAACAAAATGCTAGATTAGAAGCAAGGAAATAATATCTTAATAAATTATTTACTTATAACATTGGTTGTGTCGCCGCGATAGATTGTTGGTCGCATGCTGTGTTTGTTCGTTAGCTCAGGGCTTTGGAATACAAGTGTGAATCCTTAGCCCATGGCTAAAGCTCAGCCCAGGGTTAACAAATGCTTGTGTGAACACAGGATAAGCTAGCCCAGGGACAGTCTTAGCCTGGGGCTAAGAACCATGCAGTGTCAAAAGGCCTATGTCTCAGAGAGAGGACAGCAGATTGTAGCTTAGTGCTAATAGCGACCGATGTCATTCCGAGGATGTGAATGAATGCAGCACCTGCAGTGTTACTGTGAAGATAGAATTCTAGTGGTTAATTACATGGGCATACAGGAAGTAGGCACAATATTACCAAAGACAGTAATTTGTACCATCAGTGGGTAGTGGAGGACTTCATTTCCCACAAAGCATTGTGGCTTTCTTCTCAAACTGTGTTTTGAAGTGCAGTTGTGAGCAATGTTCCCTCTAAACTGCATGCGGACACACAGTACCCCGAGACTGTTGCGCAGCTCTCTGGGGCTGCTGTGCAGAAGAAATATCAGCCCACAGAGAGATGCACAAGATTGAACTTCACTCAACTTTCTAGAGCAGTGGTCACCAACCGGTCAATATCCAAGGCATTCCTAGTGGATCGCCAAACATTTCTGTAAAAAACCCAATGATAAAGCCTTGTTCCTATTTTTTGTTGTTGTCTCGGCTGATGTTGGTAGGTGCACCCAATTCAGCTGCCCTGCGCCTTCTCAGAGGGCCAAGAGATAAAAATCAAGTGCACCATAGGTCTACCGATGGCCAATCGGATGGCTCAGATTACCATGTCTTCCATAATTTAGCACACATAAAATAAAGCTACAGAAAAGTTGATACTGTGAGATTTCAAAACATGTTAAAAAAATTACTACAGAGACTCAACAAATACAGTAAAGAGCTGCTGTTTTATGAGTAAGTTCATGTTTAAGTTGTTACTTTGTATTCAACGCTTTCATAACCCATAAAATGTGTGTTCTTCCTATTTCCACTCAGCACTACAATAAGCACTGCAGCAGTAATGAATCAGTAGGAAAGTGCATCTATGTGCTTGCGTTGCTGTTATTAGAGGCTTGGGTTTTTCTAATATCGAGGAATATTTCACTTTCTCTGTTCATAGGAATAACATGAATTTGTGTACAAGGCAGAAATAATGTGGTGTGACTTGAGTTTCGCCATCAGTTGAGATAAAATCAAGAGCTGCATGTAGCCACATGTGCGCATGTTGTTCATATCCTTTGCTAGTTATTGAGTTATTAGCCCAGTTATAGATCATTTGTAGTCAGCAATAGTGATTGCTTCCTACAAAAAGCACAAAACGTGTACATTTCTCGACATCTTTGAATAGTGAGTCAGGTAGAGCTGTTTTTGTCCTAAAGGGGCAGTGTTGTATTTTGAGAGAGGCTTGGATGAGCTAAGTAGCCAACAGGTAGCATAATGTGTCAGATTTTCTGTAATAATGGTATGGGAATAATAATGCATTTTATTGGTGGTTTTTTGCTTCAAACAACACACCAACATTTCCAGTCACCTCATTCTCTGAAGGACAAGTGGATAAACAGATTAATGTCAATGCCCTGCATATTTAATTTTTTTAAGTCTCATGGAATCTAGGCCTACATTGAACACCACACATTGGCTGCTACTGTAGGCTGAATAATATAACTCCTATTTCCATGTTAAATTCTTATGGGATGCATTTTCTCCATCGTTTTTTTATGTGAGTCCACTGTGGTAGGCCTACATTATGATCAAATAGCCACTCTAGCCTAATTGGCCACTTAAAACTACAATTTAAAGTAGTTACAGCCTCAGTGTTCACAGTAAACACACACTAGAAGTTGCACAGATGTTTCACAACGTTCAAGTTTGCGCTCAGCAGAAAAATATTAGAGGGAACATTGGTTGTGACCACAATGAATTACAGTAGGAATAAGAAGTGTTTGCAGCAAAAGCACTGACAGGAGTAAGAAGTAACCCGGCCCCAGACCTTGCAAGCCGGAGTTGTGCACCTCTGCAATACTGTCCTTTACGCCAGTGTATGTGTTAGGGGTGAAACGCTACGTGTATTCGTATTGAACCGCTCAGTACAGGGTCCACGGTTCGGTACGCACTGCGAACCGAATAATACATTAATCATATATTATAGCTAGGAAAATATATATATACATATTTCATTGTAAAAAAATGATGATTGCATAAACCACTGGCGTATAGATTGACGTTGGAAAAATATCAAAATATTTTTTTATTTTATGGAGTTGTTTTGTCTCGTAGCTGTATGCAGCTCTGCTCATTAGTTATTTCACTCCAGCGAGAACAGAGCTGAGAGACCGTCGTAGCAGCAATTAATATAAACTCACCCCATTCCATACAAATGTGCGCAACCGCAACATTCAAACGAGGCTACAAAGAAAACTAATGGGACTGTAGTGACTGTGTTGACTTCAAAACCGGGGGTGTGAACTAGGTTTCTATTCAAGTGTTGATCAACATGGTAATGGCTCTATAGTCTTGGAGAAACGGACCCTCCGTTACATCTAGACGTGTCATGTCGTAACATACAGCACGCATAAAGCAACTATTTCTGTCTTACAATCTCTCTCTACCAGGTGTGGCACTCCTCTCATCCTTTAAAAACAAGAAATGGACAGTGACGGGGGTAAGGGGGAATACCAAGTCATTTTTTGCGTCATCATTGCATGTGATCATCATTCTCAAAGCCGCTGTTTACTTCTAAGATCACTTTAGCACCTGCCTAAAAAAATCGATTCAAAGTCGACACAAACACATTATATAAACTCTTCATAGTGTTTTATTTAAATTTTTGAGGCGATAAGGTGATAAGTTGGACAGATCGAGTGAAAAAAAGCTATTTTCCCACACTGATCTCTCCTTCTCACTATCACGCATTAGTTTCGCTTCCCCACCCGCCATTTTTAAAAAGACCAGACTGGACTCATTGCCTGCTTGAATTATGCAGAAACGGCCAGTGTTTAGGTCATGTAATTGATTCTGTTGGAAAGGGGAGAAATTGTGCTTTACAATGGTATTGACATTACAGTTGATCTGGAAGTATTAAGTTTTTGGGGCACTAAAATAAGGGCAATTGTACGGACCAAGGCGATGTACGAGTTTACGTTAGCTTATGAAGGATTTGGAAGTTAGCTAAATGCAAAGGAGCAACGTGGCGAGCCAGAACTAGAAGACGCCCCAGTATCATTCAGGTCTGCCGTCTGGCAACATTTCGGTTTCCCTGTAAACTATAGCGGGGATTACCAACGAGTGGTGGATAAAACTTCTACAACATGTAGGCTCTGTTCATTACCGATAGACTATTAGAGTGGTGGATAAAACTTCTACAACATGTAGGCTCTGTTCATTACCGATAGACTATTAGAGTGGTGGATAAAACTTCTACAACATGTAGGCTCTGTTCATTACCGATAGACTATTAGAGTGGTGGATAAAACTTCTACAACATGTAGGCTCTGTTCATTACCGATAGACTATTAGAGTGGCGGATAAAACTTCTACAACATGTAGGCTCTGTTCATTACCGATAGCCTATTAGAGTGGTGGATAAAACTTCTACAACATGTAGGCTCTGTTCATTACCGATAGACTATTAGAGTGGCGGATAAAACTTCTACAACATGTAGGCTCTGTTCATTACCGATAGCCTATTAGAGTGGTGGATAAAACTTCAACAACATGTAGGCTCTGTTCATTACCGATAGACTATTAGAGTGGTGGATAAAACTTCTACAACATGTAGGCTCTGTTCATTACCGATAGCCTATTAGAGTGGTGGATAAAACTTCTACAACATGTAGGCTCTGTTCATTACCGATAGCCTATTAGAGTGGTGGATAAAACTTCTACAACATGTAGGCTCTGTTCATTACCGATAGACTATTAGAGTGGTGGATAAAACTTCTACAACATGTAGGCTCTGTTCATTACCGATAGACTATTAGAGTGGTGGATAAAACTTCTACAACATGTAGGCTCTGTTCATTGCCGATAGCCTATTCCAGTGGCAATATGAGTAACAAGACTACTCATTTGCGCCGACATCACCCCAAAGTGCAATTCCGTGGGACCAGGTGAAAAAATGAAACCGCAACCACTTCTCCCCACAGCCTTCATTCAGGCAACCATAATGAGGCCGACTCCGGTAAGGTTAGAGAAAACAACTCAGCGATAGCTAAATTCATAGAGGCAGATATGAGCCCCTTCTCTGTGGTAGAGATGGCGGGGTTCAGATGCATGTTTAAAGTGGCCGATACTATTCCTTACTGTACACATTTTTCCCCAGACATTAATACCTGTCTTATACAAAAAACTTTTAAAAAAGAACAACTTGAGAGCAAGTTGTGAGAAACGCGATCTGTTGCTTTAACAACAAACAGTTGGACATCTAGAGCTACCTTACTGTAAGGCTCATTTCATTACGGCAGAGTGGGAGGTAAACAGCCATGTGTTTCAAACACGTCCCCTTGAGAGGAGTCACACCAGTGTAAACTTGGGGGAGGAGCTAAGGGAAGTAGTTGCAGTGTGGAAGTTGGAGAGGGATAATGTAGCGATTCCTGTGACCACTGACAACACTAGAAATATTGCAAATGCAGTTGCACTAGCTGAATTGGGGCCACAGATAAGATGCTTTGCTCTCGTTATTAATCTAGCATTTCAAAAAGCAATGACAGTGAATCCAATCTCTCACCTCATAGGACAGATCAGGAAAGTGGTATCTTTCTTTCGTAAAAGCACAACTTCTGCACATGTTTTCAAACAGGAGATGCTGGATCTGCCAAACCACAAACTAATCCAAGATGTCCCTACTAGATGGAAATCAAGCCATGACATGGTTGAGAGGTACCTTGAGCAGAAAGTTGAGCTGTATTCTACACTGACTGAACAAGCTGTGAGGAAGAATGTCAAAGATATTGTGACTTAGTCTGAAAATGACAAACAAGCAGAGGAAGTTATCAAAGTGTGCAAACCTCTCAAAACAGTCACAACACTGAAATGCACAGAGCATTCCATCAGTTTCCATGGTCCATGGGGGAACAACGTTTGACAAAACAACTTACATACACTAACACAACATTAAACAAAACTATAAACAGACAGACAGTACAACAATTACATATTACATTAAAAACACAAACATCTTGACTAAAAACAGCTGGCCTAAAAACAATTACAGTCTTCTATGATATATACATCGATCAAGTGTTTAAACTCCACCAACGAAACTAGATCACCACATTTTAAAATGTTCAGGAGAGAATTCCAGGAGCACGGTGCTAAGTAACTAAAACTATTTCTACCATGACCTGTTCTAATTTTTGGTACTGTTAGAAGCAAATCAGAATGTGACCGTAATTGGTATTTATTTACTGACCTAACTAAAAAAAGAACAGAGATAAAATGACCAGCCAACAGCGCTGTAGAGATCACAATGTGTTAGACGTTTCTGATTTGATTTGTAATGAACCTGAGGGCTGCATGATACGCTGAGGCCTGCATATATATAACATCACTAAAATCTATATTTAACCAGGTAAGCTAGTTGAGAACAAGTTCTCATTTACAACTGCGACCTGGACAAGCTAAAGCAAAGCAATGCGACACAAACAACACAGAGTTACACATGAAATAAACAAACATACAGGCAATAGTTTATATACAGTTTGTGCAAATGGCATGAGGAGGTAAGGCAATAAACAGGCCATAGTAGCAAAGTAATTACAATTTAGCAGATTAACACTGGAGTGATAGATGAGCAGATGGTGTGAAAGTAATGATACTGGTGTGCAAAAGAGCAGCAAAGTAAATAAAAACAATATGGGGATGAGGTAGGTAGATTGGGTGGGCTATTTACAGACTATGAACAGCTGCAGCGATTTTTGTAACTCTTTCCAGTCACTGGCAGCAGAGAACTGGACGTAAAGGCGGCCAAAGGAAGTGTTGGCTTTGCGGATGACCAGTGAGATATACCTGCTGGAGCGTGTGCTACAGGTGGGTGCTGTTATCGTGACCAGTGAGCTGAGATAAGGCGGAGCTTTACCTAGCATAGACATATAGATGACATGGAGCCAGTGGGTCTGGCGACGAATATGTAGCGAGGGCAAGCCGACTGGAGCATACAGTTCGCAGTGGTGGGTAGTATAAGGCGCTTTGGTAACAAAACAGATGGCACTGTGAAAGACTAAATCCAATTTGCTGAGTAGAGTATTGGAAGCTATTTTGTAGATGACATCGGGAGGATAGTCAGTTTTACTACGGTAAGTTTGGCGGCGTGAGTGAAGGAGGCTTTGTTGCAAAACAGAAAGCCGATTCTAGATTTGATTTTGGATTGGAGATGTTTGATATGAGTCTGGAAGGAGAGTTTACAGTCTAGCCAGACACCTAGGTATTTGTACTTGTCCACGTATTCTAGGTCAGAACCGTCCAGAGTAGTGATGCTAGTCGGGTGGGCGGGTGCGGGCAGCGATCGGTTGAAAAGCATGCATTTGGTTTTGCTAGCGTTTAAGAGCAGTTGGAGGCCACAGAAGGAGTGTTGTTTGGCATTGAACCTCGTTTGGAGGTTTGTTAACACAGTGTCCAAAGTAGGGCCAGATGTATACAGAATGGTGTCGACTGCGTAGAGGTGGATCAGGGAATCACCCGCAGCAAGAGCGACATCGTTGATATATACAGTGCCTTGCGAAAGTATTCGGCCCCCTTGAACTTTGTGACCTTTTGCCACATTTCAGGCTTCAAACAAAGATATAAAACTGTATTTTTTTTGTGAAGAATCAACAACAAGTGGGACACAATCATGAAGTGGAACGACATTTATTGGATATTTTAAACTTTTTTAACAAATCAAAAACTGAAAAATTGGGCGTGCAAAATTATTCAGCCCCCTTAAGTTAATACTTTGTAGCGCCACCTTTTGCTGCTATTACAGCTGTAAGTCGCTTGGGGTATGTCTCTATCAGTTTTGCACATCGAGAGACTGAAATTTTTTCCCATTCCTCCTTGCAAAACTGCTCGAGCTTAGTGAGGTTGGATGGAGAGCATTTGTGAAAAGCAGTTTTCAGTTCTTTCCACAGATTCTCGATTGGATTCAGGTCTGGACTTTGACTTGGCCATTCTAACACCTGGATATGTTTATTTTTGAACCATTCCATTGTAGATTTTGCTTTATGTTTTGGATCATTGTCTTGTTGGAAGACAAATCTCCGTCCCAGTCTCAGGTCTTTTGCAGACTCCATCAGGTTCTCTTCCAGAATGGTCCTGTATTTGGCTCCATCCATCTTCCCATCAATTTTAACCATCTTCCCTGTCCCTGCTGAAGAAAAGCAGGCCCAAACCATGATGCTGCCACCACCATGTTTGACAGTGGGGATGGTGTGTTCAGGGTGATGAGCTGTGTTGCTTTTACGACAAACATAACGTTTTGCATTGTTGCCAAAAAGTTCAATTTTGGTTTCATCTGACCAGAGCACCTTCTTCCACATGTTTGGTGTGTCTCCCAGGTGGCTTGTGGCAAACTTTAAACGACACTTTTTATGGATATCTTTAAGAAATGGCTTTCTTCTTGCCACTCTTCCATAAAGGCCAGATTTGTGCAATATACGACTGATTGTTGTCCTATGGACAGAGTCTCCCACCTCAGCTGTAGATCTCTGCAGTTCATCCAGAGTGATCATGGGCCTCTTGGCTGCATCTCTGATCAGTCTTCTCCTTGTATGAGCTGAAAGTTTAGAGGGACGGCCAGGTCTTGGTAGATTTGCAGTGGTCTGATACTCCTTCCATTTCAATATTATCGCTTGCACAGTGCTCCTTGGGATGTTTAAAGCTTGGGAAATGTTTTTTTATCCAAATCCGACTTTAAACTTCTTCACAACAGCATCTCGGACCTGCCTGGTGTGTTCCTTGTTCTTCATGATGCTCTCTGCGCTTTTAACGGACCTCTGAGACTATCACAGTGCAGGTGCATTTATACAGAGACTTGATTACACACAGGTGGATTGTATTTATCATCATTAGTCATTTAGGTCAACATTGGATCATTCAGAGATCCTTATTGAACTTCTGGAGAGAGTTTGCTGCACTGAAAGTAAAGGGGCTGAATAATTTTGCACGCCCAATTTTTCAGTTTTTGATTTGTTAAAAAAGTTTGAAATATCCAATAAATGTCGTTCCACTTCATGATTGTGTCCCACTTGTTGTTGATTCTTCACAAAAAAATACAGTTTTATATCTTTATGTTTGAAGCCTGAAATGTGGCAAAAGGTCGCAAAGTTCAAGGGGGCCGAATACTTTCGCAAGGCACTGTACAGAGAAAAGAGTCGGCCCGAGAATTGAACCCTGTGGTAACCCCATAGAGACTGCCAGAGGTCCGGACAACAGGCCCTCCGATTTGACACACTGAACTCTATCTCCGAAGTAGTTGGTGAACAAGGCGAGGTAGTCATTTGAGAAACCAAGGCTATTGAGTCTGCCGATAAGAATACGGTGATTGACAGAGTCGAAAGCCGTGGCCAGATCGATGAAGACGGCTGCACAGTACTGTCTTTTACCGATGGCGGTTATGATATGGTTTAGTACCTTGAGCGTGGCTGAGGTGCACCCGTGTCCAGCTCGGAAACCGGAATGCACAGCGAAGAATTGATGGGATTCGAAATGGTCAGTGATCTGTTTATTAACTTGGCTTTCAAAGACTTTAGAAAGGCAGGGCAGGATGGATATAGGTCAAAAACAGTTTGGGTCGAGAGTGTCACACCATTTGAAGAGGGGATGACTACGGCAGCTTTCCAATCTTTAGGGATCTCAGATGAAACGAAAGAGAGGTTGAACAGACTGGTAATAGGGGTTGCAACAATGGCGGCGGATAATTTTAGAAAGAGTCCAGATTGTCTAGCCCAGCTGATTTGTACAGGTCCAGGTTTTGCAGCTCTTTCAGAACATCTGTGATCTGGATTTGGGTGAAGGAGACGCTGGGGAGCGGGCAAGTAGTTGCGGAGCTGTTGGCCGGGGTAGCCAGGAGGAAAGCGTGGCCAGCCGTAGAGAAATGCTTGTTGAAATTTTCGATTATCATGAATTTATCGGTGGTGACCGTGTCGCCTAGCCTCAGTGCAGTGGGCAGCTGAGAGGTGCTCTTGTTTTCCATGGACTTTACAGTGTCACAAAACTTTTTGGAGTTAGAGCTACAGGATGCACATTTCTGTTTGAAAAAGCTAACCTTTCACTTTCCTAACTGACTGTGTGTATTGGTTCCTGACTTCCCTGAACAGTTGCATATGGCGGGGACTATTCAATGCTATTGCAGTCCGCCACATGATGTTTTTGTGCTGGTCGAGGTCAGTAAGGTATGGAGTGAACCAAGGGCTATATCTGTTCTTAGTTCTACATATTTTGAAAGGGGCATGCATATTTAAGATGGTGAGGAAATTATTTTTAAAGAACGACCAGGCATCCTCAACTGGCGGGATGAGGTCAATATCCTTCCAGGATACCTGGGCCAGGTCGATTAGAAAGGCCTGCTCGCAGAAGTGTTTTAGGGAGCGTTTGACAGTGATGAGGGGTGGTCGTTTGACCGCGGACCCATAGCGGATGCAGGCAATGAGGCAGTGATCGCTGAGATCCTGATTGAAAACAGTGGAGGTGTATTTGGAGGGCAAGTTAGTCAGGATAATATCTGAGGGTACCCATGTTTACGGATTTAAGGCGGCCAAAGGAGGTGAACTAATGGAATTACGTCTGCGGAACAGTCGTGGTGGTACCGCGGGGCGCCATGTCGACGAAGGGACCGGGCCAGATGGCGAAAGAGGTATTGTAGTTGTGGAAATTTAGTTTGCTAGCTGGGAAAGGCGCCTGGCTCAGGGCTAGCTTCGTGGCTGGGTCCCTCAGTGGCAGCTAGCTAGCTGTGAGGATCAATGGTCCAGGGTTTACGGCAGAAATCTGGCGTTGTAGTGGAGAAAAACAGTCAGAGGCTGGCAGGTATTATCCAGGCTAAAAAAACGTCTGGTGCCTGAGCAGAGGGTATAGGCCGCGAGAAGTGGCTAACAATGACTAAATAGCTATTAACTTAGATAATTAGCTGGCTACCTTTTGATTAAAGTTTTGGCTATAGGGTCTAAAACAATAACAGATTCGTGTCACATTGAGTGAGGCGGGTTACCGGAAGGTATATTTAATTTTAAAATGGCAAAAGAGATTGAAAAATAAATTGGAATATATACAAAAAATACAAAAAATAAACAAGAGGACAACAAACCAAGTCTGCACTGCTACGCCATCTTCATCTGAATTAGATGAACCCGCAGTAAGGGGTGTCATGACTGCTATCAGAGTTAACCTGGAGCCTAGATATGCTGGCCCCGGTGTCAAAGACTTCTTACACAAGAGCACTGCTTTGGACTCCCGGCTCAAGTCCCTACTGCACCTGGATGCTGCTGCTCGTCTGAGTCTACAATGAAATCACAGCAGAGATTGTGACCAATATACAACAGATATTTTATTTATTTTGTTAAATGTGACATTTATTAATTAGTGATTTAACAATAAACTATAAAGCAATAATTGTAATTGTCATAATAGTGTCTGGGGAGTTGTTCACGACACAGGAGCAGTGAACCAAGTCAAAGGTCAAGGTCATAGAGGAGGTGGTGACCTCATACAGGGAAGTGGACTGTATTCCCCAGATGCTGATCGACTTACAAGACCAAAGAGTTAATATAACCTCATGTTGCCATGTTAGCAAGGCACTACCTGGCTGTGCCTGGTACCTCTGTCCCTAGCGAGAGGCTATTCTCCACAGCAGCTGACATTGCCACAGCAAGCCGATCTGTGCTCACTGCAGATAGACTAATCTTCTTAAAGAAAAACTTGAAAAAAAATAAACATTTTTATCAGATTTTCAAGTAACCAGTCTTAAGTGGTCCTATTTTGTTTAAGGCACTGCTATGTGACTTAATTTGGATATATGCTGCTGGACTATGCACTCTTGTTGAAATTCTGTTTTAATTGACTATTTTATTTTCCGTTTTAAATTACTATTATATTTCATGTTATAAGACAGACACTGCTGTTTTTTGTTGTCCCTTTGTTTCCATCTGCTCCTGGGAATTCAAGCTACCCATGTTTACTATTATAATACATGGAAAATACCGAACTGTGACACCACCGTATCGTACTGTGAGTTTTGTCAACTCTTTCACGCCTAGTGTCTGTGCGTAAACGCATGTGTGTATGGGACTCACCCCGGGCAGCAGGTCCTCTGGTGGGACAGGGGAGATGGCATCTCCATCAGGGCCGCATGCACACAGGCTGGGGGAGATGGTGGGGGACTCGTCTATGAAGGGCATGGTCTCTGAACCGTCCTGACTCTTATGATCCTCTGCTGCATCACCGTCATACCCGTCTGTGTTATAGTTGAAATCTGAAGGAGAGAGAGAAGGGTTAGGATACAGTGCATAAAGAATGATGGGAAACACAGACCCATGTTGAAGAGAGAGAGTAAGATGGAGAGGGTGGGTCGAGAGGGTGGGGGGAGCGAGAGAGAGGGTGGGGTAGAGAGGCGGTGGACAATGAGAGTGCGAGAGGGAGAGAGAGCGAGAAGGGAACTAATGTGGGAAATGTGTAGGCTGGACATTCTGGACAAGATAGATTGAACCTGCCCCACAACAAGCTGGACACAGCTGAATGAATACTGTAGTGCAAAAACTAATATGTTATCCAGGGCTATAGGCTACTACAGAATAACTACTACAATACAGAGCAGCCGTGGCATTACTAGATAATGCCATTACTGAGGATACTTGAATAAGCACAAAAGCACATACAGTACCAGTCAAAGGTTTTAGCACACCTACTCATTCAAGGGTTTTTACTATTTTCGACATTGTAGAATAATAGTGAAGACATCAAAACCATGAAATAACACATATGGAATCATGTAGGAAGCAAAAAGTGTTGACATTCTTCAAAGTAGCCACCCTTTGCACTGATGACAGCTTTGCACACTCTTGGCATTCTCTCAACAAGCTTCATGAGGTAGTTACCTGGAATTTATTTCAATTAATAGGTAGGTGTGCCTTGTTAAAAGTTCAATTGTGGAATTTCTTTCCTTCTCAATGCATTTGAGCCAATCTGTTTTGTTGTGACAAGGTCGGGGTGATATACAGAATATACTGTAGCCCTATTTTGCAAAAGACCACGTCCATATTATGGCAAGAACAGCTAAATAAGCAAAGAGAAATGACAGTCCATCATTACTTTAAGACATGAAGGTCAGTCAATCCAGAAAAGGTCAAGGACATTGAAAGTTTCTTCAAGTGCAGTCACAAAAACCATCAAGCGCTATGATGAAATTGTCTCTCATGAGGACCGCCACAGGAAAGGAAGAACCAGAGTTACCTCTGCTGCAGAGGATAAGTTCATTTGGGTTACCAGCCTCAGAAATTGCAGCATGAATCAATGCTTCAGAAAGTTCAAGTAACAGACACATCAACTGTTCAGAGGAGACTGTGTAAAACCACTACTAAAGGACACCAATAATAAGAAGAGACTTGCTTGTGCCAAGAAACACGAGCAATGGACATTAGACTGGTGGAAATCTGTCCTTTGGTCTGATGTGTCCAAATTTGAGATTTTTGGTACCAACAGCCGTGTCTTCGTGAGACGCAGAGTAGGTGAACGGATGATCCCCGCATGTGTGGTTCCCACCATGAAGCATGGAGGAGGTGGTGTGATGGTGCTTTGCTGGTGACACTGTCAGTGATTTATTTAGAATTCAAGGCACACACAACCAGGACCGCTAAAACAGCATTCTGCAGCGATATGCCATCCCATCTGGTTTGCACTTAGTGCACTTAGGGCTATTTGACCAAGAAGGAGAGCGATGGAGTGCTGCATCAGATGACCTAGCCTCCACAATCACCCAACCTCAACCCAATTGAGATGGTTTGGGATGAGTTGGACTGCAGAGTGAAGGAAAAGCATTCCAGGTGAAGCTGGTTGAGAGAATGCCAAGAGTGTGCAAAGCTGCCATCAAGGCAAAAGGTGGCTACTTTGAAGAATCTCATATAAAATATATTTTGATTTGTTTAACACTTTTTTGGTTAATACATGATTCCATGTGTTATTTCATAGTTTTGATGTCATCGCTATTATTCTACAATATAGAAAATAGTCAAAATAAAGAAAAGCCCTTGAATGAGTAGGTGTGTCCAAACTTTTGACTGGTACTGTACATAACCAATGTACTGTTTTGTAAGATGTAACTAAGACAAAATGAAACAGACTGTGGGTATTGGGTGCCTACAATACCCACTGTAGTGTTCATAGGTCGCAAGCCCATAGTAAGTCAATAGAGCTAACTGGCTAGCTACTACTGTTATCTTCTTGATGCACCCATCCCATTAGCGGGATCATTTTCGTCAACATCCGCTGAATTGCAGAGCGCCAAATTCAAATTAAATTACTAAAAATATTTAATTTTCATGAAATCACAAGTGCCATATAGCAAAACACAGTTTAGCTTGTTGTTAATCCACCTGGCGTGTCAGATTTCAAAAAAGCTTTTCGGCAAAAGCATACCAAGCGTTTATGTAAGGACATCTCTCTCAGTAGACAAAACATTACAAACAGCTAGCAGCCAAGTAGATTGGTCACGAAACTCAGAAAAGCAATAAATTAAATTGCTTACTTCTGATGATCTTCAGATGTTTGCACTCAAGAGACTCCCAGTTACACAATAAATGTTCCTTTTGTGCCATAAAGATTATTTTTATATCCAAAATACCTCCATTTGGTTGGCGCGTTATGTTCAGAGATCCACAGGCTCCAGCGGTCATGACCGGCCAGACGAGAATTCCAAATAGTATCCGTAAAGTTCGTAGAAACATGTCAAACGTTTTTTTATAATCAAACCTCAGGTTGTTTTTACAATATATAATTGATAATATTTCAACCGGGACTGTAGCTTCTTCAATAGGAGAGAAAGAGAAAATGTCTGCTCCAAACTGTTGCGCATGCAAAATGCTGCTGCACCCAGCCATACAATGACGCGATGTGATCTTTCAAAATAAAAGCCTGAAACTATGTCTAAAGACTGTTCACAACATGTGGAAGCCATAGGAAAAGGAATCTGGTTGATATCCCTTTAAATGGAGCAAAGGCAGGCAATGGAACAGAGAGCTTTCAGGAAAAACAGCACTTCCGGGTTGGATTTTCCTCAGGTTTTCGCCTGCAATATCAGTTATGTTGTACTAAGAGATAATATTTTGACAGTTTTGGAAACTTTAGAGTGTTTTCTATCCTAATTTGACAATTACATGCATATTCTAGATTCTGGGCCTGAGAAATAGGCAGTTTCATTTGGGTACATTTTTCATACAAACATCAAAATACTGCCCCCTACACTCAACAGGTTATCTAGCCAAATAATTGTTAGCTAGCTACCCACAAAGAATTGACATCTACCTTGGATACCATTGGTTTTAGTACATTTTTGCCTGTTATACTATCTAGTTAGCTACATTATTACAATTCACATATAGCTAGCTGATAGTTACAGTATGAAGTAAAACATTTGCCCCTGAACAGACAGTTAACCCACTGTTCTTAGGCCGTCATTGAAAATAAGAATTTGTTCTTAACTGACTTGCCTAGTTAAATAAAGGTAAAATAAAATGTAAACAATTGCTTTCTGTATATCTTGTTTCATCTCTATTGCCATTGTCCTGGCTAGATGGAGGAAGGTTCAGTAAAAGGGTTCGTCCATTCTCAGTCAATATGGCTATGTGGCTCGGAGAATGCACTTGGAGCATGAGAGTGTGGAGCACGGTAGTATGCATATTATGAATGTCTAGGCCCTTCAGCTAGAGACACTCTGGCTAGAAGCCTCTCTCCACAACACACAGTAGTATTGAAAGGATCTAGCTGTGATGACCAAATTGAAAATGAAAGCAGTGTCAGAGAGAATTTGAAATCCTCAGTGGCATATAGGCCTACATAGACAAGAGGCCCAATTTGAACCGGACCCAGAGGGGCGGGACCAACCCATGTGTCAGTCACTGACGTGGTTGACAACACAGCTAATGGACCACCCACCTGTCACTCAACTACTAGGTCCTCCCCATACACCACAAGGGCTTGCCTGTGTTGCCATGCAACGCGTCATGCCATCTGTTGTGCTGGGTGACAAGGGCATGAGAGCCAGCTGACTGAGCACAGGGCTATAGAGCCATTCTAACTGCAACTGGCTTTATATGCTTCTTTAAGCACTGCTTATTCAAAACATAAACCTTCTGTACATGACTGGTAAATTCAGACTCATGTGAAGCCCTATGGACCCCTTTATATTCCAGTGTAAATCTTAATACAGCATCATTGATTTGTAATAAAACGTGAGGCCAGCAGCCTGTCATCATTGCCAGTATTGGCTATTAAAATATTGCCATTGTGGTGTCTGGTAAGTAAAATATGTCAAGGAAAATCACATGACGGGGAGTTTACTTATTTTGTACATAATGTTGCTGCCACCATCTCTTATGACCGAAAATAACTTCTGGACATCAGAACAGAGTTTACTAACCTCGAACTTGAAGAAGCTGTAGACCACACCATCTACCAAGAGAGTTCTCATCTATATTATTCGTAGATGTCTACTTACCACCAAACTGATGCTGGCACTAAGACTGCACTCAAACAACTCTAATAAGACCATAAGCAAACAAGAAAATGCTCCTCCAGAAGCGGCACTCCAAGTTGCCGGGGGACTTTAATGCAGGCAAACTTAAATCAGTTTTACCTCATTTCTACCAGCATGTAACATGTGCAACCAGAGGAAATAAAACTCTTGACCACCATTACTCCACACACAGCTCTTCACCGCCCTCCATTTGGAAAATTCTTAGCATAATTATATCCTCCTGATTCCTTTTTAAAAGTTAAAACTAAAGCAGGAAGTACATGTGACTTGCTCAATACGGAAGTGGTCCGATGACAAGGATGCTACACTACAGGACTGTTTTGCTAGCACAGACTGGAATATGTCCGGAATTCATCCAATGGCATTGAGGAGCATACCACCTCAGTCACCGGCTTCATCAATCGGTGCATCGACGACGTCGTCCCCACAGTGACCGTACGTACTAGAGGTCGGCCTAAGACAATTTTTCAACACCGATACCGATTATTGGAGGACCAAAAAAAGTAAATACCGATTATTGAAGATAGATAGATACGCACTTGTAATAATGACAATTACAACAATATTGAATTAATAATTAACACTTATTTTAACTTAAAATAATACGTAAATAATATCTATTTAGTCTCAAATAAATAAGCATTCAATTTGGTTTAAATAATGCAAAAACAAAGTGTTGGAAAATAAAATAAAAGTGCAATATGTGCCATGTAAAAAAGCTAACGTTTAAGTTCCTTGCTCAGAACACGAGAACATATGGAAGCTGGTGGTTCCTTTTAACATGAGTCTTCAATATTCCCAGTTAAGAAGTTTTAGGCTGTAGTTATTATAGGAATTATGACGCGTCGACTATCTCTCTCTATACCATTTGTATTTCATTTACCTTTGACTATTGGATGTTTTTATAGGCACGTTAGAATTACCAGCCTAATCTCAGGAGCTGTTAGGTTTGAAGTCATAAACAGCGCTGTGCAGCAAGCATTGCTAAAAGCTGCTGGCAAATGCAGTAAAGTGCTGTTTGAATGAATGCTTACGAGCCTGCTGCTGCCTACCACCACTCAGTCAGACTGCTCAATCAAATATCAAATCATAAATTTAATTATAATAATCACAAGAAATACGAGCTTTTGGTCATTAATATTGTCAAAACCCGGAAACTATCATTTCGAAAACAAAACGTTTATTCTTTCAGTGAAATACAGAACCGTTACGTATTTTATCGAACGGGTGGCAACCCTAAGTCTAAATATTGCTGTTACATTGCACAACCTTCAATGTTATGTCATAATTACGTAAAATTCTGGCAAATTAGTAAGTAACGAGCCAAGCTGCCCAGACTGTTGCATATACCCTGACTATGCGTGCAATGAAGGCAAGCGAAGTGACACAATTTTCCTAGTTAATATGGCCTGCTAACATGAATTTCTTTTATCTAAATATGCAGGTTTAAAAAAAAAAAATACTTCTGTGTTAATTTTAAGAAAGGCATTGTTGTTTATGGTTAGGTAAATCTGTGCAACAATTATGCTTTTTTCGCGAATGCGCTTTTGTTAAAGCATCACCCGTTTGGCAAAGTAGGCTGTGATTAGATGAGAAACTAACGGGCACCGCATTAATTATATGCAACGCAGGACAAGCTAGTTAACCTAGTAATATCATCAACCGTGTGTAGTTAACTAGAGATTATGATAAGATATTTAAAAAATCTAAGATAAGTTTATGCTAGCAAGGAACTTAAGGCCAGCATCCCAGAGTCGCCTCTTCACTGTTGACGTTGAGACTGGTGTTTTGAGGGTACTATTTAATGAAGATGCCAGTTGAGGACTTGTGAGGCATCAGTTTCTCAAACTAGACACTCTAATGTACTTCCTCTTTCTGAAGCGTGTAGCATGTAAAATGTGTCTGTCCTCAGCTGCAACACTCACTAAAGAGTTCCAGACTGCAACGTCAGTACAAAGACTGTTCGTCGGGAGCTTTATGAAATGGGTTTCCATAGCCGAGCAGCTGCACTCATGCATAATATCACCTCGAGCAATGCCAAGCGTCGGCTAGAGTGGTGTAAATATCGCCGCCATTGGACTCCGGAGCAGTGGAAAAACGTTCTCTGGAGCAATGAATCACGCTTCACCATCTGACAGTCCAACGGACAAATCTGCGTTTGGCGGATGCCAGGGGACTGCTACCTGCCCCAATGCCATATGCCAACTGTAATGTTTGGTGCAGTTAGAATAATGGTCTGGAGCGGTTTTTTATGGTTCGGGCTAGGCTCCTTAGTTCCAGTGAAGGGACATTTTAATGCTACAACATACAAAGACATTCAAGACGATTCTGTGCTTCCAACTTTGTAGCAACAGTTTGGGGAAGGCCCTTTCCTGTTTCAGCATGACACTGCCCCTGTGCACAAAGCAGGGTCCATACAGAAATTTGTCAAGATCGGTGTGGAAGAACTTGACTAGCCTGCACAGAGCCCTGACCTCAACCCTTTCGAACTCCTTTGGGATGAATTGGAACACAGACTGCGAGCCATGCCTAAATCCCCCAACATCAGTGCCCAAACTCACTTTTAATTTTTTATTTCACCTTTATTTAGCCAGGTAGGCTAGTTGAGAACAAGTTCTCATTTGCAACTGCGACCTGGCCAAGATAAAGCAAAGCAGTGCGACACAAACAACAACACAGAGTTACACATGGAATAAACAAAACACACAGTCAATAATACAGTAGGAAAAAAATGTTCTAATGCTAATGCTCTTGTGGCTGAATGGAAGCAAGTGCCCGCAGCAATGTTCCAAAATCTAGTGGAAAGCCTTCCGGGAAGAGTGGGAGGCTGTTATAGCAGCAAAGGGGGGACCAAGTCCATATTAATAGCCATGATTTTGGAATGAGATTTGAGGTGTCAACATAGGATTATGTACACTGCATGACCAAAACTATCGTTATGTTACGAAGTTACAGTCTAAAGTTATTACATAGCCCAAATGTATTCTCTTTCCTTATATTATCTACAGAGTTAGAGGCCTGCATGCTTGGGAGAGAATCGCCATATCATCAGACAGAGCTACATGAAGATGGAGAATGGATAACAGCCTCAAAGATAAATAGATAGTCAAACATTCCCAACAAACTGTCCCAACATTCCCTGCTCTTCCAGAATTCCCAGTTGGAAGATTCATAGAATAAGCTGAAAATCCAGTCTAACTTGTGGACTGCCACCTCCTACCCATCATGGTGTATTCAGTGGGAGGGGGTTGAGGGGATCTAATACGGGGATTGGGGTGAATGTAGGTCAGCCAGTCAGCCTATGCTCTCTCGCTCTCCTCTATCACGACACTGCCTGCAGCTCTCCAACACACACAAACACGCTGGCCTTTACTGTCGTTCTCCACCGCTCTCCGTTTTTAGGTTTGCCGGTCTGTCTGTGTTTCTATCTGTGTGTTCCCATTTGCATGTTCTTTGCTGTGTGTGTGTTCCTTTGTGTCTGTGTGTGTCTATCCGTGTGTGCTTGTTTGTGTCTGGGCGCGCGCATCTATGTTTCTATCGGTGTGTGGAAGTTTCTGTAGGTGTGTTTAGTGCTGAGCGATTAACTGAAATATCTGTTATTTTTCGGTTTTTAAACTACTCTGTGTTTCATGAGCTGAAAGAAAAGATTCAATTTTCCATTATTTCTCTCAAATTTAGTGCACACATTTGTTTACATCCCTGTTAGTGAGCATTTGATCCTTAGTCAAGACAATCCATCCACCTGACAGTGGGACATATCAAGAGGCTGATTAAGCAGCATGATCGTTACACAGGTGCACCTTGTGCCGGGGACAATAAAAAGCCACTAAAATGTGCGGATTTATTACAACACAATGTCACAGATATCTCAAGTTTTGAGGGAGCATGCAATTGGCCCACCAGAGCTGTTGCCAGAGATTTTAATGTTCATTTCCGTACCATAAGTTGCCGTCATTTTCGAAAATTTGGCAGAACGTCCAACCGGCCATGGGTATGACGTTGTGTGGGCTAGTGGTTTGCTGATGTCAACGTTGTGAACAGAGTGCCCCATGGTGGCGGTGAGGTTTTGGTATGGGCAGGCATATTTGGAATGGGCAAAATTGTTGAAATTGTTGCATGTTGCGTTTATATATTTTTTTCAGAATAATTGACCGACGTCGGTTCAAATTATTTGACTTTCATTTAGTTTTTTTCTGTGAGAGAAATCAGATCCAGCCTTAACTCTAATTTAGTAGGGAGTTGTGGTTTCCAACAGGACAATATTCCACATTATTACCACGTTTTATGTGCTAAACTAATGACAATGACCATAATCCATTGCGCATCTACTTGTCCGGTCTGGGTTTTTTTAAGCCTGCTACGGAAGTGACACAAGAATGTGAGATGATACAGAGAGCAGCTGTTACTTTGCGAGATATCTCTGACTTCGATAATGTTTTTCCAGGTAGTGGTCTACTCTCCCAACTCTGTCCAGCTTTCAACTTAGTCTTGAAAGTTGTAATAGTAGAATGCACAAGGTGCAATTTCGAAATTAGATCGTACATCATCAGTTTTCCTCATCACGTCAGTCACTGCATACCTTCGAGAGCTATTTATAATTTGTAAGAAATGTCCAGATCAACTAGCCCATGTCAGCTCATGTTTTTTAGTTTGTTTTTTTAGCCCATAGATTTTGTTGTAATGTTTGTGTCACTCAAATATCACATGAACACACATTAGACATGGCAAAATGTATACAATTGCAAGAACATGAGCTTTATAACTGCACAATTCGCTGCACCCCATGACAAAAATGTGTAGAATTATAGGAAATTGAGCACCTTTTTTCCTCTCAACCAACAAGAGGGGTGTGAACAGTTTGTTCCCATAGAAATAGACATGGGGGGAGCGGGATGTTCCCCAATGCTGGAAGGGGGGCTTGGAAACCCCTGATCTGTGATTGATAGTTGGTATTCAGCAGTCATAAAAGTATGCCTTATTTACTTTGAAGAACTACAAAATAGGGATTTTGTCAGACAGCAGACGCAGCAGCTCTATGGAGATGAGATGATTACTTGGAATAAAATAATAAAGTCATCAAATAAAACAAATGTAATAAATACTACACAATAACTGAAATATTTTATAAAAGTGAATAAATGGTGGTTAACAAGTGAGCCGTAATGGGCAGTCACTACCATCATGGGACTTTTATTAATTGTTTTATTCTGTGTTGTTACGGAATTCAACCCACATATTGCATAGTGCATTTCATGTCAAATAAATAAATAATTTAGAACCGAAACAACTTCAAAAAGCACTAATCGCTCTGCACTAGCATGTGTCTGTGTGACTTTTATATGTCTCAATAAAAGTTAGTCAGTATGAGAACATTATGTGTGAGTGTGGAAGTTTTTTTAATTTCACCTTCATTTAACCAGGTAGGCAAGTTGAGAACAAGTTCTCATTTACAATTGCGACCTGGCCAAGATAAAGCAAAGCAGTTCGACACATACAACAACATGGAGTAAAACAAACATACAGTCAATAATACAGTAGAAAAATAAGTCTATATACGATGTGAGCAAATGAGGTGAGATATGGGAGGTAAAAGGCAAAAAAGACCATGGTGGCGAAGTAAACGCAATACAGCAAGTAAAACACTGGAATGGTAGATTTGCAGTGGAAGAATGTGCGAAGTAGAAATAGAAATAATGGGGTGCAAAGGAGCAAAATAAATAAATACAGTAGGGGAAGCGGTAGTTGTTTGGGCTAAATTATAGATGGGCTATGTACAGGTGCAGTAATCTGTGAGCTGCTCTGACAGCTGGTGCTTAAAGCTAGTGAGGAAGAAAAGTGTTTCCAGTTTCAGAGATTTTTGTAGTTCGTTCCAGTCATTGGCAGCAGAGAACTGGAAGGAGAGGCGGCCAAAGGAGGAATTGGTTTTGGGGGTGACCAGAGAGATATACCTGCTGGAGCGCGTGGAACAGGTGGGTGCTGCTATGGTGACCAGCGAGCTGAGATAAGGGGGGACTTTACCTAGCAGGGTCTTGTAGATGACCCGGAGCCAGGGGGTTAGGTGACGAGTATGAAACGAGGGCCAGCCAACAAGAGCGTAGAGGTCGCAGTGGTGGGTAGTATATTGGGCTTTGGTGACAAAACGGAAGGCACTGTGATAGACTGCATCCAATTTATTGAGTAGGGTATTGGAGACTACTTCAGCGATGTCATTTACAAAATAAAGGATCGGTAGGATGGTCAGTTTTATGAGGGTATGTTTGGCAGCATGAGTGAAGGATGCTTTGTTGCGAATAGGAAGCCGATTCTAGATTCAACTTTGGATTGGAGATGTTTGATGCGAGTCTGGAAGGAGAGTTTACAGTCTAACCAGACACCTAGGTATTTGTAGTTGTCCACATAAGTCAGAACCGTCCAGAGTAGTTATGCTGGACGGGCGGGAAGGTGCAGGCAGCGATCGGTTGAAGAGCATGCATTTGGTTTTACTTGTATTCAAGAGCAGTTGGAGGCCATGGAAGGAGAGTTGTATGACATTGAAGCTCATCTGGAGGGTTGTTAACACAGTGTCCAAAGAAGGGCCAGAAGTATACAGAATGGTGTCGTCTGCGTAGAGGTGGATCAGAGACTCACCAGCAGCAAGAGCGACACAATCATGGTCACAATCATCTTCTGTTTAACTGATTATCCTAATTAGGCATTTGTAGCTGTGACAGACAGACAGGGCTAACCTAGAAATGTCTGCCTGACTGCCTGGGAAACACTCATTAAGAGGCTTCTTCATTAAGGAAAAATTAAGTGAACAACTGTGACCAGTTACCAGAAAGGCTGTGTGTGTGTACGTCTGGCACTGCTCTGCGTTCAGATATAACATACAGGCTTCCAGACTCCCGAGTGGCGCAGCGGTATAACGCACAGCATTGCAGTATTTGAGGCGTCACTTCAGACCTAGGTTCGATCCCGGGCTGTGTCACAACCGGCCGTGATCAGGAGTCCCATAGGGTGGCGCACAATTGGCCCAGCGCCGTCCGGGTTAGGGGAGGGGACAGGGGGGGATTTACTTGACTCATCGCGCTCTAGCGACTCCTTGTGGCTGACCTCGGGCGCCTGCAGGCTGACCTTGGTCGTCAGGTGAATAGAGTTTCCTCCGACACATTGGTGCAGCTGGCTTCCGGGTTAAGTGGGTGGGTGTTAAGAAGCGCGGTTTGGCGGGTTATGTTTCGGAGGACGCATGACTCGACCGCCGCCTCTACCGAGCCCGTTGGGGAGTTGCAGCGATGAGACAAGATCGAAATTGGGGAGAATAAAGAAAGTGTAGTAGGTCAAGGAGATAAAGATGTCCGCCATAAACAACCATAAAATCCCAGTAAACACTGAGCTGGTGCATCACTAATTCATTGTATGGTAAAGGCCAGAGGGAAAGGCCACTGAGAGAGACTGGCCTTTATCTGTAGTGAATGACTACTAAAACAACAGGGCAGAGAGAGACTGGCCTTTATCTGTAGTGATGGATGACTAAAACAACAGGGCAGAGAGAGGTGCTAGAACAGAGCTGGTTGAAGCACTGCACTGAAAGAGACACCTCTGAAACCAATACACATTGGAGAGCTAGGCTAACTAATACAAACAAATTCAGTGAACAGTAGTACCATTCCTAAAGAGAATCCAAGTCCGGAGCAGTCGTCATGTTAAATTACTTCAGGAGCTCTAATGGTCAACAGAGACATGAGTCCAACTAACTAAAAGCAGAAAACACATCGCACCAAATTACAGTCTGCCGTTTGTCTACGTTCAATCGCTTGCTGAAGGAGCGGTGGGTTTTAGGGACCACCCTGTCGGTGGGCGTCTGACTGCTGAATTCGCCCATTTCTACATGTAGAGTCTCTTTGCAAATTATGGGCGGAAAACCCAACCGGTGTGTCCGTGCCTTAAGTCCATGAGACCCTGGTCCGACTGTGCCAATGACACAGGAGTGCCCACATTGTGTAATTACTGAGGCAGAATGTACTTACTGTTTAGTCAAGCAATAGATCTGTTGTCTACTCAAACTGAATATCTACTCTAAAGCTTACTGAGGCATTCTCCAACTATTCTGATTTATCATCTTGCAACAGCAGTTGTATTCAGAACATCAAAATGTGCATCCCTCATTCTAGACATTCCTCACAAGAATGACAAAGTGTAAGCATATCAGTTATTTCGTTTTCAACAGTTAATTTCAATTAATTTCAACACAAGGGGAGAAATAGCCTCAGAAACCCATTGTGTATATACAGTGAGAGGCCATTCTCTGTAGGCTAACATAGCAAGGAGGCTGTGTGTGAAATTCAGGAAGAGGAGGAAGAGAGTCAATAATCGTAGCGCTCTGTGTGCGTTAACAAATTACAAATGCAAACAGGGAAGAGGAAGACAGGTGGAGCGTGAAGAATTATTACCTTTCTAGTGAAGAGATAGAGAAGTGATAAGCCTATAGCCTACCTTTGTACTTTATACAAGCAAAATACCATTTACAGAAGGCAGCTGTGCAATGAGTGATGAAAACTGAAAAAGGGTCAGTCCACTTAACACAGGCCCTGGCCCCTTCCCCAAGCGCTCAGTGGTAATAACTGCCTTCCCAAAGGACACACACACACACAAACATCCGCTCTCTCTCACACACACACACACACACCCGCTCTCTCTCTCACACACACACAATCACACACACACATCAGCTAATGCTTTCTGACAATCTAATCTCCCCCATTGCCAACACGCACAAAATCAATACTCTCCTATGTCTGTCAGTCGGTCAATGAGGGATTCTCCAGTTGAGCGGCGACATACTTACCCAGGCAAGTCTAACCTGCGATTACTTTTCAATGGAGTAGATAAGTACTACCCCTGAGACTGACGGGTTTAGATGGGCCAACTTTAACATGAACGACACACAACTGACACAACTTTTATTTATTTATTTTACAGACCTTTTTGCTAATCTTTATCAAGGGTGCCAATAATTATGGACTTGACCTTACACAAGGGTCACAAATCTCACCATTTCAGAATGCCCACATAATAACACCACCATTCCAGAAGTGAAAATACAATTTCAATAAAATGCCAAGAAGGCATGAATCAATCACATCAAATACATTGACTACAGGCAGAAATGGACAGACACAACACAGATAAACACAGTGAACCAACTTTACCATGATGATCGTGGGGTGAGATGAGCGAACGAATGGCGCACACAGCCTCAAAGAAAAAAGCCATATGTCCTTAACTTCTGTCACTTCAACACAACAAACGAAATCATCCGATCAACCTCAACACTATACCAAATCCACATAGGCAGTCCCTCGCACTGAACTCAAAACAGACACAGTTGAAAACACACTCCACAGCACAGGGCTCAGCATAGGAGTAAAACCAGTGAGGTTTGTTTCAAATGGCCCTCATTCAAATTCCCATAGTCAAAGAGCTCAGGAGGAAACACACACAACCCAAAATGTTGTCTTCCCAGCTCTGATGTGAAACACCACAGCCTCAGTCAGTTCCTCTAACATAAGTCACCTGGTATAACCTTGGAATAGTCCTGATATTAGCAGCACTAAAACACACACACACACTGTAGTCCTGATATTACCAGCACTAAAACACACACTATAGCCCTGATATTACCAGCACTAAAACACACACACACTATAGTCCTGATATTAGCAGCACTAAAACACACACACATTATAGTCCTGATATTAGCAGCACTAAAACACACACACACACACACACTATAGCCCTGATATTAGAAGCACTAAAAACACACACACTATAGCCCTGATATTAGCAGCACTATTACAGTGACGTAGGTCAGACGGCCATGGTAAATCATTGAATCAGTCAGTGAATTACATTAACAGTACAGTGTTTCCTCTCTCCACTGACTGCCTCTGATAGGGAAACAAAAGATTTACAACAGCGACAGTACAGTAAATGACAATGTTGCTATAGGAAACATGCCAAGTCATGCAAACACGGCATGAGCATACATACAGATTCATCTTCAATTCATGTGATTTAATGACTCACAATTTTATGTGTCACGGTGATCACAAACAATGGATGATTATTGGATTTAAAGCCAAGTTATCAAGTCATTAGAGTGTAATGTGTAATTACATTCCCTTTGCAGTTTGATATCATGTCTACTATGATGACTCGAAAACCACTCCTGACCCAAAAGCCACTGTCTGTGTACTATAGAGTATCTATGGGGACCAGGGCTGCTTTGAATAGCCAACAGGCAGTCATTTGTGTGATAGTGTGTTGCACTCACTCTCTCCCTCTAAAATCACTTTCACTGTTGGTTTCCCTGAAGTAGCTCCAGTTTGACACAGTGCTCAGGGAAGGAAATAAGCGAGGGACTGAATGGAATATGTGCATACTGGATAACACAAAAATACACAGGTCACATAATCTGTAGTATCTGAAGAATGCCTATAGATGTAGACCAAGTAGATAAGAGCTGTGTGTGGAGTTCAGAGGTCACTCATTAGAACAGCTTTTAATCAATATAATCAATGTCCTATCTGTATTCTCTGATTAAATTAATGCAGCAGCGTGTGTGTGTGTGTGTGTGTGTGTGTGTGTGTGTGTGTGTGTGAGATTGAAGTCTCTAGTTTGATCAATGAGATCCCTGCTAATGTGCTGATACTCACAGTAACATGGAGGTCTTGTACTTTTAAAAAAATGTATTTCACCTTTATTTAACCAGGTAGGCCAGTTGAGAACAAGTTCTCATTTACAATTGCAACCTGGCCAAGATAAAGCATAGCGACACAAACAACAACACCGAGTTACAAATGGAATAAACAAACGTACAGTTAACACAATATGAAGAAAACAATCTATATACAGTCTGCAAATGAGGTAAGACTAGGGAGGTAAAGGCAATAAATAGGTCGCACTGGCGAAGTAATTACAATTTAGCAATTAAACACTGGAGTGATAGATGTGCAGAAGATGAATGTGCAAGTAGAGATACTGGGATGCAAAGGAGCAAAATAAATAAATATGGGGGTGAGGTAGTTGGATGGCCTATTTACAGATGGGCTATGTACAGGCGCAATGATCTGTAAGCTGCTCTGACAGCTGGTGCTTAAAGTTAAAGAGGGAGATATGGGTGTCCAGCTTCAGTGATTTTAGCAATTCGTTCCAGTCATTGGCAGCAGAAAACTGGAAGGAAAGGCGGCCTAATGAGGAATTGGTTTTGGGGGTGACCAGTGAAATATACCTGCTGGAGCGCGTGTTACGAGTGGTGGCTGCTATGGTGACCAGTGAGCTGAGATAAGGCAGGGCTTTACCTAGCAAAGACTTATAGATGACCTGGAGCCAGTGGGTTTGGTGACAAATATGAGGTGAGGACCAGCCAACGAGAGCATACAGGTCGCAGTGGTGGTTAGTATATGGGGCTTCGGTGACAAAACGGATGGTCCTGTGATAGACTGCATCCAATTTTCTGAGTAGAGTGTTGGAGGCCATTTTATAAATGACATCGCAGAAGTCAAGGATCGGTAGGATAGTCAGTTTTACGAGGATATGTTTGGCAACATGAGTGAAGGATGCTTTGTTGCAAAATAGGAAGCCGATTCTAGATTTCATTTTGGATTGGAGATGCTTAATGTGAGTCTGGAAGGAGAGTTTACAGTCTAACCAGACAGTTTGTTTACAGTCTACTGAGTGATGAAGACATTCTGAAAGGGATCTAATACTCAACAGCCTCACACTGTGAGCCCAATCCGTCAGGCTTCAAATTATACTGTTCCAAATCAACCCCTGGCACCTAGTCCCAACCCCCTAGAATACCTACTTCATGTAAATACGATGGGTATGAGCAATATGGTATAAGGTTATTTCTATAAACTGGGGTACCAGTGAGCATTTATTGTAGTGGACTGTTTGGAGCAGTTACAAATTCATTCATAATAATATGCCTTTTCTTTATGTGAATACATTAAGATATTCACATATACCCTTCCTCATGTTTGGAGTCTTCACAGATTTGACAAAAAAAAAATTGTGTGACATAATACTTTTCTTTCATTAAATGTATGATACTGCTGTCATTATACATCATATACAGTGCCTTGGGAAAGTATTCGGCCCCCTTGAACTTTGCGACCTTTTGCCACATTTCAGGCTTCAAACATAAAGATATAAAACTGTCTTTTTTTGTGAAGAATCAACAACAAGTGGGACACAATCATGAAGTGGAACGACATTTATTGGATATTTCAAACTTTTTTAACAAATCAAAAACTGAAAAATTGGGCGTGCAAAATTATTCAGCCCCTTTACTTTCAGTGCAGCAAACTCTCTCCAGAAGTTCAGTGAGGATCTCTGAATGATCCAATGTTGACCTAAATGACGAATGATGATAAATACAATCCACCTGTGTGTAATCAAGTCTCCGTATAAATGCACCTGCACTGTGATAGTCTCAGAGGTCCGTTAAAAGCGCAGAGAGCATCATGAAGAACAAGGAACACACCAGGCAGGTCCGAGATACTGTTGTGAAGAAGTTTAAAGCCGGATTTGGATACAAAAATATTTCCCAAGCTTTAAACATCCCAATGAGCACTGTGCAAGCGATAATATTGAAATGGAAGGAGTATCAGACCACTGCAAATCTACCAAGACCTGGCCGTCCCTCTAAACTTTCAGCTCATACAAGGAGAAGACTGATCAGAGATGCAGCCAAGAGGCCCATGATCACTCTGGATGAACTGCAGCAATCTACAGCTGAGGTGGGAGACTCTGTCCATAGGACAACAATCAGTCGTATATTGCACAAATCTGGCCTTTATGGAAGAGTGGCAAGAAGAAAGCCATTTCTTAAAGATATCCATAAAAAGTGTTGTTTAAAGTTTGCCACAAGCCACCTGGGAGACACACCAAACATGTGGAAGAAGGTGCTCTGGTCAGATGAAACCAAAATTGAACTTTTTGGCAACAATGCTAAATGTTATGTTTGGCGTAAAAGCAACACAGCTCATCACCCTGAACCCACCATCCCCACTGTCAAACATGGTGGTGGCAGCATCATGGTTTGGGCCTGCTTTTCTTCAGCAGGGACAGGGAAGATGGTTATAATTGATGGGAAGATGGATGGAGCCAAATACAGGACCATTCTGGAAGAAAACCTGATGGAGTCTGCAAAAGACCTGAGACTGGGACGGAGATTTGTCTTCCAACAAGACAATGATCCAAAACATCATTTAAAAAAAAAAATATTTCACCTTTATTTAACCAGGTAGGCTAGTTTAGAACACGTTCTCATTTGCAACTGCGACCTGGCCAAGATAAAGCATAGCAGTGTGAACAGACAACACAGAGTTACACATGGAGTAAACAATTAACAAGTCAATAACACAGTAGAAAAAAAGGGGAGTCAATATACATTGTGTGCAAAAGGCATGAGGAGGTAGGCGAATAATTACAATTTTGCAGATTAATAACACTGGAGTGATAAATGATCAGATGGTCATGTACAGGTAGAGATATTGGTGTGCAAAAGAGCAGAAAAGTAAATAAATAAAAACAGTATGGGGATGAGGTAGGTAAAAATGGGTGGGCTATTTACCGATAGACTATGTACAGCTGCAGCGATCGGTTAACTGCTCAGACAGCAGATGTTTGAAGTTGTTTAGGGAGAAAAGTCTCCAACTTCAGCGATTTTTGCAATTCGTTCCAGTCACAGGCAGCAGAGAACTGGAATGAAAGGCGGCCAAATGAGGTGATGGCTTTAGGGATGATCAGTGAGATAAACCTGCTGGAGCGCGTGCTACGGATGGGTGTTGCCATCGTGACAAGTGAACTGAGATAAGGCAGAGCTTTACCTAGCATGGACTTGTAGATGACCTGGAGCCAGTGGGTCTGGCGACGAATATGTAGCGAGGGCCAGCCGACTAGAGCATACAAGTCGCAGTGGTGGGTGGTATAAGGTGCTTTAGTGACAAATCGGATGGCACTGTGATAAACTGCATCCAGTTTGATGAGTAGAGTGTTGGAAGCAATTTTGTAGATGACATCGCCGAAGTCGAGGATCGGTAAGAGAGTCAGTATTACGAGGGTAAGTTTGGCGGCGTGAGTGAAGGAGGCTTTGTTGCGGAATAGAAAGCCGATTCTTGATTTGATTTTCGATTGGAGATGTTTGATATGAGTCTGGAAGGAGAGTTTACAGTCTAGCCAGACACCTAGGTACTTATAGATGTCCACATATTCAAGGGCGGAACCATCCAGGGTGGTGATGCTGGTCAGGCGTGCGGGTGCAGGCAGCGAACGGTTGAAAAGCATGCATTTGGTTTTACTAGCGTTTAAGAGCAGTTGGAGGCCACGGAAGGAGTGTTGTATGGCATTGAAGCTCGTTTGGAGGTTAGATAGCACAGTGTCCAAGGACGGGCAGGAAGTATATAGAATGGTGTCATCTGCGTAGAGGTGGATCAGGGAATCGCCCGCAGCAAGAGCAACATCATTGATATATACAGAGAAAAGAGTCGGCCCGAGGATTGAACCCTGTGGCACCCCCATAGAGACTGCCAGAGGACCGGACAGCATGCCCTCCGATTTGACACACTGAACTCTGTCTGCAAAGTAATTTGTGAACCAGGCAAGGCAGTCATCCGAAAAACCGAGGCTACTGAGTCTGCCAATAAGAATATGGTGATTGACAGAGTCGAAAGCCTTGGCAAGGTCGATGAAGACGGCTGCACAGTACTGTCTTTTATCGATGGCGGTTATGATATCGTTTAGTACCTTGAGCGTGGCTGAGGTGCACCCGTGACCGGCCCGGAAACCCGATTGCACAGCGGAGAAGGTACGGTGGGATTCGAGATGGTCAGTGACCTGTTTGTTGACTTGGCTTTCGAAGACCTTAGATAGGCAGGGCAGGATGGATATAGCTCTGTAACAGTTTGGGTCCAGGGTGTCTCCCCCTTTGAAGAGGGGGATGACTGCGGCAGCTTTCCAATCCTTGGGGATCTCAGACGATATGAAAGAGAGGTTGAACAGGCTGGTAATAGGGGTTGCGACAATGGCGGCGGATAGTTTCAGAAATAGCAATAAAGCAAAATCTACAATGGAATGGTTCAAAAATAAACATATCCAGGTGTTAGAATGGCCAAGTCAAAGTCCAGACCTGAATCCAATTGAGAATCTGTGGAAAGAACTGAAAACTGCTGTTCACAAATGCTCTCCATCCAACCTCACTGAGCTCGAGCTGTTTTGCAAGGAGGAATGGGAAAAAATGTCAGTCTCTCGATGTGCAAAACTGATAGAGACATACCCCAAGCGACTTACAGCTGTAATCGCAGCAAAAGGTGGCGCTACAAAGTATTAACTTAAGGGGGCTGAATAATTTTGCAAGCCCAATTTTTCAGTTTTTGATTTGTTAAAAAAGTTTGAAATATCCAATAAATGTCGTTCCACTTCATGATTGTGTCCCACTTGTTGTTGATTCTTCACAAAAAAATACAGTTTTATATCTTTATGTTTGAAGCCTGAAATGTGGCAAAAGGTCGCAAAGTTCAAGGGGGCCGAATACTTTCGCAAGGCACTGTACTAAGCATTTAACTACTGAATTACAAATTGAGCTTGATCCTGTAAAATTCACGATTTCGTTTGGCGATCTTGGCAGTGCACTGTAACCTCTCTGTTACTATGTGAAAACAGTTTTCATGGACACACATATCCAAAATAATGTCTGGATTGCAAAATCAAATTCTTTTAACAGAACGTGTAACTTGACCAAGATGAATCAAACACAAATCGATGCGGTCATTGACAGGGTTCTTCAATAATTATGCATAATAGTTGATTGATGCTCATTTGATGTCTCGCTGTTTAGTTAGGTGGGGAAATTATCACGCAGCTGATTCAGCTGATTCAGCTGATTCAGGTAAGGATGTGTGAGATACTGCACGTGATTGAACAACAGCCAAAGTGAGGGAATTCATGTTGATCTGGAGAATTGACAGAACATTTTGGTGTCTAGACTGTTACGGCGGTCAAGATAATGTCATGGATATTATGTCAAGAGGTAAGATTGCGGTCCATGTATGTTCTGATCATTTGTTTTCCAAGGTAAAACTGAGCAATCAGGAATGTGAAAAGGGCTTGTTTACTCGTGTTTGCATATAAAACCAAAAAAACACCTTGATATTTTTATTTTCACATGTGGTTGGGGTTAAATATGGAATGCCTATCATTGGGTAAGTGCACAGCCAACACGTCCTGTCCTTTCAGTTCATCCTTCTAACTCCATTCTATGAATCTATTCATTAACGTCATTGGGATAGGGGGCAGTATTTTCACATCCTGATGAAAAGCATGCCCAAAGTAAACTAGGATATGCATATAATTGGTAGATTAAGATAGAAAACACTCTACAGTTTCTAAAACTGTTAAATGTCAGAGTATAACAGAACTTATTTGGCAGGCGAAACCCAGAGGACAAACCATCCAAGAAAAAAACATTTGAGGTCACTGTGTTTTCAATTGGTTTTCTATGGGAAACTATATTTATGAGGAACCTGGTTGCAGTTCCTATGGCTTCCACTAGATTTCAGTCTTTAAAAATTGGTTGATGTTTTTCTTTTGAGAAATGAAGAAGTAGTGCTGTTCATTGTGAGTGTCAATCCAAGTAGACTCTTCTGTTTCGTGTGCATGACCAGGAGCTCGCACCACGCTGTTTTTATCTGCTATTTTACACAGTATATTCCGTCTTAAATGTTATCAATTATTTACATTTTAGGATATCTAAGGTTGGATTAGGAACGTTGTTTGAAATGTTTGGACCAAGTTATCAGGTAACTTATTAGATACTTTGTAGTCATGTTGGGCAAGTTAGAACCGGTGTATTTCTGAATCAAACGCGCCAAATAAATTGACATTTTGGGGATATAAATAAGGAATTTATCGAACAAAAGGACCATTTGTGATGTTTCTGGGACCTTTTGGAGTGCCAACAGAAGAAGATCTTCAAAGGTAAGGCATTTTTTATATCGCTATTTCTGACTTTCGTGTGGCACCTGCCTGGTTGAAAAATGTTTTTCATGTGTTGGTATGGGGGGGCGCTGTCCTCAGATAATCGCATGGTTTGCTTTCGCCGTAAAGCCTTTTTGAAATCTGACACGTTGGCTGGATTAATAAGAACAAGTAAAGCTTTATTTTGATGTATTGTACTTGTGATTTTATGGAAGTTATATATTTATAGAAATTTAACTTGAATTTGGCGCTCTGCAATTTCACCGGATGTTGTCGAGGTGAGACGCTAGCTGATCCGAAATTAGTTAATCGATTATTAGCTGCCCATACCATGCCACAGTTACAAGGTAAGATTCCTCAATTTCTGCATAAGATTTAGTGTGTATTTACTTATTAATGAACTGGATGTGAGGAATCAGGTAAATGCAATTGAGCTTATCCCCTTGTTTCCCCTATTCCTCCCATCCCTCTCAAAGCACATAGTGGGAGAGGAGTGAAGGTTCCTCCCCTCAAGCTACAATGCACTTTCAAGGAGAGGCAAGGAGTGGAGGAAACAAGGACAGAAGAAGCAAGAAGTAGACGACTAGTTCAGACACAGACTCAGACAATTCTTGAAGAGTTTACTGATTATAATGATTTTATTATTGATAATTATTATTGTCAATGATTTTACTGACAAAACCCAGTGTTATTGTATTATATCAACTATTAAAACATATATAAATGCTGTTTATCTTTTTCATTCTTCAGCAGTGTTTAGCATGGCTATAACTGATAGAGAATTTGACAAAAGCACAAAAAGACTTGGCAACTAGGCATGAAAGAAACATGCGGTGTCCATGTTTCTTGTGACATTTTGAATGACATGTAGATATTTTATTGTTGGTAGGTGGAGTTACGGTCTCATTGTGCCTACCTAGACTTATTTTTTTAACTACACATATGAAGCTGCAAGAAAATCAGATTTCAATGTATATCCAAAACATTTTGAAAATGTTGACCCCTTTATTTATAGAAAGACCCATTCACCCCATTTTGCTCTCGGATAGATGGAATGTTCTGCATATTGGACACAATTATCTAACCGTTACAGATCAACAGGTTCCATCTGGAAGTCAAGCATTAGACTCCCTCTGCACTTTAATAGAGGCAGTGTTGTAACACACGTCATCTTGATGCTGCTGTAAAACTCTGACAAACTGACCCACAGGATGGTTCAATCTGCCATGTCTCGAATTTAAAAGCACATAGCTTTCAGCACGGCTTTGTTCAAAATACACAAATAAAGCATTTACTCCATTAGCCCAGGAGGCATTCAATAACTGCAGTAGCCTAAGTAACAAATTAGTGAACTGACAGGATCAAAAAAGGTCGCCACTGCGTTTAAGCGCCGCTGTACAGAAGGTGACTGATGATGTATTCTGTCCCTGTTCCCGGTCTCAGTACCATCAACAACTGCTGCAGTTTCACACTGCGGTCAGATTTGTCTAAGATATTTAAGAGGCCAGAGGAGTAAGAAACAAAAACATTTGAGAGAGAGAGAGATGACACAAGAGCAATATCGCCTACCGGTAAAATGTTTAGTATTTTGGATGATAACTTTTCACTTTAACTCAGAGATATCACGGTACTTGTGCACTGAATGCTAACTCTGAGGTCAAAAGTAATGTGTCACTATAGTTCCATCTCTGTCCCCTTCCCAGTGTTTTGATGTGTGTTGCGTAACCAGTGAGGCCCTAGGGAGCATTGAAGCATGCTGAACCTTGGGTCTGCAGATTCAACACGCACTCCTCCCCTCCCCTTCTGTCACTTCCTATCATTCCCTTAACCTCTCCTGATGGACAGCTCCCCAATGCTTCTGCCCCCGCCCGACTGCCACAGTCCTTCAGTCTCTATTGCGAGGGCAAAAGATGCCATGACAACTCGCCACCGTCATTCATGCTTCCCTGAATGAGATGTGTCAGAGGCAAGCTTCTGATGGGGATGAGCCTATTTACACCACAGTAATACTGAGCAAGTTAAGGAAAGGTTTGAGTCACTAACTAGTCTCAGTGGTGCTCCATGAGACTAATAGATTCTAGTAGATTTCATACAGAGCAACATGTCACGCGTTTACGAACACACAGCGCAAAGAGTAAACAGCCGCGGGCTGAAGTGATCGAGTTCATTAGCCAGAGTTAGTGCCATAGCAACTACACACTGTGTGAGGCTGTGATTCACTGCATAGCCTAAATACCAAATCCATACCTGCGTAATTGCAGTCATTTCTGTAACTGCAGGCCACATATTCACTGGATCATTGTTACTACGGAGCTAATTAGGCCTAGTTACATGTTTTTTCTATTGTTGGAACTGGCCCCAATTATGGAAAACAAACTATCGAATGAGTTTTCCAGGAGAGAATGAAATATGGACGTTTTTGAGAGAATAAATTGTCAACGTCCATCTAAATGTGGCCTGACAGAATGTATTTCACACTATTTTACTCTGCTTCTCTCTCATACATTCTATCAATACAATTAAAATGGTATCATCAGGCATACAATCAGTGGAGGCAGATCTGACTGATGAGTTAAGCATGTTTGGCACGCAGCCCTCACACACACACAGTCCCCCTAGTCCTCTGTGGGCTGGAGGAATGGAATGATGGCTGTTAAATCAGGGAAATGTTTTGCTAATGTAATTTGGAGGTTACTCGGTGAACCGTTGTGGGGATGGAAGTGATTTTAGTGGGAGGCTGCGCGAGATATACTGATAAAGATATACTGATATACGATAAAGAGCGAGAGCTGCACTTCCTAACCTCCTGCCAAATGTATGACTATAGAGACACAAACTCGGTAAAAAAAGAAACGTCCTCTCACTGTCAACTGCGTTTATTTTCAGCAAACTTAACATGTGTAAATATTTGTATGAACATAAGATTCAACAAGAGACATAAACTGAACAAGTTCCACAGGGGGGCTGCATTAAGTACTGCAGTGCATCTCCTCCTCATGGACTGCACCAGATTTGCCAGTTCCTGCTGTGAGATGTTACCCCACTCTTCCATCAAGGCACCTGCAAGTTCCCGGACATTTCTGGGGGGTAATGACCCTAGCCCTCACCCTCCGATCCAACAGGTCCCAGACGTGCTCAATGGGATTGAGATCCGGGCTCTTCGCTGGCCATGGCAGAACACTGACATTCCTGTCTTGCAGGAAATCACGCATAGAACGAGCAGTATGGTTGGTGGCATTGTCATGCTGGAGGTGTCAGGATGAGCCTGCAGGAAGGGTACCACATGAGGGAGGAGGATGTCTTTCCTGTAACGCACAGCATTGAGATTGCCTGCAATGCCAACAAGCTTAGTCCGATAACGCTGTGACACACCGCCCCAGACCACGACGGACCCTCCACCTCCATCCCGCTCCAGAGTACAGGCCTTGGTGTAACGCTCATTCCTTCTACGATAAACGCAAATTCGACCATCACCCCTGGTGAGACGAAACCGCGACTCGTCAGTGAAGAGCACTTTTTGCCAGTCCTGTCTGGTCCAGTGACGGTGGGTTTGTGCCCATAGGTGACATTGTTGCCGGTGATGTCTGGTGAGGACCTGTCTTACAACAGGCCTACAAGCCCTCAGTCCAGCCTCTCTCAGCCTATTGCGGACAGTCTGAGCACTGATGGAGGGGTTGTTCGTTCCTGGTGTAACTCGGGCAGTTGTTGTTGCCATCCTGTACCTGTCCCGCAGCTATGATGTTTGGATATACCGATTTGCAGGTGATGTTACACATGGCCTGCCACTGCGAGGACGATCAGCTGTCCATCCTGTCTCCCTGTAGGGCTGTCTTAGGCATCTCACAGTACGGACATTGCAATTTATTGCCCTAGCCACATCTGCAGTCCTCATGCCTCCTTGCAGCATGTCTAAGGCACGTTCACGCAGATGAGCATGGACCCTGGGCATCTTTCTTTTGGTATTTTTCTGAGTCAGTAGAAAGGCCTCTTTAGTGTCCTAAGTTTTCATAACTGTGACCTTAATTGCTGTTCATGTCTTAATGACCATTCCACAGGTACATTGTTCATTAATTGTATATGGGTCATTGAACAAGCATGGGCAACATTGTTTAAACCCCTTACAATGAAGATCTGTGAAGTTTAGATTTTTACAAATGATCTTTGAAAGACAGGGTCCTGAAAAAGCGACGTCTTTTTTTGCTGAGTTTATTTCCCTCAGATTACACAGATCCACAGAGAATTCGAAAATACCCATATCTATTGGGTGAAATAACAGTGTGCAATCACAACAGCAAGATTTGTGACCTGTGACCTGCCACAAGAAAAGGGCAAACAGACAGACATGGCAGATTGATACAGTTAGGGCTGGCCCTTTGGGTTGTAGAGAATATTCATCACCCCTTTCCCTGGAGGCAGCTGAGACAGACACGTTTTAAATGGGTGTGAAAACGTTGGCCGATGGGGCTGGCTTGTCCCTCCCTATGTTCCCATACCAACATAGGCATCTTGCTGACTGTGAGCTCTGCTCTGAAGCTGCATCAGGGTCAGAATAGACATCTTGGGCTAACCCGAGGCCGGGCTACCACTCATGATGACACTATTGGAGAAAGACTAGAGCCAAAATGGCTGGTATGAACCACTATTCTGTCACTTCATCACCTTGAGCACAACATTTGGCATATAATAGTTTTACACTTCAAGGGTTTGTCAGCCCCCACCACACACAGTCATGAGACTGGTATTGAACCCATATGAGAGGCTGGCTGGGATGTGGCCGTGTGGTGGCGTAATGGGGATGGGTGAGTGGACCAGAGAGACTGCTAACACATACGTCACAGCTCAGCTCTCCACAGGATGATGCAGAGTGACAGGGAGAGCCATCACATGAGCAAGTACACAGACAGAAGACATATCTGATGCACATCACCTCCATCAATGACAACACTGTATCGAGGAAGGAAAAGCTTGAGGCTGCATTTGAACTGACAAAGAAAAAAGGGATGTTACTATACATCACATGGTTCATCTGATTTTCATGTGTTGATATTCTGTGTGGGTGGGTGTCAGCCATCAGCAGTGGTGTGTTGTGTTATGTTCTAGGGAAGGAGAAGTGCATGTGCTGTGTGTGTGTGTGTGTGTCTTTTTGTAAAAAAAGTCAGTCACTCTGTGGACTCGCAGCTATTTTAACTCAGCACTGCACTTACATGTATTGGTCATTCATATCGCACGCACACACACTTCTCCTACTCTCTCCATGTCCGTATCAACAGCATGTGTTCATGAAAGAAAATCTGTCCGACTACAGTGCAGTAACTTTCCTGCAAGTTTCACTTCGGCAGTGAGCAGAGCAAACAAACCCTATCAGCACGTTTCTCCTGCCTGGCTGTCTCAGCACCTTTCTGCAGTGTTCTTTGGTGAGAGGTGGTTACATAACCCCTGGCAGCCAGAACCGAACCCTGCAGCTGGCACTGGTAGAGCTTTTTGTTCAGTTTCATCTTTAGCAACAGGTAAGAACAGGACACACACACACACACACACTGTTCCCCAGTGGAGAGGTGGAGTGTATATGGTCTCATCTGGAGAAGACTTCGAGGGGGCCATATTGCACCTTGGTTTTTATTTAGGGAGGTCATTAAAAGAGAAATATTAATGAGTGTGCGTTCGCCTGTGTGAGTGTGTTTGTGCTGGACTGTTGACAAGATATTCTGCCGCAACACCCTGTGCACCTCTCCAAAAACAGGACAGTTCTCTCAAAATAGGACCCACACTACAACAGAGCCCTATTCTGAAACACACTACTGACGAGAGAGGAAAAAGAGAGAGAGAGAGAGAGAGAGCGAAAGAGAGCAGGCTCAATGTACATCCAGGTCCCTGTGAGATTAGAGCATTTACAGGCGTGATCGATGATGACAATACGCGACAGTGGATTTATGTGTTGCCTGTGCATGTCACTGTGTACATGCAGACCTTTGTGCTTCCCACTGTCGTGGGCTGGGCTGGCAGTCAATCACAACGTGACACTGGGGAAATTAAAGTATTTATTAAGGCCTCGCTCCATACAGTGCAGCACAAGGCAGGGCGCTAAGTGATGTTCATAAACAACATGGCCAGACAGGGTTGAAACAAACATTATATAGCTCCTACACCGCAACAGCCCAATGCCTCCAGAAAATGGCACTCCATGGAGAAAAGAGCAGGCATACTGAGATCATTTTAACGTAATTTAATCAACTGATACACACAGACAAAATGGTGCTGGCATACATGGCAGCTCTGCTTCTAGCTCCCAAGCAACTTTGAAGTGCTTTTTTTGTGTGTTATTTCTTACATTATTAGCCCAGAAGGTTTTTTGTGTTATTACATACAGCCGGAAATTACTTTTGGATAGCAGAGGAGCGCTAACTCCTCCGTGTTAAGACCAGAAATACAACTTTCCCAAATCCGGATCCTTTGTTCGTACCCTCCAGGGCAATTTTACTTAACCCAGAGACTGCTCCAAGGCGCCGCCTGGCAGAGAAGAGGTATTAGGAGTGGACTTCTAGTCCTACCCAGGAAGCTTGCACAGCATCCACCGCTTCAGAGTATATTACTCGCTAATGTTCAGTCCCTGGACAATAAAGTAGATGGTCAGGGCAAGGATCTCCTTCCACAGAGACACCAAGGACTGTAACATACTCTGTTTCACAGAATCATGTCTCTACCTGGGTATACGGTCCCCGTCCATACAGCCAGCTGGGTTCTCAGTACATCGCGCAGACAGGAATAAAGAACTCTCCGGGAAGAAGAAAGGCAGTGGTGCTTGATTCATGATTAACTACTCATGGTGTGATTGTGATAAGCTACAGAAAAGTAAGTTATTTTGTTCAAAAGCCAACGGTATTACCTCCCAAGAGAATTCTCTTTGGTTATAGTCACAGCAGTGTATATTCCCCCTCAAGCCGAAACCACGACAGCCCTCAAGGATCTACACTGGGCTTTTTGCAAACTGGAAACATATCCTGAGGTCGCATTTATTGTAGCTGGGGATTTTAACAAAGCACATGAGAGGAAAACGCTACCGAAGTTCTATTAAATAATATTGCCTACAGTACTCACGCTTCAGAAACTCTGATCACGCGGACTGGGAAATGTTCCGGGTAGCCACTGAAAATGACATTGACGTATACACGGATACGGTGATGGAGTTCATCAGGAAGTGTATAAGGGATGTTGTTCCCAGTGACTATTAAAACCTACCCAACCAAAAACCGTGGCAAAATGATAACATTCACGCAAAACTGAAAGCACGAACCACCGCATTTAACCACGGCAAGGTGAGTAGGAATATGAATATGGATTTCAAACAGTGTAGTTTTTCCCTACATAAGGGAATCAAACAGGCAAAACATCAGTACAGAGACAGACCACCTGGGTGGAGTGTTAAAGGAAATATTCAATCTCTCCCTATCCCAGTCTGCTGTCCCCACTTGCTTCAAGATGTCCACCATTGTTCTTGTACCCAAGAAAGCAAAGGTAACTAAACTAAATGACTATCGCCCCATAGCACTCACTTGTCATTATGAAGTAGAGGTCGACCGATTAATCGGAATGGCAGATTAATTAGGGCTGACTTCAAGTTTTCATAACAATTGGAAATCAGTATTTTTCATTTTTTTTTTTACACCTTTAATTAATCGTTATTTAACTAGGCAAGTCAGTTAAGAACACATTCTTATTTTCAATGATGGCCTAGGAACGGTGGGTTAACTGCCTCGTTCAGGGGCAAAACGACAGATTTTCACCTTCTCAGCTCAGGGGCTCCAATCTTGCAACATTACAGTTAACTAGTCCAACGCAATAACGACCTGCCTCTCTCTCGTTGCAAGAGGAGACTGCCTGTTACGTGAATGCAGTAAGCAAAGGTAAGTTGCTAGCTAGCATTAAACTTAAAAAACAATCAATCATAATCACTAGTTAACTACACATGGTTGATGATCATGCGTTGCGTATAATCTGACAGAGCATACAAGCATACAAGTATCTAAGTATTCTGACTGAGCGGTGGTAGGCAGAAGCAGGCGAGTAAACATGAATTCAAACAGCACTTTCGTGCGTTTTGCCAGCAGCTCTTCGTTGTGCGTCAAGCATTGCGCTGTTTATGACTTCAAACCTATCAACTCCCGAGATGAGGCTGGTGTAACCGAAGTGAAATGGCTGGCTAGTTAGCGTGCGCTAATAGAGTTTCAAACGTCACTCGCTCGTTCTGAGCCTTGGAGTGGTTGTTTCCCTTGCTCTGCATGGGTAACGCTGCTTTGAGGGTGGCTGTTGTCGTTCTGTTCCTGGTTCGAGCCCAGGGAGGAGCGAGGAGAGGGACGGAAGCTATACTGTTACACTGGCAATACTAAAGTGCCTATAAGAACATCCAATAGTCAAAGGTTAATGAAATACAAATGGTAGAGGGAAAAAAAAATCTTACCTGGGAATATTGAAGACTCATGTTAAAAGGAACCACCAGCTTTCATATGTTCTCATGTTCTGAGCAAGGAACTTGTTAGCTTTCTTACATGGCAAATATTGCACTTTTACTTTCTTCTCCAACACTTTGTTTTTGCATTATTTAAACCAAATTGAACATGTTTCATTATTTATTTGCGGCTAAATATATTTTAATTATGTGTTATATTAAGTTAAAATAAGTGTTCATTCAGTATTGTTGTAATTGTCATAAATAAAAATAAAAATAAATAAAATCAGCTTTTTTGGTCCTCCAATAATCGGTATCGGCGTTGAAAAATCATAAATCGGTCGACCTCTATTATGAAGTGCTTTGAAAAGGCTAGGTAAGGATCATATCACCTACACCTTACCGGACACCCTAGACCCACTTCAATGTGCATACCGCACCAATAGATCCACACTGCCCTATCCCATCTGGACCAGAGGAATACCTGGACCAGAGGAATACTGTTCATTGACGACAGCTCAGCATTCAACAGCATAGTACCCGCAAAGCACATCATTAAGCTTGGGGCCCCGGGTCTGAACCACGCCTTGTGCAACTGGGTCCTGAACTTCCTGAAAAGGCCTCCCCCCGGTGGTGACGGTAGGAAACAACACCTCCACGACACTGATCCTCAACACAGGGGTCCCCGTTCACCCATGACTGCATGGCCACGCACACCTCCATCATCAAGTTGGCAGACGATACAACAGTAGTAGGCCTGATTACCAACAATGACGAGACAGCCTACAGGGAAGGAGGTGAGGGCCCTGGCGGAGTGGTGCCAGGAAAATAACCTCTCGCAATAAAACTAAGGAGTTGACCGTGGACTTGCGGCAGAGGGAGCACGCCCCCATCCACGGGACCACAGAGAAGGTGAAAAGCTTCAAGTTCCTCGGCGTACAATCTGAAATGGTCGACCCACACAGACAGTGTGGTGAAGGTAACAACGCCTCTTCAACCTCATGGGGCTGAAGAAATTAGTCTTGGCCCCTAAGACCATCAAACTTTTACAGATGCATAATTAGGACCATCCTGTCGGGCTGTATCACCACCTGGTACAGCAACTGCACCGCACGCAACCGCAGGGGTCTCCAGAGGGTGGTGCGGTCTGCCCAACGCATCACCAGGGGCACACGGCCTGCCCTCCAGGACACCTACAGCACCCGACGTCACAGGAAGACCAAAAAGATCATCAAGGACATCAACCACCCGAGCTGCAGCCTGTTCACCCCACTATCATCCAGAAGGTGAGGTCAGTACAGGTGCATCAAAGCTGGGACCGAGAGACTGAAAAACACCTATCTTAAGGCCATCAGACTGTTAAATAGCCATCACTAGCCAGCTACCACCCGATTACTCAACCCTCCACCTTAGAGGCTGCTGCCCTATATACAGACATGGAATCCCTCATCACTTTAATAATGTTTACATACTGTTTTACTAATTTGTATATACTGTATTCTACTGTATTTTAGTCAATGCCACTCCTAATATTTAACTTTTAGATGTGTGTATTGTTAGATACTAGTGCACTGTTGGAGCTAGGAACATAGGCATTTTGCTACACCCGCAATAACATCTGCTAAATATGTGTTTGTGACCAATCAAATTTGATTTGAGTGTTATGTCACAGTGGTAATTAGCTCAACTTGAGGGCTGCTATGAACATCATCCTGCTCATTTTGCACACATGAAATCGGGTGTGTTAGTGCCAGTCTGGAACAAAAGCCTGCACACCCTGTGGCTCTCCAGGACACTAGTTGCCCACCCCCGGCTTAACTAAAAGGCACTGATTTGTCCATTGAGAGAGTACAGTAGAGACCGCAGAGATCAATCCAGTTTATGCATTAATCAATACACACAGACAACCACACTCACATGTGAGCGCGCACACACTCACATGTGCTGTGCAGATCCTCTGGAAGTGCCTGGAAGAGCGGATAGGCACGCAAGAAAGGAGAGGGATACCAATTTATGGAGCTGGTTGAGCATTACATTTGAATATTATTTTACATGGAAGCCTTTTACATTAGACCTGGGTATGCAAGACTTGTGCATTTGGCTAGCCCGCAGGCGCACGGAGTCGCTAGAGCGCGATGATCCAAGTAAAGCCCCTCCGGCCAAACCCTCCCCTAACTTGGACGATGCTGGGCCAATTGTGCGCCGCCCTATAGGACTCCAAATCCTGGCCGGTTGTAATACAACCAGGGATCGAACCCAGGTCTGTAGTGACGCCTCTAGCACTGCGATGCAGTGGCTTAAATGCTGACCATACCACTCGCGTCGCAAAATAAATTCACACCTACATATTGTTCAAGCATTGCACACACACTGCACGTGCACATCAACTAGCATCTGCATAGCCTGGTGCTAAAAATAGAACTTGGTTCTATTTGTGGCGCTTGATGCACTGCAAACCCCGCCTCTCCCATCAGTGTTTGGGAGCATATACCCATGTGGGTAATTGAAAGATGAATTGAGGTCCACACTCCAGTCCAGTTGGTGGTGGTAATTCACCTTGAAGTTAGTTGCCAACCACCAAATAAAGTCCAAAGAAGAAGAAGCCTGAAGGAGGAGAGATTACTAGAAATTAATTCTGTTTACCCTTTTATCTGTATATTAAATTGTATAGTAGAGGACCTTGTGCATTTCAGGTAAAATAACAACCCCAATGTTTATATCCCAGGACAAATTAGCTTGCAACGGCAAGCTAGCTAGCTAAATTGCCATAAATGTTTGCTTTCTCGACCTGTCCCCAAATTGATAGTTGGTTCAGAGTTCGTTTTGATATTTCAACCTGCGTGTCCTGATCGCGTCTTGTGTGGGTGGACAAAATCAACATGGCGATGGTCTGGTTAGCATGTTAGACCGCAGCGCCACTTGGGAGGCCCCAAAGTGCTGTGTTTAATGGAAGCGAAGGAACAAAACAGAGGAAATTACAGAAGCAGGAACAGGTTTCTCATCATCAGATGAGGCTGTTCAGCCGTATGCCTGTAGAGAGAGATAAGGATCCCCCCCTCATTCTCAAATGCCACATGCATACATCAACTACCACCAACCACCGCTGTTACCATGGCACCCAGCACTGTACATGCTAATCAGCTGGCCACCCCGGTGAGGTAGGTACTACGCGATTATAGTTATTTGGGTTGCAAAGATTAGGATGTGCACACAAACACACACACACAAGGTTTGGGCAGTATCCAGATGATCATATCATCATACCCGTCCTCAATTTACGGTATTACCGTCTTAGTATACAAGGGGGTGCCAAAAACGCAAAGAAAGCCCATTGGGCATCTATTACCAGATTGCTAACAAAATGTGCACAAATAATAGCGAATTTCCATGAAGGCTGCTAGGTAAATCTGCTGAGTGCAAAATAAACAAATTGCAAAGACTGGCAATCCAGCCAATAAAGTTTTACATATATTAGGTAGAAAATACAGAATGTAATTTTTGGTATGTTCGGACAATTACAAAATAATGTGAACAACAGAAATTGTGCAAATTAACAAAATGTTGATGCATGCTTGTCTGAAGGAAGAACAGTGCTGGCTTTGGAGCAGCATGTGTACACGCTGTGTCTGTTTGGACTCTGGAGTAGTTAGAGCAACAGGCCTGCCTGCTCTGCTGAGAAGATGGGGTAGGAGGAGATGGGCAGAGAATGGAGAGGAGAAAAAACGCAAGGAAATCAAAAGATAGCAATGTACAGATAACAAATTTAAAAGGACTTTGACTTCTCAACCACTGCCAAAATCTAACAGTAATATTATGTCACCTTCTTAGATAACACAAGTTAACTTGCTAGTTAAATGCAGAATTCTTAAATTTCACACAGGAAAGACAAAACACATAAGAAATATATTGAAAAACAGATCTAAAAACACTTTTTTACCCCTTTTTCTCCCCAATTACATGATATCAAATTGGAAGTTACAGTCTTGTCCAATTGCTGCAACTCCCATACGGACTCGGGAGAGGCGAAGGTCGAGAACCGTGCGTCCTCCGAAACACGACCAAGCCGAGCTGCACTGCTTCTTGACACAATGCTCGCTTAATCCGCACCAATGTGTCGGAGGAAACACCGTACACCTGGCGACCGTGTCAGCGTGCATGCGCCCGGCCCGACACATAAGTCGCTAGAGCATGACGGAACAAGGACAATTCGGCCGGCCAAACCCTCCCGGAGGTCAATTGTGCGCCTCCTCATGGGTCTCCCGGTTGCGGCCGGTTGCGACACAGCCTGGGATCGAACCAGGATCTGTGGTGAAGCAGCTAGCAGTGCCTTAGACCGCTGCGCTACTCGGGATTCCAATAAAAATGTTTGTCATTTCTGTTCAACATCAGACTCATTTTGTGCTTCAGGTGAACATAGATGAGAATTCACAAACGGGCATTATATCAGCAGGCAGCGCTCTCCAGTACTTTGTCCAGTGTAGCCAGGCTATTTTTCTCTGGTAAAATGCAAATTAACTTTAATCAAAACATTAAGAAATGTAGCTAAATACCTTCTTTCTATGACAAACATTCAAAATAAATACAGTTGAATTCAGAGGTTTACATGCACTTAGGTTGGAGTCATTCAACAACTCCACAAATTTCTTGTTAACAAACTATAGCTTTGGAAAGTCGGTTAGCACATCTACATTGTGCATGACAAGTAATTTTTCCAACAATTGTTTACAGACAGATTATTTCACTGTATCACAATTCCACTGGGTCAGAAGTTTACATACACTAAGTTGACTGTGCCTTTGAACAGCTTGGAAAAATTCCAGACAATGATGTCACTGCTTTAGGAAGCCTCTGATAGGCTAATTGACATAATTGCCTCCTTGCTTGACATCATGAGAGAAAAAAAAATAACAGCCAAGACCTCTGTCAATGACCTCTGTCATTGCCAACAAAGGGTATATAACAAAGTATTGAGATAAACTTTTGTTATTGTCCAAATACTTATTTTCCACCATAATTTGCAAATAAATTCATTAAAAATCCTACAATGTGATTTTCTGGATTTTTTTTCTCATTTTGTCTGTCATAGTTGAAGTGTACCTTTGATGAAAATTACAGGCCTCTCTCATCTTTTTAAGTGGGAGAACATGCACAATTGGTGGCTGACTAAATACTTTTTTGCCCCACTGTAGCGTAACACTTCTATTGTCATTGGATGAACATGATGCTATTTTCTGCCTAATATATGTGGCACTAATATATTTTCTGTGAAGTTAAACTATAGTTGCACATCCCTGATCACTCTATTTAAGCAAAAAAAACACATTTGACGATCAATATAAAACAACCTCAATGCACAGCTGGACTCACCTTCTCCTGCTTTCTCCAGATGTGCTACTTACAAACACATGACAGGGTAAGCTTCAATGTAAAATAATGTGACAGGTGAAATGAAGATCACAATCTGCTTTAAAAAAATAAAATAAAAAAGTAGCTACAAATATTTAAATATATTGAAAAAAATAAAGATATTTCAACGGAATTGAAAAACCATCCCGTGGCCATTTCCAAATACCCTGGTATACCGCCCAAGGCAAGCATATACACACACCTCCCCCACGTCCCAGCAAGTGGTAAAATAATATCCATCTGCCCATTCTCTCCCTTTGGCCCTACACAGGTGGGAGGGTGATATATCACTGCCTACTCCTTGCCAACACACTCCCACGCACAGTACACTAGTGTGTAGGTGTGTGTGTGAGAGCCTATAACAATGCTGAGTACCATTGCATCCCACTGAATAAGCCACTAGTATGAGCAATAGCAGGGCCAGCTCACGCCCCATGACAGACCTTGACAGAGCCTACTGCACAAGGCATTTACTGTCCTCTCTAATGTAAGCCCTGAGGAATGTGTGTGTAAAGAGGGAGTTTGAAGAGAGCGAGAGGGAGGGAGAGTGTGGGTGTGGGTTATATAATGTCCATCCAGCCACCACATCCATACATCAGTATTCTTCACAGAAAATAGAGTGAACTGCACTCACTCTGCACTGGAGGAGAGGAGGAGGACTGGATTTGATGACCTGCACAGGTGTGAGCAGATAGGGAAATGAGGCTGAGAATGTCTTTTAAAAGAAGCTTTGGTTCTATTAGAATAATGCTAAAGCTACTGTTTTGTCATTTTTCAGTCAGACAGCATGAACACAAGCTATCCTGCTGAACAGGAACACCACGTATCCTGTCTATAGCAAGACTATGAGGATAGTATGCCGTTTGTTTGTTTGTTTGTTTGTAGCAGATTGTCTGACAGCAGCGATAACATCCCAACCTTGACAATCTGACAATCAAGCTTGATGGAAGTCTCTCTACATGCTGGAATGACAGAACAAAACCTCACCGATAGCTGCTCCTCTCTGTATTCAAATCAGAGACTACCAAGCATGCACACTCCAAATCAAACAGAGAAAATCATTCTTGTGTGACCCCTACTATCTCCCTCTCGCTTGCTCTTTCTCTCTCCCTCCAAATTTGACATCTAACAGTCTCTCCCTAAGCTCTCCAGTACAGAATACTGATGTAGGTGAATCAGGTGCAATAGTCAAATGATTACTCCACCTCTCTTACTCTGAAACAGAGACAGCCGGAGAACAAGAGAGAGAAAGAGACCAACAGAGATTTCACCTTTATTTTAATGGGAAAGAACGATATGGGGTAGAGGGAGTGAGGGGGTTGCAATAATGTACAAGATTTACTCTTTCCATAATAGGTCACGACATAAAACACAGTGCTTGGGAGAAAGTGAGTGAGAGAGAAAGAAAGAGAGACACTGAACAGCAGTCCTAAAGGGAATTTCCATGTAAAAAGGACCCATGAGCACCAACATGTGAAGTTCATAGGAGCATTTCAAATCTGGTGTCAAATGAAAGCCAAGAGTCTTTTTTATTTAGCCATATTAGGGCTGAGCCCAATAGGTTGTTGTCAATAGGTTGTTGGTCGATCAAGATTTTTTAAGGCCTACGAGACACCGGTCTTACTCATGCCTATCTCAGTGAACTAATCCATTGCGGAGGCCGTGAGGATGGCACCGTCCAAGAAGAAGTGGAGTGTGGCTGCACAACGCACGTCTCTCTCCAGAATGAGCTCTCCTGTCAATTTGTGCACATTCATTGTTTCATAGTGTGAATTGTTTGCGTTTGATTGTTAATGTCTATCAATTCCCCATTACATATAATCACCAGTAGTACATGTACCATTAATTCCTATAATCCTGACTCTACAATGTTTGTTTGGTTAAGGTAATGTTGTTAATGCATTCAATATATAATTATTCCAGTCTTACCATTCTCATTTTCGGAGTGGACATGTTTGCATTGCGCACTACTTATGCTACACTTGTGAGAAACAAGTTGAGGTTTATTTCATTCCATTTACAAGTTTTGTCAATTTGGTCATTGTATTTTGTTTGGAGCACTCCTGTCAATGTGGAGTAAGGACGTGCACCTGATTAACCATAGAACACACCATCACAAATGAGCTGTGGATCTTCTGAATGTAATGTTTTCTTCTCCTCAAACAGTAAGCAAACTAAGTCTGTTTTTACATCCATTGAGAATCACAATAGTTCCTTAATGTATTTTTAAAATCTTTCCAGCTCTCCCCATTTAGATAACCACTCAGCGTGAAAGGGAAAAACGTCATGCTTTGTTCCAGTGAAAACGTCATAAAATAGGCCGACCTGATTACTTCGATTCCCTTGCGCAAATAGCCTACAGCTGTGTCTGTCCCGAGCTCACTGGCTGGGGAAACTGAGGGCCCAGAATATTTTATACAATGTTGCAAGGAGCTTCAGGCCACACCCAAGTTAATAGTTGATTCAATGTTTCAAGTTCATTGTCGAAAGGCTATGCATAGCCAATGTGATTTAAAGGGGATTTTTTTAAATTTTTAAATCAGGATATTTTCTACCTCCAGGCTGCAATGTTTTTATTTGATGGCTTTATAGGCTATTTTTACATAATTGGCAATACAATTTTCTTTTTTAGGTTTATATCTTTTTTATTTTGATTAACCACATGAAAATGATTGCGAAGACGTTCTTCTAAATTAAATAAAACTGTTCCAAGAAAATGTGCAGTTCGCTTAAAGCATCAGACAAACTCAATGCATAAATGGTTGATTGTTATATTTAGTTTTGGATAAATCATTTGCTTTCTGTAAGTTTCACAAAACTTTGCCTTGTGCTTTGTAATACCGTTACCAAAAACTCACATATCTTTAAGATATTTTCTGATCTCTCCCTCATGAGGATTAAGAAAGTTCACAGGAGTAACAAGTAAAGGTAGACCTACCAATTAGTTCGTGTTTTTACTGATATCAAGATATTTTATGAATTATCAAGTGATTAAAACTCGTAATTCAAATGACTAAATCAGTAACGGAATTACCTAAAAATATATGCAATTGAATTGGCTACAATGGGAAATCATAGTAGTCACAAACCACAGTTGGGTCACCTGCTACTGTTCTCCCATCCAGTGGCCTACTGTTATGTTCAGATCATAACTGTTGTTTTATTCCTTTGTCTTCTGGAGTTCAAAGCAAGACTGAAAATCTGGACAACCCCTCCCTCTCACCCGCTCTCCCTCTAGCTGCCGCTCTCTTCTCTCTCTCCAGTTAATGGTACGTCTCCCGGCACCTACCACCTACCCGCTTTCCATTTACTGTAACAAGCATCCTCACGCACTGACCGACACCGGACGTCCATCAACGTTGAAAAGTAGGTGAAATGTGGTCAGACCAATCCTGGCTGGATCATCATAGATGTCAGTTTCACAAGTTCAGACATCACAGTACAGTAAAGCACAGTACTGTAAAGTGGAGTACAGTAGAGCACAGTATAATGTACTGTACTCTACTGAACATATCTACTTTACTGTACTCTACTGAACTCTACTGTGATGTCCGAACTTGTGAAATATTGATGACCAAAAATGTGGTATTGTTTGGGGGCAGAGCTCATTTTAACAGCCACTTTGTAGAACACCTAAATATGCAAAAGCAGGATATTGCATATTTCTACCTTTGTGTACCTATTCAGGATCCGTCACCATGAAGTGAACAATATTTTTTTTCCATAATTATGCATTTCTGTGTAGTACAGATCAGGGACCCATGATCTAATTCCGTTACAGTAAATCCACTTAGTGTATTTGAACTACAGTAGGTTATCAAACTCAAGGTGTCATGTCATAGCCAACACTCCATTCTTTTGGAGTTTTTGGAAAACGTGGTCGTAAAAAATAAAAAAAATAAAAATAATTGAGGGAGATTTTACCGTAATTCTGTTAGCAAACGTTGCATCTGCACAGTTCTTCCAGTAAACATGTTTTTGTGAAATGTTTTGTATTAATTATTGAAAATGTCCTTGTGCATAGAGTTGTATGGTTTGTTAAAGTTTGAAAAAATTTTTGGCATACATTAAGAAAAAAATCTGAGTCAAAGCATAATTCCCTTACTGTGGAATTGCCCTACAGTAGAAATACCAGTCATTTGCTGGCCTTAATCTGGACAATAATTATGCTTCTCTCTCTATGTGAGCTGAGCTGAACTTTTGAGAGTAGACACAGTCTTTCTCTTAAACCCATAGAAGAGGAGAAGCCATTTTGTTACCTCACATAAATACTGTAACACTACCTGGCAAAGAGCCAAGAGACGGACACCTCAGGGAGACCAGTGGTGAGGGAGAGAGTGTACCTACAGGGGAAAGGGAAGGACACTCCATACCGTTTCAATCTTTAATCACACAAAAGAAAAACAAGGAACTCAAATTAGCAGTTTAATGGGTATTTGGTTTAAAAGGTCTCACAGCTGGGATCAAACAAACTAATCAAATAGTGATAGATGGGTAGTTTGCTTTCCACATAATAAATCTAGTGTCTAATAAATGGCCTTAATGGATAGTTTTATCTCCTATTGAACAGTCTGTGTTTGTTCACCTGTGTCTGTCTGTCTGGCCCCAGCTCCCATTCAGTCCTGAAGCCCGATTCAAAAAACATTATTTATGAAAAAACGGAGTTCAAGGATTTCAAGAAAAAAAAAAGTTCATCAGATCGTTCTCAAAATGTTCTTAGTAATTCATAGTTTTCTTATGAACTTTGTAAATATCTTATTTTGTGGCATTGACATTGAAACCAATAAATATGCCTATGTTTACAAGGATGATAGGATTTGGCCCACTATAATAAAGTGTTCATATTTCCATTTTATTACATTTATCTGCTATACGTCTCTAGATTATTATAATTTTGGGGGGGGCTCGAACCCTTTATGCACAAAAACAAACGTAATTGTTTCACACATTATAGCCTTCAGACTAGCTATATCAAAAACAAAAATGGATAACCAAGAAAAGCACAATAAAAACTTCCGCAAACAAGAGCTTGAAGTGATGGTGGAGGAAATAGCAGCCAGGAAAAGGTTGCTGTTAGGGACACTCCAAAAACTGCAGAGACCAAAAAGAGAGGATGGGCGAGAGTGGCAAAGTAGGTCTCTGGCGTCGGAGGTATGGCAAGGGACAGTGATGATGCCGTAAAAAAGTGGTCCGACAGACGGGAGCTGAGAGATCATTCATGTGGACCAGCTGGAGGAGAAGGCGTTGTCCATGGTAAGAGACTATGGTGGTAGAGGGACTGCACGACCGGTAAGTTAGGTACCTACGTTTGCTAGCTAAAGCGTAACGACATTGCTAACAACGTTAGCCAAGTTCTTCTTTGCAAATTGACGAGTGAACGCTAGTTAGTTAACACTTCTTGAATATTGTAATATATTGTTAATTACTAGCTAGCTAGATAATGCGCATTTAATTCGTTTTCTTGCTGTGTTTAAATGTCCGGTAGCCAACTGTTTGTCACAGTGGCGCAAGAAAATGTTCATGGTTACAAAAGTATCCATTCGTCACAAGACAAGGGTTTAGCTGTTCTAATGTTAAGTACATTTTCAAGAAGAAATCCTAAAACATTTTCAAGAATCCAATTTCTTCAACTATTTTCTTAGGGGGGAAAAATTAAGAATATTTCCAATAACTTCATTGAGGAATAGCAACTTGGCTTAACTTTCTTCATGAGTCTATACTTAAGGAAAAACTGGCAATTAAGACATTTCTTAACTTCTTGGATATAGGGGGCGCTCTTTTAATTTATGGATAAAAAACGTGCCTGTTTTAAGCGCAATATTTTGTCACGAAAAGATGCTCGACTATGCATATAATGGTTTCCAAAACTGCAAAGATATTATCTGTGAGTGCCACAGAACTCATGCTACAGGCGAAACCAAGATGAAACTTCAAACAGGAAATGAGCAGTATTTTTGAATCTCTGTTTTCCATTGTCTCCTTATATGGCTGTGAATGCGACGGGAATGAGCCTGCCCTTTCTATCGTTTCTCCAAGGTGTCTGCAGCATTGTGACGTATTTGTAGGCATATCATTGGAAGATTGGCCATAAGAGACTACATTTACCAGGGGTCCGCCCGGTGTCCATTGTCTAAATTGGTGCGTAATCTACAAGCTGCACGCAGTCATCCAGTGATTGAGAGGAGAGAGGAGGCTTTCAACGAACGATATATCATGAAGAGATATGTGAAAAACACCTTGAGGATTGATTCTAAACAACGTTTACCATGTTTCAGTCGATATTATGGAGTTAATTTGGAAAAAAGTTCGGCGTTTTGAAGACTGAATTTTTTATTTTTTTTGGTAGCCAAACGTGACGCACCAAACGGAGCAATTTCTCCTAAACAAATAATCTTTCAGGAAATACTGAGCATTTGCTATCTAACTGAGAGTCTCCTCATTGAAAACATCTGAAGTTCTTCAAAGGTAATGATTTTATTTGAATGATTTTCTGGTTTTTGTGAAAATGTTGCCTGCTGATTCTAATGCTAAATGCTACGCTAGCTGCGCTAGCTGTTACACAAATGCTTGTTTTGCTATGGTTGAGAAGCATATTTTGAAAATCTGAGATGACAGTGTTGTTAACAAAAGGCTAAGCTTGAGAGCTAGCATATTAATTTCATTTCATTTGCGATTTTCATGAATAGTTAACGTTGCGTTATGGTAATGAGCTTGAGGCTGTATTCACGATCCTGGATCCGGGATGGCTCGACGCAAGAAGTTAAGAAGGTTTTGTGAATCCGGCCCCTGGAGGTCATCAGGCCTCAAGTCTTAATGAAGGAGCAAGCTAGCCCCCTCTCGTATCCCCCCCACTACTCCTCCTCTCGTATCCCCCCACTACTCCTCCTCTCTTATCCCCCCACTACTCCTCCTCTCTTATCCCCCCACTACTCCGCCTCTCTTATCCCCCCCCACTACTCCGCCTCTCTTATCCCCCACTACTCCGCCTCTCTTATCCCCCCACTACTCCGCCTCTCTTATCCCCCACTACTCCGCCTCTCTTATCCCCCCACTACTCCGCCTCTTATCCCCCCACTACTCCGCCTCTTATCCCCCCACTACTCTGCCTATCTTATCCCCCCCTACTCCGCCTCTTATCCCCCCACTACTCCGCCTCTTATCCCCCCACTACTCCGCCACTCTTATCCCCCCACTACTCCGCCTCTCTTATCCCCCCCACTACTCCGCCTCTCTTATCCCCCCACTACTCCGCCTCTCTTATCCCCCCCCACTACTCCGCCTCTCTTATCCCCCCACTACTCCGCCTCTCTTATCCCCCCACTACTCCGCCTCTTATCCCCCCACTACTCCGCCTCTCTTATCCCCCCACTACTCCGCCTCTTATCCCCCCCCACTACTCCGCCTCTTATCCCCCCACTACTCCGCCTATCTTATCCCCCCCTACTACTCCGCCTCTTATCCCCCACTACTCCGCCTCTTATCCCCCCCCACTACTCCGCCTCTCTTATCCCCCCACTACTCCGCCTCTCTTATCCCCCCACTACTCCGCCTCTCTTATCCCCCACTACTCATCCTCTCTTATCCCCCACTACCACTACTCATCCTCTTATCCCCCCACTACTACTCCTCCTCCTCTCTTATCCCCCCACTACTACTACTCCTCCTCCTCTCTTACCCCCCCCACTACTACTCCTCCTCCTCCTCTCTTACCCCCCACTACTCCTCCTCCTCTCTTACCCCCCCCACTCCTCCTCCTCCTCTTACCCCCCACTACTACTACTCCTCCTCCTCTCTTACCCCCCACTACTACTACTCCTCCTCCTCTCTTACCCCCCACTACTACTACTCCTCCTCCTCTCTTACCCCCCACTACTACTACTCCTCCTCCTCTCTTACCCCCCACTACTACTCCTCCTCCTCCTCCTCCTCTCTTACCCCCCACTACTACTACTCCTCCTCCTCCTCTCTTACCCCCTACTACTACTACTCCTCCTCCTCTCTTACCCCCCACTACTACTACTACTCCTCCTCCTCTCTTACCCCCCACTACTACTACTACTCCTCCTCCTCTCTTACCCCCCTACTACTACTCCTCCTCCTCCTCTCTTACCCCCACTCCTCCTCCTCCTCTCTTACCCCCCCCCACTACTCCTCCTCCTCTCTTACCCCCCACTACTCCTCCTCCTCTCTTATCCCCCCCCACTACTCCTCCTCCTCTCTTATCCCCCCACTACTCCTCCTCCTCTCTTATCCCCCCCACTACTCCTCCTCCTCTCTTATCCCCCCACTACTCCTCCTCTATTATCCCCCCACTACTCCTCCTCTATTATCCCCCCCACTACTCCTCCTCTATTTCGCTCGACTGCCCTGAATGCCTAAATCGTGCCATGCCTTCCGGGAGCATGTAAACAAGGCAGCCAGCACATTGGTTGAGGGAGTGGTGTTGCTGTGCTGTCATTGGCTGTCTGTGATGGGTAGGGGCGGGAGGCTGTGGTCACCAGCACCTGAGGGTTAGACTAGATATTTTACTAGCCATAGTAACACAGTCAGAGCCCAGCCCCAGACCACCACTCATACACTCAACTACCCCCATTTCTGATACATTTTAGGGGTCTTAAAAAGTATTAGAAATGCATCAAGACACAATAATGCTGAAGTAAAGATCAATGCAAACTAATAAATATTTAGTTTAGGATATTTTTTTCTGCTTTCTTTAAGTTTAAGACATTGCCTTGTGCCTTGAAATTCAGTTACTAAAAACCCACATATCTTTAAGATATTTTCTGATTTCTCTCCCTGATGAGGGAGGATTATGAAAGTTCACAGTAGTGTTAAGTAAAAGGTAGACCTACCACTTAGTTAGTGTTTTTACTGATATCAAGTTTATGAATTATTAATTGATTAAAACTCAATATTATTTTACCAAAATCGGTAACGGAATTTCTGCAATTGAATTGGCTACAATGAGAAAGTAGTAGTCACAAACCACAGGTCACCTGCTACTGTCCCTCCTTCACCTGGCATACTGTCATGTTAAGCTCACAACTGTTTGGTTTTTCTTTCTGTCGTCTGGTGGTCAAAGCAAGTCTAGACTCCCTCTCCCCTCCCTACTGTACAGTAGAGAGGTGTGTAGAATAATACCCACACTTAAAGGATTACATATTGCTACCTTTGTGTACATATTTACGATACATCACCATGAAGAGAATGACATTCATATCCATAATTATGCACTTCTGTGTAGTACAGATCAAAGACCCATGATGAAATTCCATTACTGCAATTCTGTTACTGGGTGTAAATCCACTTCACTTACTGTAGTTCAATAACCAAAATAGATTTTTTCAAACTCAAGGTGTCATGTTATAGATGTCTGCAACCCCATTATTTCTGCAGACATCTTTTGGGAAGACGTGGTCACAAACAACTGAAGGAGATTTTACTGAAATTCTGTTACCAAACTTTGCATCCTGTAAATGTGTTTTTGTAAAAATTGTAAATTTGTAAATTGTTAAAGAAGTCCTTGCACATAAAGTTCATGTTTGTTGTGTTCCGTAACCATAAAATTGCCCATAGATCTGTGTCCCTTTCCCTCTCATTCGCCGAGATTGTTTCCATTCTCATCACTCTCAGCAACCCCTCTCCCTTCTCAGCAACCCCTCTCCCTAAACCTCTCTCCCCTCTCCCCTCTGCCTCACCTCTCCTCTCTCACTCAACAACCCCCACTCCCTAAACCCCTCTCCCATCTCTCCTCTGCCTCACCTCTCTCACTCAACAACCCCCACTCCCTAAACCTCTCTCCCTTCTCCCTCTCTCCTTAAATCTCTCATTAATTTTCATTCTCACATGCACCAACATTACATGCCCCAAGCCCTGTTGTTTCAGTTGATTTAGTATGGGATGGAATGTGCTACTGATTACAAGGCCCAGCCCCATCCCTCACCAAGCACCAGCACAAACAGACAGACAGCCAGGACAAGAGACAGAGGCTGATGCTGGAGGAGAACACATCTCATTCTTTATCCCTATGCACTGAGCCATCACCTCCAAGACCACAGTACTGCTACGTATTGCTTTACGTTCAATCAAATTAACATTTACAACACCTTCAGGAAGTAGTCACACCCCTCGACTTTTTCCACATTTTGTGACATTTACAGCTGGTTAAATTATATAAAATTTACATTTTGTGTCACTGATCTACACACACACACACACACAATAGCCCATAATGTCACAGTGGAATTATGTTTTTATACATTTTTACAAATTATTAAAAAATGAAATGCTGAAATGCCTTGAATCAATAAGTATCCAACCTCTTATGGCAAGCCTAAACTTCAGGAGTAGAAATGTGCTTAACAAGTCAGATAAGTTGCATGGATTAATTGTGTGCGATAAATGGTGTTTACCATGATTTATTCATGACTGCCATCTCTGTATCCCACACATAGAATTACAGTGCCTTCGGAAAGTATTCATACCCCTTACGGATTCTACATTGTTGTTACAGCCTGAATTTTCTCACTACACAACACTCCACAATGACATGTTTTTAGAAATATTTGTGCTTTTTTAAAATTAAAACACAGAAATATCAAATTTACATAAGTATTCACACCCGAGCCAATACTTTGAAGCACCTTTGACAGCGATTACAGCTGTGAGTCTTTCTGGGTAAGTCTCTAAGAGCATTCCACACCTGGATTCTGCAACATTAGCCCATTAATCTTATCAAAATCCTTCAAGCTCTATCAAGTTGGGTGTCCAGCAATGATCAACAACCATTTTCAGGTCTTGCCATAGATTTTCAAGTAGATTTAAGTCAAAACTGTAACTCAGCCACTCAGGAACATTCAATGTCATCTTGGTAAGTAAACTCCAGTGTAGATTTGGTCTTGCGTTTTAGGTTATTGTCCTGCTGGAAGGAGAATTCATCTCCCAGTGTCTGGTAAAAAGCAGACTGAACAAGGCTTTCCTCTAGGATTTTACCTGTGCTTAGCTTCATTTCCATTTAATTTTTAACTGAAACACCCCAGGCCTTAATGATTACAAGCATACCCAGTAATGTGTTGGATTTGGCCAAAACATAAAACTTTGTATTCAGGACAAAAAGTGAATGGCTTGGAAGGAGAGGAAGGAAACTATACTAAACTAAATGACAAAGTGAAAAGAAAGAAGCCTGTACAACATGCATCCTGTTTGCAATAAGTCACCAATGTAATACTGCAAAGAATGTGGCAAAGAAATTAACTTCTTGTCCTGAATATAAAGCATTATGTTTGGGGGAAATCCAACATCACTGAGTACCACTCTTCACTCTTTATTATCAAGCATGGTGGTGGTTGCATCATGTTATGAGTATGCTTGTCATCGGCAAGGACTATGGAGTTTTTGGGGGGGATAAAAAGAAAGGGAATAGAGCTATGCACAGGCAAACTTCTAGAGGAAAACCTGGTTCAGACTGCTTTCCACCAGACACTGGGAAACAAATCCCCCTTTCAGCAGGACATTAACATAAAATGCTAGGCGAAATCTACACTGGAGTTACTTACCAAGATGACCTTGAATGTTCCTGAGTTGCAGTTTTGACTTAAATCAGCTTGAAAATGTATGGAAAGACTTGAAAACAGCTGTCTAGCAATAAACAACTTGACAGAGCTTGAAGAATTCTAAAAATAATAATTGGGAAAGGATAAAGGGAACAGAGGGTCTTTGGATAATGGACGTGCTTTGTACAGTAGGGACTAAATCTATTCAAATCCATATTATCTTGTCTATCTAAATCAATGTAAGAGCCAATATACCGTACACAAACAGTGGTGTTCACAATCAAACATGATAAACTGGGTGGTTCAAGCTCCGAATGCTGATTGTCTGAAAGCCGTGGTATATCAGAACGTATACCACGGGTATGACAAAACATGTATTTTTACTCTTCTAAATACATTGGTAACCAGTTTATAATAGCAATAAGGCACCTCGGGGGGGTTGTGGTTTATGGCCAATATACCACAGCTAAGTGCTGTATCCAGACACTCCACGTTGTGCCATGCGTAAGAACAGGTCCTTAGCCGTGGTATATTAGCAATATATCACACCCCCTCAACATAATTCAGAGCCACTGTGGGAGTTGTAGGTCCCTTTCAAGGCTGTGGAGGCCCAATCTAAAACATGATAGGCAGTGTGGCGAGTTAGTCACGGGATCTGTTCTGTGGTCGGGACCCGATTGATGTGTTTGGAAACACAATCAGGCTACAGTCCATCTGCAGTGGACCAACTGATCTGGACACACACCCCACAACACAATATGGAGTGGGGCTGTTCTTCTCCCAAGATAGCAATACGTTCAGATCATTTTTGCAGGGATGAATGTGATGAATGCGCTATACACCTTCAGCTAGTATTATTTTACCCCCACACACTCCCTCACTCCTCTCTGCCCCCTTTCACATCTTTCGCTCTAGTTTCTGGGAAGCTCTCCAAAATCACTTTGTTTTCCCCATTTGCTGATCCCTGCGAGCCAAACACACACATCCTGATGCCCAGATACACTCTAACAACCACCATTAAACACTCGGCCCTTTAAGCATCAGGGGCTAGTGCGCTGCTAACACAATGGACACACACATGGGCGTAAATAGGGCTGCAGAGACTCCCATTATTTTCTTGGCGAACTCCTAGAAGTAGGATCTATTCCCTCTGTTAGCACCAACCCACTCAGTTCAACCCACAGAACAAGCTCATAATTAGGTAGGCCGCTGATGTTAGCACTTCTATTGTGGGCTGGACACTGGCTTCATAACGAGGCACTCAGACCTAAGTCCTAGTATTGCATCCTCTATAGGAGAGACAAATGTAGCAGCAAAAGCAGTTTGAGGGTGACATAAGCTAAACCATATTTTATACTGGAAAGCCACTTAGTCCCTGTTTCAGAAACCAACCAACTACCCGCCCCACTCATTCATTGCCACACAGCACTCCATCCACTTTCACATGGAATGACCCTGTGGGGAGTGTATTAACTGAACCCAAGATCAGCCTAACATACAGTAGCTCAAAAGCTTCTCTCATACTGCATAGGCTCCAAACCCTGCTTCATAAACAAGCCTCCACTCAAATCACTACAGCCAAAGACAATAGGATAATTGTACAGAATCAGAGTTCAACAGCAGCCACAAGGAGATGAAACCTCAGTGGCATGTTCACATCTGAAAATACCTTGAAACACCATGTAACGTACTGGGGATTACAAATGAACCTCCACTGGGACTCGAATAGGTGATATTACTACACAACCACCCAGGATGGCCTGATTTAGCCTGCACCCTGGCATCCCAGTGGCGTGATGACTGGCATCCCAGTGGCATGATGACTGGCATCAGAGGGCAGTCCGGGCAGACGCACTACAGGCAGCTGGCTGTAGCTGTACAACAGTGGCACTGCCAGCCAATCTGCCCCCTCTGCCTCTTGATAAGTGTGTGGCGCTAAAACCCAAGTTAGCCTTCCCTGCAGTGACTAGGATTATGGGTGTGTGTGTGTGTGTGTTTCCTCTGCTGCCATATTGAAGGCTCTTACATAATCTCTATCCTTTGATGTTTTGCTTCAGCATCAACGTGACATGACATTACAGTAGCTTAGGGAATGTTTCTGGAGATGTCTCTAAATATATATTATACTGGACCGGTACGGTTGGCTTGGGCATCGAGCTAAAGTGAAAATACTGGAGAAAAGACACAAATAATTCCCAGTGCTCATATGGATGGAAATAGCATATTCGATTTAACTGTTACGAGAACAAGCTATTCAGGTAGTTACAACAAATGACAAGCTGCTAATGCTAGCCTAGGCTATATATTGGTACAGCCATGTCTGGCTGTGCATCTTATTGTACCCAAGGAGTGTCCAAGTGCATGTGTAAGCTGTCAGACAATTGGTCTCTGAGCTGACTGGTGACTCTGACAAGGGGTCTGACAGAGGGGAGACGTCTTGGAACTCTCTCTGAAGAGAGAGGAAGATATTTGTATGAATGAGTGATAAGTGTGTGTGTGTGTGAGACAAATGAGAGTGCGCGACAGTGGAACCGCCTCGGGTACCTCCTACTACCCACCACTCTGTGTTAACATGTCATGTTTCATACTGACTATCATTAGACACGGAGGGGCCTGGCTGGCTGGGCCAAGATTGGTGCAGTAAATGAAGCTAACCAATAAACACTGGAGTACAAAATATCACCACAACGTGAGTGTGATTTACTGCAACATTCATCATGACCACCACCCTCACCTGTCCACTGGATCTGTCTCTCAACTCATGACAAGCCATGAGAGGAGGAGCAACGATAATGGGAGGATGGAGAGATGAATGGAAGAGGACAAGGAATGGAAGGAACATGCATAGCCTTCAATATAATGGAAGTAGCCCTCAAGATAATCTAACAATGTCTAGAGACATCGGAGTCAACACGGTCTCCTGTTATGCTAATATTCCTTAATTGGAAGCTCTTTGTTCGCCGTCTAACCTATTCACACAGGGAATGCGACGTGTAAATGACACATTCATTGTGTTATTTTGTCAGCGCTGCTGCCAAAGGAGACCATTCAATCAATCACTGGCTGCTAGGCATTTCACACTGGCCCATATTCATTATGAGACCAACATCAGTCTCATAATGTCTTTCTAAAGTTCTATATTTTTCCATCTATTTTTACAAGAAGGCTAACGTGCCCCAAGGAATAGGGGGGACAAATGAACACAATTGTAAAAATAATAATAATTTGCATCATTGTTTGTGATTCTCTGTGTCCAGCGTGGCAGGTTCTCAGATGAAGTCATCAACAGACACAAAGCATTACCTGGGCCAACAGATCATTTCCTTGGTAAACCCATTTGGCCTGATAATATGGTACTTTATGCTCTTAGCCCCCCCCAATTGCTAAAACCCCTCCACCAACCCTGCTCTTCTCCATCGCTCCCACAGTTCCTCTCCTTCCACTTCTCTCCCGCCATCCCTCTCTCTCTCTCGGCCCCAAAGGGGCAGATTAAGTGAAAACAGCTATACAGCAGAACAAACAAGCTGTTACATAACCTAATCTCTACTTCTCTGAGAAAAGACTGAATCACATCACGACACACTCACGTAAGGGTAACTCATCTAAATGTGTGTGTGTCACGACTCATTTCCCCCAGTTAATGTAGCTCTACAGGCAGCATGAAAACTCGCCATAACAATGTATCAGTGCTCCCATCACTGTCCAGTCAAGTGTACAAATCACACATACCATAGAATCCTGAGTTAATACAAACTACATCTTCTGTACATATCTAGAATATCCTAATCCTAAATGGAAAAATACATTAAATGATGATCACAGTCATTTTCTAAACCAGTGTTTTGGCAGGTACTAGGTTGGGCTACTTACAGGATAAAGAAAACATCCATTCACAGAAACTGTACAATAAAGACACTGATCACAGTGAAACATCGACATGGACAAAACCAGTGGAATGGATTCATCTCTATCAGCACATGTGTCCTGGTTACAAAAGTACATGGCGTTCTCTCTGCAATCAACAGAGTCTATCGGTCCAAGTTGGTTAAATATGCTCCTATTTGAGCTCTTCAAATGGTGGAAGATAATTTGAGCGATTTCAGTGCAGAATTGCATTGTTTTGAATGTGTATTAGGATATTTAATTAGAATTTCATGTTTCTGAATGTGTAACACACAAGTTGTATTTCATGATTTGAAACTGAACTGAATATTGCATTATTTTAAAATATGAGACTTTTATGCATTTGTAAACTTGATACCAAGACAATGAATGAAATATTTACCATATTGAAACTGAACACATCAATATTACATTTGAATATTCAATTGAAATCAAATTTTGAAACAAAATGTAATATTCAGTTGATTCAGTTTCAAATCATGAGATACAAGTTCAATTTATGAATTGAATGATTCAATGTGATATAAAGCTCTGTACACACACACACACACACACACGTGCACTTTAGATTGATGAGCAAAACAGTGCTCCTGGAAGGTGAAATAACATGTAGGACTGGGGTGTCTGGTTATGGGTAACTACAGTGATGGACTCTAATTGGGAGCGGTGACTAAACACAAAGTGTGCTCGCCGTATGTCTCTGGTCCTAACGTGATCAGACATCTCAGCTCCAAGAAGGGGGGTGGATGAGGTCTGGAAGGGGAGTGAGGAGATGGAGGAAGAAAGGAGTAGAGAGTGATACATACTGCTGTAGAGTGTATCTATCCAAGAGAGTCGGGGGAGGCCACGAGTGCTCAGGGGCTCCATCCTCCTAGCAACGATTCCTGTTAAAAAAAAAAAAACTCCTTTCCCTTTCTGTTCTTCTTCCTTTTCACAGGTGAAAGGCAGTCGTCATCTCCGGCAACAAAAGACCAAAAAAAAAACACACTTTGGGTCCAACAGGCGTACGTACGGACAGAGAGAACAGGAGAATAAACGAGTGTGTACCAGCCCTCTGCTTTAACGGTTGCTCTCAGACTGAGCTCCAACGACAGGCAGAGGAAAAAAAACGACAGGCTAGAGACGGTCACAGCCAACCGTTGCTAGGGAAGAGGGAAAGCTCTCTGCTCCCTTTTGCTCGCTCACTCCCACCCCCTCTTTCTATCTCTCGAGCATGCACGCACAGCTCCTCTCACTCAGTCTTCCAAGTCCCTCTCTCTCCTTGTGTGTTCTCTTCCTCTGCATGTCTCTCTTGCTCTGGTATGAGCACAAACATCAGAAACTCCACATGATGTCTCTATGTCATGTCTTTTCTCAGGGACAAGGAGACAAACAAAAACAGACCTCTCTCTCTCTCAAGAGGTTGCATTAGCACAGTTTTCTGTACTGTAATATTCTGGTACAGCCTGTGTACTAATGGACAAGGAAGACTAGCCTGTGTGTCCTAATGTGTTTCTGAATGGCTCCACAAATACACCCCTCTCCTGACTGGACAAGACAAGTGCTGTTGGCTGTACAGTATTGGCCAGTACTAAAGACACCACTACCAGTTTGTGATTAGGGCAGGAACAATACCAGTATCGCGATACTCGTTAGTATCGTGACAAGGAAACAAACCATGAAGCAGATTTATCTTCTTTAGGAAAACAGCCCTAATGTTGAAAACAAATCATTATGTTGTCATCCAGTCACATGTATTTATTTTCCAAGCTATAGCACACAATATTTTACATACAGCAGATTTTTAAAGGACCAAAGAATTGTCTACTTCATCTTTCCATTTTTGCCATGGATTTGTTTTTGCCGATATTGGTATCGTCACAGCCCAATCTGTGATATGGAGCGATGCGGATGAACCACGTGTTTTAACCGGTTTCTGAGACTGATGGAGTTAGGAAGTGATGGGGGCAGAGGGGTTGTTGTGATCGTGTCAGAGACAAAAGAGACTAGTTTGTGTGTGTGTGTGTGTGTGTGTGTGTGTGTGTGTGTGTGTGTGTGTGTGTGTGTGCCTCCAGACTGACTCTCTGGGACACTGCTGAGGAGGAGAGAGATCAGAGGAGAGAGCATGAAAGAGATGAAAATAAAAGGAAGTCTACAACAGATGACAGTAAAAGGACCAGAGAGATGTGGGTGTAGAGAAGGGTAGTGCTGAAAACAATAGAACAAGAGGTAGAGAGAGGGAGGGGCAGATGGCTCTGTCATCTTTTCTCTTCTCCATTCCTGTGACAACGAGCCCTATCATCCTCACTGTTCAGCTGACCCCCCCCCCCCCCCTTCGCACTAGAAACAGACACACACACACACTCCTGTTAGCAGGAGTGTCTCTCTCTCTCTCCTGTTCTTCACCAAGTAAACCTAGCAGACTAGTGACCATCACTACATGTCCCGGCTCCTCAGACACTACTGTAGTAGTAATAGTAGTTGTGGTAAATCTCTCGTGTGTGTGTCTGACATCTCCACAGAGACACAGAATTGAGTGGGATCATTAGAGGGAACTGAGAATCACAACAGCAGTACACACACACCGCAAACTTGATATTCACCGAAATTCAGGTAACCACCAAAACGCACCGCTCAATGTCCTTCAGCATGGCCACGGATACAGACTGCAGTTGTTCAGGCTTGTAGCAGAAAATAAAATCTGACAGCGTCAGGCCTTTAACATTGAGGGATCACTGTTCACAAGCCGCTCTCCTCCCTAACAATAACAAACCAATTAACTGTGTGTGTGTGTGTGTACAGAGATCTTAAAGTCATGCATCACAAAGACCCTCTGAAGTGCTCCCTCTTCCCCCCCCTTTTTACTTTCAACCCCCAAACCACCCCATCTCTCCTTCAACATTGTGGGAAGATGAGGGAAGTGCTCTCCTGCAACCCCCATCCAACCCACCCAAAACATCTCCCCTGCTCTCTCCCCCCTTTAGGATGGGGGGAACATGTGAGGCAGAACAACATCAATTAGAACACAAAGCCTTGTGGGAGGATCCCCTCCTAGAGACACAGTTGGCCTAGAGCGCTGCTCTTTGTCTCTCCACGAGAGACTGGAATTGGCCAGTCTGTGGGGCCTCCACACACACACGTGCCCGCGCACATGCAGACACACACAGGTCTAATCTAGCCAGAGGTCACGTCTGAGGAGATATCCATCCCTGCCTTATTTGCACCGCTAGCTCCTCTGTGTGTTTGTAAGTCTGCATACATTGTATCTGATGTGTCATTCAAACTAAAGCATATCATTGTATGTTATGAATCAAACAGCAGATGTAGGCGAGAGAAATCATTTGAATTTCCAAGGGGTAGCGATGTGGGTTTAGACAAAAAAAAAGCCACGAGAGAGAGAGAGAGAAAGCGAGAGAGAGGTAAAGTGGCTCTTCATCAATGATGGATTCATGAGCAGCAGAGCTCTGATCATCATCCTTTGTCTTCAATCTGGGACAACGGGCGGGCCGTGCTCTCTCACATTCTGTCACATCACAGTCACAGAACCAGGACAAAGTGTGTGTGCCTGTGTCTGGCACACTCCATCTAACAGGGCATTGCGAGCCAACACCAACCTCCCCCACTCACACACGAACACTAAACACCAATCATCTGCGGGAGGGGCCAAACAAAGAGAACACATTCGCAGTGCCGCTTTTTTCGCGTTCCTGTAGCGTCACAATGAGCAGTCACGCTGTGGGGTAAAACAGGCCAAAACCCAGTTTCTACAGTAATGTGACAGACACAACACAAAGTTAATGCTTTACTTCTAAAACTGTGTGTGTGTGACCTAAAAGTCCCCTCAAGGATAGTAAAATAAAAAGACATTTACTTCATCCCCATGAAGACAAAAACTTTTTGAAGCTTAGTGGTTAGGTTAGGGTAAAGGAAAATAGGATTTTGAATGGGAATCTATTTTTGGTTAGAATAACAAAATGTTTGTGCGCTTGTGAGTGAGCAGGGCTGAGCATCTGCATCCCGTTGTTCCACCCAGTTCAGGCCTCTCTCCAGTATTGGGTCCTCCTGTGTGATGGCAGAGGGGACCAGATGGCAGGGGTAGACTGGATACCCCACCCCAGTCAATCATAGTGGGTAACATGACCCCATCAATACCCTCTCTTGGGAGCCAAGCTATCACACATATGAACCCTCACCTCCTTACAGAGGCCTTGGAGCACCAGTCGCAGAGAATCTGCTTAGCAGTCATAATCAACATCAATGTCTGTTAGTGGAATACCTTAACATTGAAATGAAATAAACAAAAATCATCATTCAATATTACACTACCTAATGGATGAGGGTAGAGGGAGATATTACAGCCAGTAGTCCCTTCATTGTAGATCCCAGGCAAACAATGGGCTAAGTGATGTTTACAGAGAGGGAATTAGCCTACTCAACTCAACTCCACTCCCAAACAGAGCAGTGAACCTTGGTAACAAAGGAATGGCAAGGCACCAAACCATACACAACACCAGACAAAGACAGACTGGTTAGCTGGCTGTCACAGGGGGCATGATACCACTTAAACTGGGCTCCCCAGGTTAGGCATGACCCCCATACACTCCTTCCCCTCCTACATTATTCAATACAAGACATGTGGCTATGGCACTCCCCAATCCTGCTTGTTATGGCAAACACAGCCTATTGGCATGGGAAGAGGGCGGGGGATGCATGTGCATGTCTGTACATAATTAGCAGGCCAGCCCACCAGCCAATCACCAGGTTGTGTTCTCCCCAGCTCCACTCTGCCCAGATACCCCTGAACCCCTCATCTACCCCTCCCCCTCATTCCTGTCACCCCACCAGCCCCGCCCCTGGCCTTGTCGCCCTAGGGAAAGACAGGGAGGAGAGAGGGGGTAAGAGGGAGAACAGAGGAGCGTGGCTGCAGGTGCTTCTCCTCCAGTCAACTTGCACTATCTTCCCTGCCCTCCCTCCTCAGTCTCTCCGGGGCAGTCAGTCTATACCAGGGGGTGTGGTGCCACACTGCCCTCCGCCTCCTCCATTCCCTGGGCTGATGTTCCCTCCGTTCCCACATCGCACCACCGGGGAGGGGTGTGTGTGTGATGGGGAGTTGTGATGCCCCTTTAGTTCCATACACAGGAACTAGACAGACCTGTTTCCACATGACTAGCTCCATCACCAGGAGGGATGGAGAGAGAGAGAGGGAAAAAGCCATGCTTTAAATGGGGTCCTGATGCACAGCCGCTCTTGAATGAATAGTGAGTGTGTCGTGTTGTGTTCTGATGTGATAGTGATGGCACTTGAGTCAACTCATTACAGATTACAATCATGACAAATTGTTTGAAAAATAATATTTTCAATTCAAAACAAAACCAGAGGATAAAAGCAAGCAACTCATCCATAAAAGCCATTAGAATCCTTCTGATTAGAGCCCGACCGATGTATCGGTTGACAGATGTTGTCGGCCGATATTAGCCATTATCGGCTGCATTTCTACTGCCTTTTAATCCACAGAACAGGACCAATATAAAATGTGGCGAAAACACTTTGAACCACTAACCCCTTATCCTTTTTTGCACTTCATTTACTTCTCCTGAAGAGGGCACTCTTTACATGGCTAAAAGCCTATCTTGCCTTGGCGCTACAGCAAGACTGGACACGATCCCCTAACGCAACTACACCAAGGAGAGTGAACTACTGTGAACTAACTGTTACTGCTTCTACTGTGAGTGCTGAGTAGATAGAAGCTTGCCAGCTCAATAAAGTGCCAAAAATGCGCACTGGATATATATTGTTACGTGAAGTGTAATAGTAGGGTGTTGGGTGTGGTGACACATGGATGCTATGCCCACATGTAAAGAAACTGCCATGTTAACGTTCAACTCTGTGGTAAAGTTAACGTTATAGCCATTTCGTGAAGCCCGGGAAATCTAGTGTGTTATATTTTCTTTTTGTTTAGGGTATTCCTCATGCTTCGTCATTCAAATGTTTTCAGAGACAAACATAGCCGGTTACAAAGTAGCACTTCGTAGCTAAGTTTTGATGTATGGATTCATTGTCACTTGTCAGGGACTGGTCCAAATTCACGTTTCGCCACCCCCATTTCCATGACGAGTGCTAGCTAGCTAGCTAGCTAGCTAGCTAGCTATGTGAGAGTACTTGATGCCTCGTACACTGAGGGTTAGTGCAATTAAGTATCCTTGGGTTGTCCCAATGGTCAACCCTTACCCGATCCTTACCCCTTACTACCGTAACCATTTTAAAGTGTAGGTAACATAAACATAACCACATGTAAGATGGATTTGCATTCGTTTACGGCATTAAAGGTCCCAATGCAAAGTTACACCTCACATTATTTTTCTAGTTATTACATAAAACCGATCAGAATTCCTGAAGAATGCGGAAATGTTTTTCCGGGGGGTGAAGTAATATATAGGACCCAGCAAGCCAGCCTATTCCCTATAATGTAAACTCCAACAGAAATAACATTGACCCAATTTTCAGGCTACTCAAGCGGAAATGCCAGCTTTACAGAGGAAAGAGGGGGGGGAAGAGATCCTGGTGAGATTAAGGCGAAGGGAAAACCAGCCTCGATTCTACTGGCCAATGTACAGTCAGTCACTCGATAATAAGATGGATGACCTCCGAACACGGACTTGCTACCACCCGGACTCTCAAAACTGCAATAGTCTTTGCTTTTCTGAAACATGGCTCTCGGACAAGAAACACCACCACCCCCCGAGCAATGTCGGAGTGGCATTGACTAAAATACAGTAGAATAGAATACAGCATTGTACCAAGATCAGGGGTGTGGGGTTTCCACGTCACCAAGTTCAATAACAAAACAGGCACCAGTAGCACATATAGAATGGGGGAAGTTTAATCATGATTTTGGGGGAATTCAACAATCACCTCACAGTCCACACGCCATTCTCTTTGGCGTTCCATTTGGTTTTCCAGGAGTAATCCTAGATTTGTTCTCAGCCAATCCAGTCCAGTATACAAGGGGGTTAGTCCGACAGTCCAGGTCACAACGTATAATCTCACAGATAGTATGCTCTCTTCTACTCAGATAGCTTGGTTCTCTCCTACTCTGGCCCTATGTGCAGGTTGCTTCCCCCTTTATCCCCAAGCACTCCCTGGCCTAACAACCCCAAAGCCTTTCCTCGTTGGGGCAGGAAGTCCATATAAGACTTGGGGGTGGAGCCAGCTACATGCAAGATAGCTCTCCTCACCCTGCTACAATATTTACGTATGAGTAAAGCAGTATGTAAACATTATTAAAGTGACAAGTGTTCCATTATTAAAGTGGCCTGTGATTCTCTCTCTATGTATATAGGCCACAGCCTCTAAGGTGCAGGGTTGAGTAACCGGGTGGTAGCTGGCTAGTGATGGCTGTTTAACAGTTTGATGGCCTTGAGATCAAAAACTGTTTCGGTCTCTAGGTCCCAGCTTTGATGCACCTCCAATGTTTGTAAATGTAAGAACACACTGTATAGCCTCTTGAAATGGTTAAAACAATTTTATATCATGGATGGTCAGTCCTTGCATCCATTGCTCTGTCTATTAATCTGAGAGTGCAGGATCCACAGCCTGTTCACCCCGCTGTCATCCAGAAGGCGAGGTCAGTACAGGTTAGAGGTAGACCAATTTTGATTTTTTTTACACCGATACCGAAACCGATTATTGGAGGACCAAAAAAGCCGTTACCGATTAAATCGGACGATTTATTTTATTTGTAATAATGACAATTACAACAATACTGAATGAACACTTATTTTAGCTTAATATAATACATCAATAAAATCAATTTAGCCTCAAGTAAATAATGAAACATGTTCAATTCGGTTTAAATAATGCAAAAACAAAGTGTTGGAGAAGAAAAGTAAAAGTGCAATATGTGCTATGTAAGAAAACTAACGTTAACGTTCCTTGCTCAGAACATGAGAACATATGAAAGCTGGTGGTTCCTTTTAACATGAGTCTTCAATATTCCCAGGTAAGAAGTTTTAGGTTGTAGTTATTATAGGAATTATAGGACTATTTCCCTCTATACCATTTGTATTTCATTAACCTTTGACTATTGGATGTTCTTATAGGCACTTTAGTATTGCCAGTGTAACAGTGTAGCTTCCGTCCCTCTCCTCGCTCCTCCCTGGGCTCGAACCAGCAACACAACAGCCACCATCGAAGCAGCATTACCCATGCAGAGCAAGAATGAGTGACGTTTGAAACGCTGTTAGCGCGCACTAACTGGCTAGCCATTTCACTTCGGTTACACCAGCCTCATCTCGGGAGTTGATAGGCTTGAAGTCATAAACAGCGCAATGCTTGACGCACAACGAAGAGCTACTGGCAAAAACGCACAAATGTGCTGTTTGAATGAATGTTTACGTGCCTGCTTCTGCCTACCACCGCTCAGTCAGATACTTGTATGCTCAGTCAGATTATAAAAGTCTGCGCCCAAAAATACAGATTTCCGATTGTCATGTGTACCTGTGGATGTATTTCAAGGCCTACCGTCAAACTCAGTGCCTCCTTGCTTGACATCATGGGAAAATCAAAAGAAATCAGCCGAGGACTCAGAAAAAGAATTGTAGACCTTCACAAATCTGGATCATCCTTGGAAGCAATTTCCAAATGCCTGAAGATACCACGTTCATCTGTACAAACAATAGTACGCAAGTATAAACACCATGGGACCACGCAGCCATCATACCGCTCAGGAAGGAGACGCGTTCTAACTCCTAGAGATTAATGTACTTTGGTGCGAAATGTGCAAATCAATCCCAGAACAGCAGCAAAGGACCTTGTGAAGATGCTGGAGGAAACAGGTACAAAAGTATCTATATTCACAGTAAAACAAGTCATATATCAACATAACCTGAAAGGCCAAAATTCACCCAAATTATTGTGGGAAGCTTGTGAAAGGCTACCTGAAATGTTTGACCCAAGTTAAACAATGTAAAGGCAATGCTACCAAATACTAATTGAGGGTATGTAAACTTCTGACCCACTGGGAATGTGATGAAAGAAATAAAAGCTGAAATAAATCATTCTCTCTAGTATTATTTTGACATTTCACATTCTTAAGATCAAGTGGTGATCCTAACTGACCTAAAACAGGGAATATTTACTAGGATTAAATGTCAGGAATTGTGAAAAACGGAGTTTAAATGTATTTCGCTAAGGTGTATGTAAACTTCCGACTTCAACTGTATAACTTACAAGTCCAAAAATGGATGTAGCAACTACAGATTGCCCCTTTAAGTCTATCAAAAGTGTGTGAGTTTGAGCATGTGTCCATTAGGCCTATGGATTTTTTTATCAGCATGAATTAGATTAGAATAAAATTGAGGCTTTTAGGCTTGGATCCGCAAATATGCATCTGTTGCAAGAGTGCATTTTTCACTAGCTGTCAACTGGTTTCAAAAACAAAATGATTGATGGGCAGCTTAAACTACTTGAATTCAACCATTATTGGGTTGAAATGCACATTTGGATTTGTGAACAGCCATTCACAACAACTTTAATCCGTCTGGCGCAAATAGCTAAATGAGAGAGCAGCAATGTGATGCACAATGCGCTACGTAGATATCAATAATAAATTATATCTGTATCGCCGTAGACTACACCACTACTGTCATCCTTACCTCCATGCGTTTGGATGCCGACAGCAGTCGCACCATTGGAAGACATAGCTTGGACTGTAGCCTACAAAAGCCTATTCCTGCTCTTTTACCGAGCTCAAGCAAACACATTTGGTGTGTCATCATAGTTAACGTTTTTTTTGTAATCCCTTACATGTAATCCGTTAGTACCCAACCCTGTTTATTGGTTAGGATAAATATTCCAAGCTCCCTTTGATTTCATTTTAAAACTAAAAAGCTTGAAAGCACTTCGAAGCATGATTCACTCGTATGCTGTGTGATGACATGAATGAATGATTGGTACAGTAGCCCATATATTGAAATATAGACCTAAGTAAGTTACGGTATTAACATTAAACAGGACGCGTTCTAAGCAATTCAGCCTGATGGTGGTTATACAAGGTGCCTACTTACTATAAGAAGCCTACAAATGATAATGATAATTACAGGAAAAAGAGGACCGAGCATGTCCCCATTCTCATCGACAGGGCTGTAGTCCACTACAGGTTGAGAGCAGGTTGAGAGCTTCAAGTACCTTGGCGTCCACGTCACCAACAAACTAACATGGCCCAAGCACACCAAGACTGTCGTGAAGAGGGCACGACAAAGCCTATTCCCCTCTCAGGAGACTGAAAAGATTTTGGCATGGGTACTCAGATCCTCAAAAAGTTCTAGAGCTGCACCATCGAGAGCATCCTGACGGGTTGCAATCACTGCCTGGTATGGCTATGGCAAGGCACTACAGAAGGTAGTGCGAACAGCCTAGAACATCACTGGGGCCAAGCTTCCTGCCATCCAGGACCTCTATACCAGGCGGTGTCAGAGGAAGGCCCTAAAAATTGTCAAACACTCCAGCCACCCAGTCATAGACTGTTCTTTCTTCTACCGCACGGTAAGCGGTACCGGAGCGCCAAGTCTAGGTCCAAGAAGCTTCTAAACAGCTTCTACCACCAAGCCATAAGACTTCTGAACAGCTAATAACATGGCTACCCAGACTATTTGCAGTGCCCCCCTTACACTCCTGCCACTCTCTGCTGTCATCTATGCATAGTCACTTTAATAACTCTACCTACATGTACATATTACCTCAACTAACCGGTGCCCCCGCACAATGACTATGTATCGGTACCCCTCTGTATATAGTCTCGCTATTGTTATTTTACTGCTGCTATTTAAAATTACTTGTTGCTTTTATTTCATATTCTTATCCTTATTATTTTTTTTAACTGCATTGTTGTTAGGGGCTTGTAAGTAAGCATTTCACTGTAAGGGATACACTTGTTGTATTTGGCACGTGACGACTAAAATTTGATTTGATCATTACTTATTATGACGATTGTAATAACAATAAGAACAAGGAGGGTATAGGAGCAAACGCTGTGTGCCTATTGTCTGAGACAAACAGGTGCGGTTACATTACAATATAATTTTTCTGCCTGTTTGGAACAGTGCAAACACTAAATCAATTATAAATAATACTAGAGAGTCTGTCCTAACAAAAAAACATTGCAAAGCCTTTATTACAGCATAGCAAAGACCAAAAACAGCTGAATTTGTGAAATTGCTTTATCCAACATTGTGAGGCTTGGTGCTCACGGAATCAGAAGGATATTAAACAAACACTAACTGGCAACAGACACAGGAGCTGTCGTATTTCTGCAGATATATATGGATGAAGCCAGGAACGTTTTACAGTAATGGTATTGATTATAGACCTAGTTAAGTTGAGGTTTCCTCACTCCTCAATTTTCTTAGGGTGAGGGCTGTTTCCTCACTCCACTGCTGCCTCTGCCTCATTGTTCTCAACACCAGTATGCTGAATTAGTCCACTTAGACACGTGCGAAACAGACAAGTGTCTTGTACACCCATGATTTTTTTAAAATATATACACAACTGTTCGACTAAAGAAATCTCGGTTGACCAACAGCCTATCAACCAAACAAATCGACCAGTCGACTAAATGGGGTCAGCCCTAGAGGAGTACTACAGTTACAATACCAGCTCCCTATGTGTAGGGCTCATCAGGCATAGTCAGGTAATATATACTTTACAGAAATATAAAAAGCATCATGCAAGAGTTACTGAGTTACAGTTTATATAAGGAAATCAATTGAGTCAATTGAAATAAATTCATGAGGCCCTAATCTATCGTTTTCACATAACTCGGCAGGGGCGCAGCCATGGGTGGGCTACTGCAGAGCCAGGCCCAGCCAATCAGAATGCATTTTTCCCCACACAAAAGGGCTTTACTATTACAGACAAACATTTCTGGGATCAAGGTAATCGAGGAGAGATGGTGAGGAGAAGGAACATGGAAGAAAATGTGCTTGTATGAAATGAGACTCCTCTCATCCTTACAGGTGGTGGATCCCAAAATACATGTGTAGAGTGATAACAAAATGTAGCTAGTTGTGCAAGACATTTTCTAGATAAAAGGATAAATAGCATATTGTTTAAATGTCCTTCACAAAAACAACTTCTTCAAAGGGTGTGTGGCAGCAATCTAAACCTTTTCACTAAGAACTCTAGTAGGATACACATAACTAACCCGCAATGAAAAGGTGTCTATCGAGGAGGGGAGGACACTCTTCCACTCTTCTCAACCAGTTTCCGGGTCACGGAGGAGAGGACAGACTTTTACCCAAATGAGACAAGGCCTCTGTGTTGGTTTTGTTTAGGGGGGGATTGGGTGGAGAGAGGGGAATGAATGTGCATTATTTAAAGAGAATGTTAGGGTGTAGTCTGGTGCTAGTAATAGCAGACAAGGTTGATTGCTGGTTGTGATAGATGGAAGAGGATGCACGTTGCCCCTAGACACTGATCTAAAGGCCAGTCTGCTGTTTTCACTCCTAACAGAGAGAAGAGATAACATAACACTAACAGACGTGTTATCAGTGGATGGTCTATGATATCACGACACACATCTACCGTAATACAGCTGCACCACCACAACCTTTTGAAGAATGAGAGGTAGTTCAGCAAGATCCATATGTCTGTCTGTCTCCATGTCTGTGTCAGTGTGTGGTGTGAATCTGTGTTCATTCTGTGCCCGGTGCAATCACTTTGATCTATTGGAGGTGAAATGTTGCATCCCCTGAATTGTGCTGTGATTGGGCAGACAGTGGATTAGGTGGTCTGGTAAATCCAAACACACACTGACATGTCACATGTGATATTCATGCTGTGTTTTTATCATTAGTGTTTGTTTTCATGCATAAGGCTGTGTTTGTCCCATTTCTGCTGTCACACGGGGAGTCCCACACAGAGAGCAGAGCATACTTTAAAACACTGCCTTCAGATTCCTGGGTCACCCTACTAACACTACCACGTTTTAACTGGGCTAACCTTTCATCAACACTTTCACATAACACTAGTCGACACTGGGGTTTAGGATTTACTGAATTATTGGGTTTTACCAGAAAATGATCCTAATCCATTGGATAATTTGTCAAGTTACATACATTTTTAGCTAGTCTGTATAATGTTTTTAAAGACCATTTTATAAATGGTATATGTGTAATTGCATTTTGCAACCCCGCTCCCCCAGTCATCCCAACATGGTTTTGACCAGTAAAGTTTTGCTTCACTACACGCTCCACTGCTTGGATTTCTGCAGCAAGAAAACACGTGTCTATCCTATAATGAAAAGGCACCGCAAAATAAAATTCAAGGAACTTGTTCATCCATTTTGATGTGCTGCTGTAACATTTGTATTGGCGTTTCATGTCCGATGAGTTCAGGGTGTTGATATCATTTGAAATGTGCATCATGAGCAAAGTCATTGTAGCATCTTCCCCTGCGAGAACCATGACCATGGTTTGACTTAGCTTTGCTGTACCGCAGCCAAATAGCCTGTCAGCAGCCAACCAAAAGGTTGCATCGTGTCCATTACAATGCAGAAAAAGGTATGTCTAGACCAAATCTTTCAACAGTTATCTATATTACCGGAGCTTCATGTTATTCTTTCTAACTTTTTCTATGGCGGATTCACGGCTGCAATTTATGGAAGATGCCAAAACTTGAGATAACAATAGCGAAATCCGAGATACTGGTTTCCCCTATCCATCTGTGGCAAATCCAGCATGTAAAAATGATAATAACATCGATCAAAGTTAATTCGTGTTACCACCTGGTGAATTCATTTCCTCCTCATATTGCAGCCTACAATAGGTCTCCACACACCTAGTCCTAGACTATTGATGGATTCAAGACAAGGTTGTTTTATTAAGCTCAGATTCTCAGTTTGACAGTGTCAAAGTCACCTGTCATTTTAATAATTTGTGCAGTAATAAAAAATATCCTTCCAAAGTCTACTGTAATGTAAAATTAGGCAGAATTATATGAATTGAGTTTATAGAAAAAAGGCAGTTTTTTTCCCAGACCCTAGGCTACTAGGGTGTTCCCCATGTGTGCAACTTCTGGAAGTGCATCTACTCCACTGCTCTATGCCACCACGCAATTGTGATGATATGCATGCAATGTTTTTTCCCCTCATGCGATCCGGTACTTCTGAGCTCCCTAGGTTACCCCCCCTCTTGCGCTCACATTTTGTTCTGGCACATCCCTATTTACCAATTAAGCACTGTTTACCTGCCAGTGTTTTGATTGGCTGTGATATTCACTTATTGTTTTCTCCCGCCGGATTGGCATCTGTTGTCAAAATTGGAAAGCTGTTTTGACTTTGTGGCTGTGGATATCAGGTCAAGTGGCCAATAACAATAAAACGAATTCCTGGTTGCTAAAATTCTACACTGTTTGCTGAATTTCAGTGTATGTGAGAAAACCAGCACGGAATAGTGTAGTGAATCAAAGTGCCATCTAAATCGTTGAGAAATATATATTTTAATACCAAAAAATATCGTTTGACCAGCTGTTGGAAGCTGGTGGACCAAAACCGAAAGCAAAAAGGCTCAAACGCAAGTCTCAGCCATGTTACTGGAATTATGGAATGGGAGTTTCAAAACATGTCCTCAATTGGAATGAAATTGACAGCCAACCGTGGTGCTATCTAACAAACCTGAGAGAGATACAACCAGACTTTGTGCAGAGAGAAGAATAATAGCACCACAAAACCATCCATAAAAGACGTTGCACCTCACGAAATGCTTTGATGAAATATCAAATCATCCAGAACCATAACCTGGGGCTACCGCTCATCCCTGAGAAAGTAAAACTCATCAGTCACAATAACACAGCCTTACAGGTTTAACCCAGTTACACATAGATAGTAATAACATTTCAGTGCCATCGGAGGTTGCAGGCTCAATGGCTGCAGACTTAATGGCCACTGCTGCTAGAAAGGGTGTTCTGCATTGAAATGTGCCCCCATCATATTTCCTGTGTCATGTTCATATTAACCGATACTCTAATGCCCTCTAGAGTTCTGACTATGCCAACACTGATTCAGGTCCTCAAGTGCAGAATTACAAACTAATTCTAATCAAGCGAGAACAAAATATCAGTGTTTCCGCTTGGATTTTTTTCAGCAGCAGTGACAAAGTTAGAACAGGGAGGGGAGGGGGTGGGGCAACGGCATGGTCTCTGTCCCAATTTGTTGCTGTTTTATCCTACAATTCTACACATTTTGCAAGGGCTTATGCTATCTGAGTGACTCAAATATTATTAAAAAATAAATATACACACTACTGTTCAAAAATATGGGATCACTTAAATGTTCTTGTGTTTGAAAGAAAAGCAATTTTTTTGTCAATGAAAATAATACAGCGTAGAAATTGTTAATGTTGTAAATGACTGGAAACGGCTGATTTTTAATGGAATATCTACATAGGCCCATTGCCAGCAACCATCACTCCTGTGTTTCAATGGCACGTTGTGTTAGCTAATCCAAGTTTATCATTTTAAAAGGCTAATTGATCATAAGAAAACCCTTTTGCAATTATGTTAGCCCAACTGTTGTTCTGATTAAAGAAGCAATAAAACTGGCCTTCTTTAGACTAGTTGAGTATCTGGAGTATCAGCATTTGTGGGTTCGATAACAGGCTCAAAAATGGCCAGAAACAAATAACTTTCTTCTGAAACTCGTCAGTCTATTCTTATTCTGAGAAATGAAGGCTGCGAGAAACTGCCAAGAAACTGAAGATCCTGTAAAACGCTGTGTACTACTCCCTTCACAGAACAGCGCAAACCTGCTCTAACCAGAATAGAAAGAATGGGAGGCCCAAGTGCACAACTGAGCAAGAGGACAAGTGCAGTAGAGTGTCTAGTTTGAGAAACAGACGCCTCACAAGTCCTCAACTGTCAGCTTCATTAATAGTACCTGCAAAACACCAGTCTCAACGTCAACAGTGAAGAGGCGACTCCGGGATGCTGGCCTTCTAGGCAGAATTGCAAAGAAAAAGCAATCTCTCAGACTGGCCAATAAAAATAAAATATTAAAGATGGGCAAAATAACACAGACACTGGACAGAGGAACTCTGCCTAGAAGGCCAGCCTCCCGGAGTTACCACTTCACTGTTGACGTTGAGACTGGTGTTTTGCAATCTAATTTACATAAGTATTCACACCCATGATTCAATACTTTGTAGAAGCACCTTTGGAAGCCATTACAGCTGATTACAGAGTCTTTCTGGGTAAGTCTCTAAGACCATTCCACACGGGGATTGTGCATAAACATTTCATTATTCTTCAAGCTCAGTCAAATTGGTTGATCATTGCAAAACAACCATTTAAGGTCTTGCAATAGATTTAAGTAAAAAACAGTAACTCAGCCACTCACTGTATTCTTGATAGCAACTCCGGTGTAGATTTGGCCTTGTGTTTTAGGTTATTGTTAAGGTGAATTGATCTCGCAGTGTATGGTGGAAGACCGAAAACCAGGTTTTCCTCTAGGATTTTGCATGTACTTAGTGCCATTCTATCAAAAAAAAAGATATTCTGAAAAACTCCCCAGTTCTTAACGATTACAAGCATACCCATAACATTATGCAGCCAGCCCTATGCTCGAAAATATGGAGTGGTACTCAGTAATGTGTTGTGTTGGACCAAAATATAACATTTTGTATTCTTTACAAAAAGACAATTGCTTTGCCACATTTTTTGCAGAATTCATATCGTGACTTGTAAACAGGATGCATGTTTAGGAATATTTGTATTCTGTATAGGCTTCCTTCTCTTCACTCTGTCAATTAGGTTGCAGAGTAACTACAATGTTGTTGATCCATCCTCAGTTCTCTCAGATCACAGAAATTAAACAAACTGTTTTAAAATTACCATTGGCCTCATGGTGAAAACCCTGAGCGGTTTCCTTCCTCTCCAGCAACTGTGTTCGGAAGGATCTTTGCAATAACTGGGTGTATTGATACACCATCCAAAATGTAATTAATAACTCAAAAGGGATGTGTTCAATGTCTGCTTTATTTTGTTTTACCCATGTACCAATCTACCCATCTTTGCAAGGCATTGGAAAACCTACCTGGTCTTTGTAGGTGAATCTGTGTTTCAAATTCAGAGATTCAGAGCCCCATCTGCCTGTTTTGCATGTTATTTTGGCATTAATACATGTCACATATGTTTGAAAACAACGTAAAAACAAATAAATAAATAATTGAGTTAAGCAAATCAGCTACAGTTGAAGTCGGAAGTTTACATACACCATAGCCAAATACAGTGCCTTGCGAAAGTATTCGGCCCCCTTGAACTTTGCGACCTTTTGCCACATTTCAGGCTTCAAACATAAAGATATAAAACTGTATTCTTTTGTGAAGAATCAACAACAAGTGGGACACAATCATGAAGTGGAATGACATTTATTGGATATTTCAAACTTTTTTAACAAATCAAAAACTGAAAAATTGGGCGTGCAAAATTATTCAGCCCCTTTACTTTCAGTGCAGCAAACTCTCTCCAGAAGTTCAGTGAGGATCTCTGAATGATCCAATGTTGACCTAAATGACTAATGATGATAAATACAATCCACCTGTGTGTAATCAAGTCTCCGTATAAATGCACCTGCACTGTGATAGTCTCAGAGGTCCGTTAAAAGCGCAGAGAGCATCATGAAGAACAAGGAACACACCAGGCAGGTCCGAGATACTGTTGTGAAGAAGTTTAAAGCCGGATTTGGATACAAAAACATTTCCCAAGCTTTAAACATCCCAAGGAGCACTGTGCAAGCGATAATATTGAAATGGAAGGAGTATCAGACCACTGCAAATCTACCAAGACCTGGCCGTCCCTCAACTTTCAGCTCATACAAGGAGAAGACTGATCAGAGATGCAGCCAAGAGGCCCATGATCACTCTGGATGAACTGCAGAGATCTACAGCTGAGGTGGGAGACTCTGTCCATAGGACAACAATCAGTCGTATATTGCACAAATCTGGCCTTTATGGAAGAGTGGCAAGAAGAAAGCCATTTCTTAAAGATATCCATAAAAAGTGTTGTTTAAAGTTTGCCACAAGCCACCTGGGAGACACACCAAACATGTGGAAGAAGGTGCTCTGGTCAGATGAAACCAAAATTTAACTTTTTGGCAACAATGCAAAATGTTATGTTTGGCGTAAAAGCAACACAGCTCATCACCCTGAACACACCATCCCCACTGTCAAACATGGTGGTGGCAGCATCATGGTTTGGGCCTGCTTTTCTTCAGCAGGGACAGGGAAGATGGTTAAAATTGATGGGAAGATGGATGGAGCCAAATACAGGACCATTCTGGAAGAAAACCTGATGGAGTCTGCAAAAGACCTGAGACTGGGACGGAGATTTGTCTTCCAACAAGACAATGATCCAAAACATAAAGCAAAATCTACAATGGAATGGTTCAAAAATAAACATATCCAGGTGTTAGAATGGCCAAGTCAAAGTCCAGACCTGAATCCAATTGAGAATCTGTGGAAAGAACTGAAAACTGCTGTTCACAAATGCTCTCCATCCAACCTCACTGAGCTCGAGCTGTTTTGCAAGGAGGAATGGGAAAAATGTCAGTCTCTCGATGTGCATAACTGATAGAGACATACCCCAAGCGACTTACAGCTGTAATCGCAGCAAAAGGTGGCGCTACAAAGTATTAACTTAAGGGGGCTGAATAATTTTGCACGCCCAATTTTTCAGTTTTTGATTTGTTAAAAAAGTTGGAAATATCCAATAAATGTCATTCCACTTCATGATTGTGTCCCACTTGTTGTTGATTCTTATCAAAAAAATACAGTTTTATCTTTATGTTTGAAGCCTGAAATGTGGCAAAAGGTCGCAAAGTTCAAGGGGGCCGAATACTTTCGCAAGGCACTGTACATTTAAACTCAGTTTTTCACAATTCCTGACATTTAATCCTAGTAAAAATCCCCTGTCTTAGGTCAGTTAGGATCACCACTTTATTTTAAGAATGTGAAATGTCAGAATAATAGTAGAGTATGATTTATTTCAGTTTTTATTTCTTCCATCATATTCCCAGTGGGTCAGAAGTTTACATACTAATTTAGTGTATTTGGTAGCATTGCCTTTACATTGTTCAACTTGGGTCAAACGTTTTGGGTAGCCTTCCACAAGCTTTCCGCAATAAGTTGGGTAGATTTTGGCCCATTCCTCCTGACAGAGCTTGTGTAACTGAGTCAGGATTGTAGACCTCCTTGTTCACACATGCTTTTTTCAGTTCTGCCCACAAATGTTCTATGGGATTGAGGTCAGGGCTTTGTGATGGCCACTCCTATACCTAGACTTCGTTGTCCTTAAGCAATTTTGTCACAACTTTGGAAGTATGCTTGGGGTCATTGTCCAGTTGGAAGACCCATTTGTGACCAAGCTTTAACTTCCTGACTGATGTCTTGAGATGTTGCTTCAATATATCCACATCATTTTCCTTCCTCATGATGTGAAGGGAACCAGTGCCTCCTGCAGCATAGCACCCCCCACAACATAATGCTGCCACCCCCGTGCTTCACGGTTGAGATGGTGTTCTTCGGCTTGCAAGCCTCACCCTTTTTCCTCCAAACATAATAATGGTCCTTATGGTCAAACAGATCTATTTTTGTTTCGTCAGACCAAAGGACATCCCTCCAAAAGTACGATCTTTGTCCACATGTGCAGTTGCAAACCGTAGTCTGCCTTTTTTTATGGTGGTTTAGGAGCAGTGGCTTCTTCCTTGCTGAGCGGCCTTTCAGGTTATGTTGATATAGGACTCGTTTTACTGTGGATATAGATACTTTTGTACCTGTTACCTCCAGCATATTCACAAGGTCCTTTGACTTTTCACACCAAAGTATGTTAATCTCTAGGAGACGGAACGCGTCTCCTTCCTGAGCGGTATGACGGCTGCGTGGTCCCATGGGGTTTATGCTTGCGTACTATTGTTTGTACAGATGAACGTGGTACTTTCAGGCATTTGGAAATTGCTCCCAATGATGAACCAGACTTGTGGAGGTCTACAATTTCTTTCTGAGGTCTTGGCTGATTCCTTTTGATTTTCCCATGATGTCAAGCAAAGAGGCACTGAGTTTGAAGGTAGGCCTTGAAATACATCCACAGGTACACCTCCAATTGACTCAAATTATGTCAATTAGCCTAGAGGCTTCTGAAGACACAGTCAACTTAGTGTATGTAAACTTCTGATCCCCTGGAATTGTGATACAGTGAAATAATGTCTGTAAACAAGCGTTGGAAAAATTACTTGTGTCATGCACAAAGTAGATGTCCTAACCGACTTGCCAAAACTCTAGTTTGTAAACAAGGAATTTGTGGAGTGTTTGAAAAACGAGTTAATGACTCCAACCTAAATGTATTTAAAGTTCTGACTTCAACTGTATATCGTTTTAAAAGGGCAGTAAATGAGGCTGAATGAACTGTTTTGTGGCCAGACAAGGCTCCAGGTGTAGCAGTGCTAAGATGTTGGGACAGCTTTATGTAGGCCCTAAGAGTTTGTAGGCACTATTTGTCACCGTTATAGTGCAATTAATGTGTTGTTTAGTGTTGTGGCTTTGCCACACCAAGAATTACATGCTAAAAAACATGTTTATAATAAAATAGCCACTGATTTAATAAAGAAATTTCAGCTTTTCATTTTTTATAATTTGTCAAATTAAAAAACATATCCACTTTGACATTATGGGGTAGTGTGCAGGACAGTGACCAAAAATCTTAATTTAATCCATTTTAAATTCAGGCTGTAACACAACAAAATGTGGGAAAAGTCCAAGGGTGTGAACTTTCTGAAGGCACTGTATATTCTTGCCATGTAACTACTGTGAAAAAAGTCCATGTATTTAAAATGTGTAGAATGAACATGAAGAAAAAAAAATGTTATTGTCAGCATCACATGCTGATATGAGCATCAATCATTTGATTGGATTCAAGTGGTTCTCATCCGCCACACCTTACACCAGTCAGACACAGCTGAGGTTTTCCCTCACAGTCTCAAAGCCAAAACACTAAGGCTAACACTCAGATGGTGCTATTGTGAACTATGGTGGCACTGACCGGTTTACTGACACACTATTCCCTTTTACCTAGTGTTAGTTGCAATCTGCTTTGTATACTCTTCAACCAGCTACCCGAATGCTCTGGCAAAGGTTGTGACTCATGAGGCTGAAATGTTGACACCAAACTTACAAGTGTTACTTTGCAAGTGAAGTTTGCGGGAGCTTCTTCTCCTTTATTCAAAATGTCCTTAAGTGTTAATGTAATGATATTAAAAGGGATCTATGCAGACTTTTATTTAAGTATTTATTTTTACAAATATTTTAGGTAATAAAACTACAATTCTTAATTTTTCTTGACGCACTGGTGCTCCTAAATTGAAATTACAAATCGCACAGCAAAATAGGAGCATATGTGAGAAAAATGGTCTCACTGTGGAGCCCTGTGGAGAACATTTCAACTTTACCTTTCACTTTTATACATAAGTGATGCTGTTCTGACAGTGCTTCCGGGTGCTTCCACATAGTTGGATAGATCGCAGGTTGCACAGTAACGTAGTTGCACAGTTCAACTCCAATATAAAATGAATTCTCTATGTAGAACCTAAGTTCATAACCATCTCCGTGAGAGTTCTCAGTCATTAAGAGGAAATTAGTTAAGTCATATTTGAGAGCTCTGTGTGTGTGTGTGTGTGTGTGTGTGTGAGAGAGAGGACTAAATGAGCTGCTCTATGAGGGCCTAGTCCACAGAGTAGAGACACACAAGCCAGCTCCCACAAACCACCACAGCAACCCGCCACCACATATCTAGCACCTCACCAGGGTCTCCATGGCAGCCGGAGCAGGCAGCCAATCAGCAACAGCCGTTGTTTCTCTGATTTCAGATCCGTGGGAGGCAGAGAGAAGAAAAGGGGGCCCTGTTGCCCCGCTATTAAAACCTGATAGCACAATGAGCCACTGTGTGACTATGTGCGTGTGTGTGTGTGTGTGTGTGTGTGTGTGTGTGTGGGGGGGGGCATGAATGGGACCATCTATGTATTAGATTAAATCAGTGACTTGAGAAATCAGTTGGCTGACTGGAAACCACACTTTGTTCTTTAAAAAACAGGAAGTGTCTGACTGCTTCTGCCATCACACAATATCAAAGCAAAGATATGAAAACAAACTCACCCTAAAAACTGTATAAAATTTAATTTTAAGGCATGGTTATGAAATATGGAAATATGACTTTTACAAGAGAAGTTGTCTTCATACCCCAAGTCTACAAATATGTGGTCTAAACAGTAGCAAAGACAGCTTTTAGCAGTTTGATTATGAGCTCCCGAGTGGCGCAGCGGTCTAAGGCACACCATCTCAGTGCAAGAGGTATCACTACAGCCCCTGGTTCGTATCCAGGCTGGATCACATCCGGCTGTGATTGGCCCATAGGGCAGCACACAAGTGGCCCAGTGTCGTCCGGGTTTGGCCGTCATTGTAAATAAGAATGTGTTCTTAACTTGCCTAGTTAAATAAAGGTTAAAACATTTTGATGGGCTGTTTGGCGGATTCCTGATACGTTCAGTAACTCGGTGACCCCCCCCCACCCTTGGGTTCCAGTAACAACTCAGCAATTCATCCCCCTCAGGGAGAAGACCACTCCTCTACCACCCCTGGCACACACAAAGAGCAGCAAGTCAGATGATACACACACACACAAACCAGATATACAGAGTCCCCTGTGTATTTATTTGGACAGTGAAGCTTACAATTTAGCTCAAAACTCAGTTTGGATTTGAGATCAAATGTTTCATATGTGTTACCATTTAGAAATGAAAGCACTTTATGTATCTCATCCCCGCAATTTGAAGGTGTCATACATTTTTGGAGAAATTCCCTTGTGTATTAAAGTAGTCAAAAGTTTAGTATTTGGTCCCATATTCCTAGGACACAATGCCCAAATCATTGTGACTAGAAACTTGGATGCATTTGCAGTTTGTTTGGTTGTGTTTCAGATAATGTTGTGCACTATAGAAATCAATGGTAAATAATGTGTGTCAATTTGGAGTCACTTTTAATGTAAATTAGAAAATAATATGTTTGTGAACAGTTCTACATGAATGTGGATGTTACCATGATTATGGATGATCCTCAATCAATAGTGAACCATGATGAGTGAGAAAGTCAGAGGCATAAAGATCATATCCCCCCCAAAATGCTAACTTCCTCTGTTATTGGTAATGGGGGAAGGTTAGCATGTCTTAGGGTATGATCTTTGTGCCGCTAACTTTCACAATGTTGAGATAATAGGAAACCTATTGTAATAATATAAATATCGCTAATAGAACAGACGTGACCATTTACGATGACAGTGGGTGGACCGGCAGCCATCTTTACAGTAGTAATTAGATGTTAAAATTGCAATTCAATAAAAATGTAAATGGTGTAGCATTCTAAACGGCAGTGGTCTGAAGGGATAGATCCATTCTATGATTATATTTCTATGATTGAAATGCCACCCACCCTGTATTCAAGAACATGTTGTGTCTCAACCAATTGAGGGCATAGCACAAAAACCTCAGATGATGTAGAATAGGGTCTAAGCTGCAACATATGCGTATATGAAAACATATTTAGTTCACAAGTTTAGGTAATTGATGTTAAAAAGGTGCTATACATAACATTTTTTAAATTGTTATTTCAGAAAATGTCCATAATATACTGCATCTGCAGTAATAGCGGAATGACTGTTTCACGGTATTACTTACATGCCAGTGTTGTGATTGGCTGTGATATCTGCCTATTGATTTCTCCCGCCTGAGCGGCATCTGTTGTCAAAATGGGAAAGTTGTTTTGACTTTGTAGCTGTGTTATCAATGCATTATGTGCCAGTCTAGAATTCAGCCAATGTCAAATACATGATCTAAGGAAAGAGAACACAGAGCTGAAAAGGTACTGTAGACTCTATTCATGGCAAGGTGGAGGTGGTGCAAAGGGAGAACAAACAGCTTAAAGAAACCTTGCTTGATGTACAGTGTCGATCAACGCGGGACAATCTAATATTTACAGGGATACCGGAGAATGACAACAGCAGAGGCTGTGAGGATACTGTCTGAGACTTTATGTCAACTCAACTAAAACTGCCCACTGATGTGTGCAATGTCACTTTCTCCAGAGTCCATAGAATGGGTAAGGCCTCTGGGAATAGGTCACAGGCTATTATTGCATGTTTTGACAAATTTAAGCAAAAGGAAATGACAAAGAGCGGGGGTAGAAAACTCAGAAACACTGATTTTGGAATGAATGGTAACACCCCCCCTGCTCTATGGATCTACACTTGATAAGGAAAGGGCTCCATATGGCTCTACGGTGTCCTATCTGGATGTATGTAGCCCTTCCTAACAAAATACATGAGCTTTTTAACTTGGTCAACTTAAATAATCATATTTTGGCTTTGACCGAAACGCATTTAGATGCATCTGTAAATGATGGGCAAATAAACATTAATGGATATAGTCTACTGAGAAGAGACAGGAATAGGAATGGTGGGGGTGTAGCACTGTATATTCAGAATCATATACCTTTTAAGAGGGATGACCTTAATGTATGTCAAATAGAGACACTATGGGCTCAAGTACATCTGCCTCACCAGGCAGCCATATTGGTAGGATGTGTGTATTGACCTCCTAGCTCTAAGGTGTCCTATCTGGATGACTTATGCACTGGGTTTGACCAGACCACAGACAGCAACAGAGATGTAATTATCTTGCGAGATTTAAATATAAATTGCAAGGATCATAATAATTTGAATAGAACAAAATTGATGAGATTTGTTTCAAAACCACAGTTCTAGGCATATGGTTAATGATACTACTAGATCGTCAACTAAGATGGGTCATCATTCAGACACATGCATTGATCTGATCTTCTGTAATATACCATTGCAATGCTTAAAAGCCAAATCAATGCCAGTGGGCTGGACAGACCATAATATTGTGACCATAACCATAAACACCAAGGTTCCAAAGAAACTCCCAAGGATTGTGGTCAAGAGAAATATGTAAACATTTAATCATGAACTATTTCAAAATGATTTGGCTGCTGTACCCTGGGAGCTGATTTATCTAGAGGATGATTTAAATCATGCTACAGAATGTTTTATTGATTTGCTCACTGGAGGTAATGGACCATCATGCCCCCAGTAAGAAAGAGTACAGTTGGGGCACGTCCATCTCCATGGATTGATGAACTGGGTGAAGCTTTTTCTCAAAGAAATATGTAGAAAGTCTTAGCAGCCAAATCTGAACAGATTTATAGAACATTGTGTTTATGCAGTTAAATCGCAAGAGAAAAAAAATGTTATTTTAAAACGATGCTTTCATTGATTGGAAAAATTATTCTAAAAAATAAAATAAAAAGTATGGAATACAGTTAAGGGCTTTACTTGGTACATCTTTCTCATCATGCCCATCTAGTGTGGAGGTTGGCAGGAGAATAATAACAAAACCAGCTGATTGACACTATCATTTTTCAGATTTTTTTACAAAGATATTTGATTTACTGAGCAATAATGTAAACACACATTCTTCCTAACAAGCCATTGTCCAATGGATTGATGATCATATTATGAGCAACAAGACCTGCTCCTTTAGTCTACAAATGGTGTCAGTAGGAAGTGTTAAATCTATTGAAGTCATTACTGGATGGTAAATCTACAGGTTATGATCTTATGGATCATTTTTTTACTTCGCTACGCTGTTCCCAGAAATACATTTAATTGCTCACTGGAAAAGGGGATGTTGCATGTATGGAAGCATGCTAAACTGTGTCCTATTCCGAAAGACGGCAAAGAACCCATTACTCCTGCCAATAGTCGACCAATTAGTGTACTCCCTTCACTCAGTAAGATATTGGAGAGTATTGTGAGTAGACAAATATGGGATCTGACTACAGCCAAATCAGCATGCTTATTGCAAAAACCATTCCAGTACATTGGTTGACATGACTGACCAGTGCCTCAATGCTATGGATAATGGCAGGTTTGTGGGGGTACTATTTTTTGATTTTAGTACAGCATTATGGTTTTTAGTAGGTAGCATTCAATTGGGTACAGTCATATCTAACTGACAGGAAACAGTCCACCTATATCAATGGTTCATTTTCTTCCCCTCATGCTTTAAACTGTGGAATACCGCAGGGCAGCTTCCTTGGGCCACTTCTTTAATTAATATATACCAATGACCTTAAATATGCCTCATCTGAAACTCAAGTTACAATATTTGCAGATGATACTACAATTTATACAGCAAGACAGTCGGTTCAACAGGTACAGTAAGCTTTACAAGGAGATTGAGAATATCAGGGAGTGGGTTTGCCGGAAAAAAACTTGTTTTAAACACCAAGGAAACCAAAGTTATGTTGGTCTATTCCACTAGGAAAAGGCCAACACAGCATGGGATACAATTAAGTATGGGGGGAGTACAAATTGAGTAAGTGGCAGAAACCAAACTACTGGGAGTGCAGCTAGACAACTGATTATCATGGTCGTCTCAAATAACTACTCTATGTAAAAAATAAAAAAACAGTATGCGTGATCAGAAGGAAAGCTAACTATTTACCAGGAAAGATTCTTAAGCAAATAACACAATCATTAATTGAGAGGTGAACTACTGTTCTGTTGTCTGAGGAAATGCATCAGCAAGTGAAATCAGGAGGCTACAGACTGCACAGAACAAAGCAGCAAGGATTGTTTTAAGGTGGAGATATGGTTATTCTGTTGTAGTCATGGACAATGCTCTTGGTTGGTCATCAAGAAACAAGATAATAAAAAAAACATGCTTATTTTATTTAATATACACCATTTAAAAACAGTCACTATTCAAATCAAATTTCAAATCAAATTTTATGTCACATACACATGGTTAGCAGATGTTAATGCGAGTGTAGCGAAATGCTTGTGCTTCTAGTTCCGACAATGCAGTAATAACCAACGAGTAATCTAGCTAACAATCAAAAACTACTATCTTATACACACAAGTGTAAAGGGATAAACAATATGTACATAAAGATATATGAATGAGTGATGGAACAGAACGGCATAGGCAAGATGCAGTAGATGGTATAGAGTACAGTATATACATATGAGATGAGTAATGTAGGGTATGTAAACAAAGTGGCATAGTTTAAAGTGGCTAGTGATACATGTATTACATAAAGATACAGTAGATGATAGAGTACAGTATATACATATACATATGAGATGAATAATGCAAACATTATATTAAGTAGCATTGTTTAAAGTGGCTAGTGATATATTTTACATCAATTCCCATTATTAAAGTGGCTGGAGTTGAGTCAGTGTGTTGGCAGCAGCCACTCAATGTTAGTGGTAGCTGTTTAACAGTCTGATGGCCTTGAGATAGAAGCTGTTTTTCAGTCTCTCGGGCCCAGCTTTGATGCACCTGTACTGACCTCGCCTTCTGGATGATAGCGGGGTGAACAGGCAGTGGCTCGGGTGGTTGTTGTCCTTGATGATCTTTATGGCCTTCCTGTGACATTGGGTGGTGTAGGTGTCCTGGAGGGCAGGTAGTTTGCCCCCGGTGATGCGTTGTGCAGACCTCACTACCCTCTGGAGAGCCTTACGGTTGTGGGCGGAGCAGTTGCCGTACCAGGCGGTGATACAGCCCGACAGGATGCTCTCGATTGTGCATCTGTAGAAGTTTGTGAGTGCTTTTGGTGACAAGCCAAATTTCTTCAGCCTCCTGAGGTTGAAGAGACGCTGCTGCGCCTTCTTCACGATGCTGTCTGTGTGGGTGGACCAATTCAGTTTGTCTGTGATGTGTACGCCGAGGAACTTAAAACTTACTACCCTCTCCACTACTGTTCCATCGATGTGGATAGGGGGGGGTTCCCTCTGCTGTTTCCTGAAGTCCACAATCATCTCCTTAGTTTTGTTGACGTTGAGTGTGAGGTTATTTTCCTGACACCACACTCCGAGGGCCCTCACCTCCTCCCTGTAGGCCGTCTCGTCGTTGTTGGTAATCAAGCCTACCACTGTTGTGTCGTCCGCACACTTGATGATTGAGTTGGAGGCGTGCGTGGCCACGCAGTCGTGGGTGAACAGGGAGTACAGGAGAGGGCTCAGAACGCACCCTTGTGGGGCCCCAGTGTTGAGGATCAGCGGGGTGGAGATGTTGTTACCTACCCTCACCACCTGGGGGCGGCCCGTCAGGAAGTCCAGTACCCAGTTGCACAGGGCGGGGTCGAGACCCAGGGTCTCGAGCTTGATGACGAGTTTGGGGGGTACTATGGTGTTGAATGCTGAGCTGTAGTCGATGAACAGCATTCTCACATAGGTATTCCTCTTGTCCAGATGGGTTAAGGCAGTGTGCAGTGTGGTTGAGATTGCATCGTCTGTGGACCTATTTGGGCGGTAAGCAAATTGGAAGTGAGTGCTACAGGGCGGTAGTCGTTTAGCTCAGTTACCTTAGCTTTCTTGGGAACAGGAACCATGGTGGCCCTCTTGAAGCATGTGAGAACAGCAGACTGGGATAGTGATCGATTGAATATGTCCGTAAACACACCGGCCAGCTGGTCTGCGCATGCTCTGAGGGCGCGGCTGGGGATGCCGTCTGGGCCTGCAGCCTTGCGAGGGTTAACACTTTCAATGTTTTACTCACCTCGGCTGCAGTGAAGGAGAGTCCGCATGTTTTGGTTGCGGGCCGTGTCAGTGGCACTGTATTGTCCTCAAAGCGGGCAGAAAAGTTATTTAGTCTGCCTGGTAGCAAGGCATCCTGGTCCGGTTTTCTTTTTGTAATCCGTGATTGACTGTAGACCCTGCCACATATCTCTTGTGTCTGAGCCATTGAATTGCGATTCTACTTTGTCTCTATACTGACACTTAGCTTGTTTGATTGCCTTGCGGAGGGAATAGCTACACTGTTTGTATTTGGTCATGTTTCCGGTCACCTTGCCCTGATTAAAAGCAGTGGTTTGCGCTTTCAGTTTCACGCGAATGCTGCCATCAATCCAATTGGTAAGAGACAGACATTCAGTAAATACTAGGAATATATTGTCCACCATCTGTGTTATCCAGACAGAAAAGAGAAATGGGAAAAATAACATTTCGATATAGAGCAATAAAGAAATGGAATAATTGAACTGAGCAAACCAGAAACCTTTAAAACCATTTAAATATAATACACAGGAAAGTTGTGCTGGACTATGGTAGATGAAGAATCAAAATATATTTTTAGACTATTTATCGGGTCAATATGTTAGTGTATTATGTCTGTAACAGTGTGTTACGTGAAAATGTATTTTATATTATAAATTGTATTTTAATGTTTAAGAACTCTTGGAAGATTAGTCCAAGTGAGGACTAAAAAAGATCCAAATCAAATCCAAATCTAGTGGAAATCAGGTTGAGTGGCCAATACAGAAATACCTCTCATTTCCTGGTTGCTAAAATTCTACTTTGTTTTCTTACAAACTGAAATTGAGCGAACAAACAATGGAGAGAATCATTGTACCATCTAAATCACTGCAAAATTATTTTCAGTAACATAAAAACGTCATTTTTACAGCCGTTTGAAGCTGGTGGTTCAAAACCTTGAGTAAAAGGCTCAAGCGCGAGTCTAAGCCATATTATAGGAAATGGGATGTGGGCGAGGGGCGATATTTGTTCTGAATGCAACCAAGTGCTATTGCAATTCATCTAGCTTCCACATTGGGGTGCAATTCAGGGAAATTCTAGGTGTAGCACCTTTAAAGGATTCCAAAATATCCTTTTTTTTTTTTAAATGCATCCAAGAAATTGTAAAATAGGTTGACAACCCTGTTTGTAAGATTTAAATTATATCAAACTAAGCCGTTCATCTTTTCCAGTGATGAAGACATTGATGTCTCATAGTATGGTGGAGTATGCAAAGTTAGTCAACTTTGAGCACTTATCTCATGAATGTTTTGGCATTCAGGTCAAAAAAGTCCCTTTCTAACCACTTCTTCCATGGGCAAACATGTATGGAAAGTTGTTTTAATCAAAATGGATGCTGTCAAAAAGTGATGGAATTCAAATGGATTTACCCTTTCAAAATCCACATTCTAGCCAGGCTTTTCTCAGGCTTCTCTCTCCTAATTACAAACTCTTCACTTGAGCTCAGCAGTTTAGAGCATGAGCTTGTACTTATTGTTCACACCTTCGGCACAAGCTATTGTGTGTCATTTCCCCACAAACACACATCCTGCCTGCCTGGCTGCCAAGATGACACGCTGATCACCAAGGTAACACCACAGATAGGCCATTGAGAACCGGCACTAACAGCCCGAGTTAATAGCCAAACAGCTTGACTTCCATATTTAAGCACATTCTCTAAATGGCTGAAATAAATGGGAAATCTCTCATCTTAAGTCAGTCTCCTTACAAAGGGACTAAATGATGACATAAGCCACATAAATTATCCTATGTGGGGTGTATGTTGCTCAGAGGACAGCAGCCTCAGCTCAATGTAGTATAGCCTACTGTACTGAGCTGTCAGGGCCAGACACACACACAGCACATGTAGGCAAAGTACAAAAACATATTCCATAGACACATACGTTACATTGGGTAACAGCTGGCTGTGTTGTCGGCATACCAGCTAAGCAGGACGGGCCTCGACAGGCCCTGCATTTCTGAGAGGAGAGAGACGTGGATAAGGAGACGAACGTGATATAAAATTAATCTCCAGCAACGTGACAAAGATAGGTTTGTTCTCCACTCTTCCAAAGGAACCCTGCTGTTAGAAGTACAGCAGCCACGGTGCGGAGTTCACCCCCTTTCTAATTGCATTAGGTTAACCAAAACAACATGCAATGTCATGGTGTCAAACGTATAGTACACAAAAGTAGAGATGGGATTTGGCTGTAGCTTTTGTCATTATTGTTGTTAGTTTGTCATTGCTCATGAAGAACAGAGGAAGTCTAACAGGCAGGGAACTCGAAGCAGATGCAAATCCTCTTCTCGCCACCTTTTGAGGTGAAATATAACCTCAGCCAAGGTGTGAATTAGCATGGAAATCATGCATGCATCTTATCAAAGAGAGTGACTGGAATCCAACTGACCTCATTTTCTCTGAAAAAGACAAGTGACAGGAATGAGCAGAACTATATGGTCTGATGGCTTGGTCCCAAGTCCCATACCATTCATCTGGAAGTGTTTCCCCTATATTAATTTAGCAGTGGCGCACTGCCTAGACTAGCTTTTAAGATCAAAGAGATCTTCCTCAGATTCTCATCAGATCGTCCAAGAAACGTCCAACGTAACTAGCTAGCTTGTAATCCCGTAAGTGTAGACAACCATATTCATAGATGTAATAATTGTTAGCTAAAATACAGTAACATTACACTAGATAAATAATTATTTGGGTTAATATAGAATTGGTTGGTGAGGTCATTAAGATCCCTAAAATATATATATTTTTTTTATTAAAAATTATCCACAAAATTATATTCACAGTGCAGTTATCACAAAACTACCACTAACAGGGGTGGCAGGTAGCCTAGTGGTTAGAGCGTTGGGCCAGTAACTGAAAGGTTGCGTGATCGAATCCCCGAGCTGACAAGTTAATAAATCTGTCGTTCTGCCCCTGAACAAGGCAGTTAACCCACTGTTCCAAGGCCATCATTGTAAGTAAGAATTTGTTCTTAACTGACTTGCCTAGTTAAATGAAAGACTGCAAATGCCATTTGTGCCACAACGCGCACTACTGAAAACAGGTGCATCTTCCTCATCAATATCAATGTTCATCATTTACTCCTGTTTGAACAGGTATTCTCTTAATAATGGCATTTGAGACATACATTAGAAAGCTACAATTATTTCATTTTTTAACCAATAGAAACCCACATGTGGAGGAGTTTGTTTTCTTTTGCCCTGTGTTTGATTTGTGAGCTCAGCTTAAAAACTTGGTGGGCAGGCTTTTGTTTAACCCTAGACTAATGAAGAAGCAATTTGCCTTCATCAAAACAATGTTTTTGCTGCATATTTCAGTCTGGAAACTGCCCAGGTTTAGGGAGAGTTATCAATGTAATCCATTCTAAATGGCACACTCTAGCGGTTTGCAAAAAAGCTTTAAATAGACGAGACAAATGTATTATTCCAAACCGTGGTTGGAACGCATATTCCCCTACTTTAAATCAACCAGTCCATTTTGAATATGCGATAAAGATGTCGTGATTTGTCAAGAAATGTATCCCAACAGTTAGTTTTTAAAGGCAGTAATTTCTGTAGGCCTAATGGGAGGTTTGCAGAGCGTGCGTGTGTGTAGAGGGAATGGTCGGATAAAAATCACGTGAGCGACATGTAATGGAGGGAAAAGAACTGTGATCACTTGGCTAGGTTTATTTTTTGTTGCGAGTCACTAATGCACATAACAAATAAAAGAAACCATAGACAAGTTTTAATTCAAGTTGATTCTTCGGGACAAAATTTCACTTGCCCGAAGCCACCTGCGCACCTTCATTGCCCCCCATGTAATATTTGTGATTTAAAAAATGTATATAAAATATAAACAGTTTTAACGCTAATCATTTTTTTTCCCCATTTGTCACTTTCCTAATTGAGACGAAGAGATCAAATTCAGCTTCACCCGATTTTCAGATGAGTTTCAAAAGAAGAGAACACAAGAAAATGTTTATGCATTTTGAAGTATAATGTCCTTTTAAAAAAGTAACCTGAAGTGACCTTCTTAGTCATTCAACAACTTGGTAGCCCACTTAGTTGCCCACTTTCACTCAGTCATGATTCGTGAAACCTGTTCTCAAAATGACTAATTTACGACAGTTTATTTCTTAACTGTTTCCTGCTCAGCCCTCTCAGCAACAGAACTGATTGACTGAAATCAACATTGAAGGTAAATCTGCATCTGGTTAACTGACAGACCACAGTGTGCATTGGAATTCATTGTCTATTCACCTTATTCAACCATTTGCTCCTGCAAGTGAATGTTATGTTTGTGAAACACAAAGGACATGCTGATGCTGTCTGTCTGAGCCAGACTGGATTGTGCCGCTAGAATTTAGATTGTCATTGCTCTAGCACCTGGTCATTAGAGGGACGAGGAAGCTGCACACTCCATTATTCCTAATGAACCACTCATCCATATCAAGTCCCTCTCCTAGGGTACTTCCCTCGATACATGTGCATCATATAACTATATACAGGTAACTGCCAAAATAAAAGAAACACCAGCATAAAGTGTCTTAATATGACAAGCCACCAGAACAGCTTCAATGCGCCTTGGCATAGATTCTGCAAGTGTCTGGAACTCTATTGCAGGGATGTGACACCATTCTTTTACAAGAAATGTGATCATTTTGTGTTTTGTTGATGGTGGTGGAAAATGCTGTCTCAGGCGCCACTCCAGAACCTCCCTTAAGTGTTCAATTGGGTTGAGATCTGCTTATTGAGAGAAACACACTTTAAACCCCTCTTTCAAAGTTACTGAGAGCTCTTCTTCTGGCCATGGCAAAATAATGGGAAACGTGACCCTAAGCATGATGGGATGTTAATTGCTTAATTAACTTAAGGAACCACATCTGTGTGGAAGCGCTTTCTTTCAACTTTGTATCCCTCATTTACTCAAGCGTTTCCTTTATTTTGGCACTAACCTGTAGATACTGCCCCTCTAGAAGAACTGCCCCTCCTTACTTTCAGGCTATGCCAAACCCTACTCCCCAACCAGAGTACTCCGTTCTGCCACCTCAGGTCTCTTGGCCCTCCCACCCCTACGGGAGGGCAGCTCCCACTCAGCCCAGTCCAAGCTCTTCTTGGTCCTGGTACCCCAATGGTGGAACCAGGTTCCCCCCGAAGCTAGGACAGCAGAGTCCTTGCCCATCTTCCAAAAACATCTGAAACTTCAAACAGTATCTTAAATAATTCTCCTCACCTCAACCCCTCCACCTTTTAATTTAAAAAAAAGTCAAAAGTTTGGACACACCTAAAACATTTAAGGGTTTTTCTTCATTTTTTCTACATTGTATAATAATAGTGAAGACATCAAAACTATGAAATCACACATATGGAATGATGTAGTAACCCTAAGTATTAAACAAATCAAAATATATTTTATATTTGAGGTTATTCAAAGTAGCCACCCTTTGCCTTGATGACTGATTTGTACACTCTTGACATTCTCTCAACCAGCTTCACCTGAAATGTTTTTCCAACAGCCTTGAAGGAGTTCCCACATATGCTGAGCAGTTATTGGTTGCTTTTCCTTCACTCTGCAGTCCGAATCATCCCAAACCATCTCAATTGGGTTGAGGTTGGGTGATTGTGCAGGCTAGGTCATCTGAGGCAGCACTCCATCACTCTACTTCTTGGTCAAATAGCCCTTACACAGCCTGGAGGTGTGTTGGGTCATTGTCCTGTTATAAAACAAATGATAGTCGCACGAAGCACAAACCAGATGAGATGGCGTATCGCCACAGAATGCAGTGGTAGCCATGTTGGTTAAATGTGCCTTGAATTCTAAATAAATCACTGACAGTGTCACCAGCAAAGCACCACCACACCTCCTCCATGCTTCACAGTAGGAACCACACATGCGGAGGACATCCATTCACCTGTGTAACCTTTATTTAACTAGGCAAGTCAGTTAAAAACAAATTCTTATTTAAAATGAAGGCCTACCGAGGAACAATGGGTTAACTGCCTTGTTCCGGAGCAGAATGAGAGATTTTTACCTTGTCAGCTCGTGGATTTGATCCAGCAACCTTTCGGTTACTGTCCCAACGCTCTAACCACGAGGCTACTTGCCACCCCTTACAAGGACACAGCAGTTGGAACCAAAAATCGCAAATTTTGACTCAAAGCAAGTCTCTTCTTATTATCTAGTAGTGGTTTCTTTGCAGCAATTTGACCATGAAGGCCTGATTCACGCAGTCTCCACTGAACAGTTGATGTTGAGATGTGTCTATTATTTGAACTCTGTGAAGCATTTATTTGGGCTGCAATCTGAGGCTGGTAACTAATTAACTTATCCTCTGCAGCAGAGGCAACTCTGGGTCTTCCTTTCCTGGAGAGGTCCTCATGAGAGCCAGTTTTATCATAGCGCTTGAAGAAACGTTCAAAGTTCTTCAAATTTTCCGGATTGACTGACGTTCATGTCTTAAAGTAATGTTGGACTGTCATTTCTCTGTCCTTATTTGAGCTGTTCCTGACATGTGGACTTGGTCTTTTACCAAATAGGGCTATCTTCTGTATTCCACCCCTATTTTGTCACGATACAACTGATTGGCTCAAACACATTAAGGAAAGAAACTCCACAAATCAATTTTAACAAGGCACACCTGTTAATTGAAATGCATTCCAGGTGACTACCTCATGAAGCTGGTTGAGAGAATGCCAATTGTGTGCAAAGCTGTCATCAAGGAAAATAGTTGCTACTTTGAAGAATGTCAAATATAAAATATATTTTGATTTGTTTAACTCTTTTTTGGTTACTACATGATTCCATGTGTTATTTCATAGTTTTGTGAAAAAAATTAAAACAGGTGGTGAAATTGCACTTGCAATTCACCCACCTTCTAGCTTTGACTCTATGGATTACATTATTGAGGAAACATGTACTTCATATGCCTGTGGTGTGGTTGTCCCGCCTAGCTATCTTAAGATGAATGCACTAACTAAGTCTCTCTGGATAAGAGCATCTGCTAAATGACTAAAATGTAAAATTATTAAAATGTTAAGTTGATCTTTTCCTTGCGGTCATTTAGTCATGTGTGAACTGCCATGTCAAACATTCCTTGTGACTGACAAAACCAGAACAAAGTATTGCCTAATAAAGCCCAACAACCTGAGTAAATATTGACAAACTCCTTCAAGGATGCAATGTGGTTTTACCTGCTATTGTGGAATCTGGTGCAAAGGTTAACACTTTCCAACAATCTTTACTCAAACTTCACAGCCACAATCTCATTCACTTATAATGCACTGTCATACAATGCAGGTCATTGGCTAGTTATAGAGATGGTGCAACACCAGTCATTCTCTCAGGATTGTCTTATCAGTGCAATTGCCATAAAACTTTGACTCCACAAATAGCACCTTCCAGTGCTGTGTAAACCCCAACTTATGTGACCAAGCAAATAAATACATTACCTGAAGAGGAGTCTTCATGGTCGGAGCTCAAGTAGCCTTCACTGCGTCTGTCTGGAGTGCTGCACCCGGAACCACCGGTAAGGGATGCAATGAAGGGTGCAGGTATGCAGGAAGGAGACTGCCTCCCATCATCACTGGAGTCGAAATCTCTGCTCTGGCGGAATGGGCACAGGGTGTCCGGGTAGGGTTTCGACCTCTGGCTGTCTCTGGTGGTCGTTTTGGTGTTCACCAGGTTGCTCTTGACGAAATTCTCATTGAGCTCAGCATCCTCGTATTCATGGTCACTAGCCTCCCTGCTGTTGCTATCAGTACCGGAATTCAGTTTCCCTATTATGCGGCCGATGCAGTTTCCATCAGCTTGAGAGAGCCCTGATGAGATCGTATTCCCTTGTTTCTGGAAGCTTGGCTTTCGCGGGGGCGCGGGGGGGATAAGTTTACCTGTCCTACTACTGATCCTGGTCGGCGGCTCTGGTTTGCTGCCTGGCGTCTGTAGTTTAATGCTTCCACTACCAGTACCAGGCAATTTCATACTTTCGCCGTCTACTTTTTCATTATCCCATTTCCTTTCTGTTTCGGTCTTTGATAATATAGGTTCAACATTCAAGTTGACGTCTTTAGTGTCTTCCCATCTTTCCATGTCAGAACTTTTCTTCTGTCTAGCGATGGTGGTCTGTAGGTATATCACCTTGAATTTCTCCTCCGACAGCGCCTGCTGCAGCGTTTTGAGATTCGCTTTACGTGTTTCTAGCTCTGTCTCAACATCTTCCACCGAGATTAAATCCATTTTAGGTGCTTCCACGTCAGGAAATTCCCTTTTCCAATGTTTTTCGAATTCCTCTTGCTCCCACATATTGTCTCCTGCGAAGATCGGCGATTCCGTGTAATTGCCCCTTGAGGAAATTGTTCCCTTTACAAACAGTATTGATTCTGTCGCATATGGAACCTTTTATCGGCTAAAATTCCCACAAACTCATTCCATACTTGCCACTCCGTTGTACATTAACACACACACTTGTTAAATCTCCAACGCAATCGCTTGATCAGTTTGGTATATCCAAATAAAAAGTTTCGAGTTCCGGTAGATAGTTGGTGACGTAGACCAATTAAATGCGACATTCGTATGGCGCGTTCAAATCAACTGGAAACTGGTAAATCTTCGACCGCCGACTTCAGTGCGTTCAAGTCAACTGGGTACACGGAAAGAAACGAGTTCCGAGTGGGAGAAATCATTTTGAACGGTCATCCAACTCGGGAACTCGGCCTCTTTCTTGAGCTCCGACTATTATTACTTGAAGTTCACTGACGTCATGATTTGACCTCGTTTTTTTCAGAGTTGCCATGTCTTGAAAGCACCAAAAGTGATGATGGAGCATTCTTTTTTAGATGGAATGTAGCAGATTATTTACCTGTCCCCCTTACCTGCATTCAAAAAAATCGAGTCCGAGACCGGGAGGTGGTCAAGGGAACCGAGACCGAGTCAAGACCAAGACCAGAAAAATGTTAGTTCAATTCAAGAGTTCAAGATGTCAAGTATTTCTGTGTTCATATTTCAGAAGAACATATGTATTCTTTAGATATTCAGAAGGGTGAAAAAAAATGCATGCTGAGGGCAAATAAAGCCACTTGAAATGATTACTAACCCAAGGATAATGGGGGATGAGGGCCTTCTACACCTTCAGAGAAGGGCCCAGGATTTATGAAATAAAAATAATAATCATTCTCATTATATTATTATTTTAAATTATGTTCTGATTCAATCTCTTCAGTTTTTCTTAGAAAGTAAAGGGTTAACACTGAAGTTAAAAAATATATCCAATCAGGATTTCTTTGGTCTTCTCTGCTGAGATAAATCTAGCTAGCTAACTCAGCAATTGGCTCGGCCATCAGAAGCTAGATAGAAGGCATCTGCCATTCAACTGTATTAGGGCAACATTTGGGAGTGACATTTTGACTTGGGTAGGACCGTTTTTACAAAAAACGTTTGGAAACTTCTGCCTTCTCAAAGGCCAACAGGTCACTGTGTAATAGCGAGCAGTAATTTTCCCACGATCTAGCTAGCTCTCTTTGGTTGTAGGCTAGTTTGCAGCAGCTGCAGCTGGTGTTCACAAAGAGGATGTTGTTGCTAATTTGTTAGCTTCTCCCTTTTCGATAATAACTTTCAAAAATAAGTAACCGTTTACTGCAGTGGGCTAGATCAGGGTCACAGAGAGGGATTTTTTGCAGTCTTAAACAAATCTACTTAAACAAATGTATACACCTCACACATGGTTATGTTTTTTTGAAGACACCTGTACCATGTCAGATGAAGAGTGGGATGCAAACTAAAAATGTACTCCATTTTTAGTTTGCATCCCAATATTACACTTTATATACATCACAGGAGACTGAAATATAACATAATTGTTTGACATAGAAACACATTGTATTTTTGTTGTTTTCGTTGTTAATTATAATTATGATTAACAATTATGATTTTTTTTTAAATAAATTGTGAAATTATGAAAAATAGTAATAACATTCCACCCAAGAGGCCAAAGAAGGTACTTTTGGTCATTGACCATTGCAGGAAAGGGTTGTTTCAAATCATCATATGGTGTTTTTTGTAATAATAATTGTAATAATGTTTTTGTTTTTGCTCAATCTGATTGGGTGGGCCTGGCAGGGTCTTGCTCCCTAGTGGGTGCGCCTGTGTCCACCTAGACCCACTCATGCCTTCGCCCCTGATGCAAACAGCACATGACCTCTGAATAGCACATCACAAATATTCTACTAACCAAGACTTCAGGACATTCTTTTTCAATACCTTTTTTGCATACCCATTGTCAGTGGTGTAAAGTACTTATGTAAAGATACTTTAAAGGATTACTTAAGTAGTTTTTTGGGGTATCTGTACTTTACTATTTCTATTTTTGACTACTTTTACTTCTCTACATTCCTAAAGAAAATAATGTACTATTTACTGCATACATTTTCCCTGACACCTTTCTACTAAGGTATCTTGACTTTTACTCAAGTATGACAGTTGGGGACGTTTCCACCACTGCCCAGTGTTGCCATAGTTAGCGTTTACTGGTAGATATCATACAGGGTAAGGGGGTAAAGAGGGTAAAAAAAAAAAACACGCCCTGTTAAGAACTCTTTTTATTTATTTAAATATGTTTTATATATATTGACCTTCAAAGTAAGATGGCAACAAAACTGTACAGAACTTAAAAATAAAAAAAATAGAAGTCTCAGCCAAATTGGCTATTCAGTCCTTTTTCTTCCTCTTCTTTTTCTTCTCAGTCTTTCCTACCTACCTGCTCCACGCCAAAACCAGTTGAGAGCTACATGCTCTTGCTGCCTGCAGATGATACTCTGCTGAAACTAGGCTATGTGAGGCGCGCATGTGAATATCTATCACATGCTTTGCAATTTTGTAGACTACTTTGTGCATTATTTCACTATTGTACTACATGATTGATACAGCTTATACCTCCACTACACTACTTTGATACGCTTCAGTGGGGATTAAGAAGTGAGTATACGCAATGCCAACTGAAAATAAGTGGGTATAGGCTTGTATCTGCATTTATAAACTGGGTGGTTCAAGCCCTGAATGCGGATTGTCTGACAAAACATTTATTTTTACTGCTCTAATTACATTAGTAACCAGTTTATAATAGCAATGAGGCACCTCGGGGGTTTGTGGTGTATGGCCAATATACCATTGCTAAGGGCTGTGCGTAAGAATAGCCCTTAGCTGTGGTATATTGGCCATATACCACACCCCCTAGTACCTTATTGCTTAAATAGCCTCCACTACACCACTGGCCCTTTGTGTTTTACAAAAAGTGCATTCTCCTACACAAGCACGCTGGTATTTCCGTTGCTGTCCTTTCAGCATCAATAACCTATCACACACTGAAGGCCTAGGTCCAATAGGTTTGCCACTGTGCAAACATGTCTATACTAGACATAAAGACTGTTCGGGTATTAATGTTTCAACAAAGGAGTGTATATATTTGGCCTGGCGAAGCGGTTTTATACACCAATTGAATGGAAGCTGATAATTATGAGTTTTTTACAGTGGTGGGAAAAAATACCCAATTTTCGCACTAGAAAGTTACTCAAGTAAAAGTGAAAGTCAGCCAGTAAAATACTACTTGAGTAAAAGTCTAAAAGAATTTGGTTTTAAATATACTTAAGTATCAAAAGTAAATGGAATTGCTTAATATATACTTAAGTATTAACAGTAAAAAATATAAATCATTTAAAATGTATTAAGCAAAGCAAATGGCAACATTTTCTTGTTTAAAACATTTACTGATAGCCAGGGGCACACTCCCAACACATTATTTACAAAATATGCATTTGGGTTTAGTGAGTCAACCAGACCAGAGGCAGTAGGGATGCCCACGTGTTCTCTTGATAAGGGCTGAATTTGACAATTTCCTGCCCTGCTAAGCATTCAAAATGTAATGAGTACTTTTGTTTGTCAGGGAAAATGTATGGAGTAAAAAGTACAATATTTTGTTTTGGAATGTAGTGAAGTAAAAGTTGTAAAAAATATAGATAGGAAAGTACAGATACCCCAGAAAACAACTTAAGTAGTACTTTAAAGTATTTTTTACTGAAGTACTTTACACCATAGTTTTTTTACTCTGCTGGTCTCACGAAGAAATGATGAGTATTCACTGTCCAAGACCGAGTACAAATGTATCTGACACCGAGACAAGACAGACACACTCAAAATGTCAAAATGTACTACAGCAATGCTTCAGTGTGTAACTGCTGATAGAAATATTTACATTGACAACTGGTTCTTGTATTAATCATGTCTCCATTTCATCAGTTTTGAGGCATTCTGTTTTCAGGCAGATTCCATTACCCATCCTTCTCTCTACACCGTTAGGAGGCCCAGTACACATTTGGTATGCGCATCATGTATTTTTTGAAACTGCACTGTAGGTTAAGGGCTCCTAAGTAAGCATTTCACTGTAAGGTGAAATACCTGTTGTATTCGGCGCATGTGACTAATAAAACTTCATTTGATTTTGATTTGATTTGAGCTGTATTGGCTGCAGGGCCAGCGAAGAGATAATGGGGATTAACAATGAGTTTACTATTAAACATACTCATACAGTTCCATTGGGGTGGGTTGCTTTCATTCTGTAGAGATGGTGTGATCTAGTCTAATGTTGTAGGCTAGTACACAGTTGACTGTTATCATATGATAGAAGCAGCAGACATTACCTTTGGAGGGGCATGTGCTCAATTAACTCTGCAACTATTGACTTTTCTTCAGAAATGCCACTAGTTCGACGCCAAAACATTGACAACAAAACATATCGACATAGTGAAATAAATAAAAGTGTGTCAAATAAAAATAAAGGATATTTCATACTGAAACACTCATATTAAAACCCAATGGTATTCACTTAGTTGATGGTTTATATTTAGGATGATGTTTTACAGCTTTGTCATTCTATTTTTTATTTAAAAAATAATCTTATTTAATTATTTCAAATATTTTAACATGTGATAAGGCCCACAGTGGGCCAGAGATAATTACAGACGCCTGTAATAATCTGAAGTACCCAGAAGGGCCACTAGATGTCATGTGATAGATTACATAAAATCCTTGAACGATACCAAAATTCTGGTAGTTTACTGGTAAACTTTGAAAGTTTCCAGTAATTTACCATCCCTTTGCAACCCTAGGTGGGCTATCATCTGATCATCGTGAATGCAGATTATGTAAATCAGCCTGTTAGCTATCTAGCTATACTGTTGAAACAAACTAACTAGTCTTTACCTGTAGCTGTGACTGGAGTTTATTCTGCTGCTGACATCTGCCTCTTAGTCCTACTAACAAATGGTCAAATTAAAGCCTTCCCTTCCCTGTTCCTGACCGTGAGATGAGATGTATGCAACTCAAAAGGGAGCCACTGCTACACTAGCCTACCATTCAACACCGGTAGCTTCTGCTTGCAGGACGAGGGCAGCATGCGCAACATTTAAATAATGGGAAATTAATTTCAATAACGAGAGAAAAATTAACTTAAGGTGAAATAAAAACGGTTTAGTTAAACAATGCCACCAATCTGAAAGGGCACTTTTCTCATAGGAGGGCAAAAGGGAAGGTGCTCAGGCACCCTTAGACCTTTCTCTGTGCACTGGCCTGGAACAGGATAGTATGCACTGAACACACAAGGCTTTTCTGCTAAACCAGCTTTTCTACTATATGTCACTTGAGTGTTGGTTATCTACATGAAAATGTTATGCAGTTGTGCTTTGTGTATTTTATCAACTTTTATGCAAATTCGATATTATGGCACCGTGCTGAATGTGCATTGTTCTACCATTGCTAACTGGATAATCAAATCCTATCAATTAGGAAAATAAACTTTTCACAAAGATATGCCACAGACTTACACAGCCCAAGAATGATGATATCTGCGACATGAAAATATGTCTCTTACAAGGGAAACCCAAAACTTGATTAGATCATCTCAAATATGTTACTGTACACATGGCTGCATTCACCCAGACTTCCAGTAATCTGAGCTGTAATGCTATTCAATAGAAACCAGAACAATTCTGTCACTCTTGAGAGTGGAGGGGGATACATGACCCAAGATGGGTTTGAGTGGCCTGTTGGATCCTTGCCCAGAACTGAAATATCATTCTCCTAAAAGCTTTCTTTTGCCTGTGGGAATCATAGAACCCCAATCAATAGTTTGAGAGCTTGGTTGGATTACCATACAGCAGGCATGACTGTAACTGGCCAATATACATGCAATTGTGAGACAATTAGACAAATCAGATTGCTGCCTGGTGGTGCCGGGTGAGATGACATTACAGAAAATGTGTGTGAACCTTCTGCTAATTTGTTCCTACTAACCGGATTTCTGGTATGTAAAAATACAGCTGTCAGATATGCAGGGCAAGGCTTCTTATCTAATCATTAACCAGGAGACTTCCTACTTTTTTATCTCAGTAAAAGTGACACATTGAAGTCTACAACTCCAACCTATGAAAGCAATTTAGTATTAGACAAATTTGTTTGGATCCAATGGTTGGAAAGGGTACAATTACATGTTCGATTGACCACAAGACCAAGAGGCCATTGTTATAGCAATGATGTCAGTAGAATTTGGTGTCTTGTTAATGGAGCTGTGCTGTCCTCTTGTGGTCAACATAATGTGGAAGGACCACCAGAGGGCAGGCTGGGCTCACGGATAGTAGCCCAACAAGGCATGGGAGAGAAGGTAACCAGAGGCAATTAAGCACAGCTGACGGTACTAATGACATACTCTCCTTCCCCTATAAGAGAGAGAATGGAACCAGCAGAGATTGGAGGGGAAAACTATCTCTGGAAGATGGCGACTGACTGACTGACTGACTGACTGACTGACTGACTGACTGACTGACTGACTGACTGACTGACTGACTGACTGACTGACTGACTGACTGACTGACTGACTGACTGACTGACTGACTGACTGACTGACTGACTGACTGACTGACTGACTGACTGACTGACTGACTGACTGACTGACTGACTGACTGACTGACTGACTGACTGACTTTTTGTTGTGGTTTAAAGATAATCCTATTGTGTTCCTGTTTCATCTGGAGAAGAAGATGTATGTTTTTCCTTCATCCTAGATTTTCATTGATTATGTGATAGTGTTTGTGTTGACCAAATGGCCTCAATAGAGAACTGTGTTCAATCAAGAAAACCTACTCCTGACTGGTTTATTCCACCTTCCTGCTTTAGAGTGACGCCGAATTACTTGGTCCGCTCACAATAATGACATTAAAGAGATGGCCTATTCTGAAAACAAATACTTACAAGACGCACAAGTTTGTTTTTGATTCCAATAATCAGAAGATATGAGTGCATGTACATCTGAATTGTATTATCTGAATTGTATAATAAAAGACAGTATGATCACATTGCTGATGATTTAATGCAAATTGTCATATTTATTGATTATGTCCAATTTACAACAAAAAAAGGTATAGGATATACCACAATTGAACTGTTCTGAGGGATTGGAAATTAAATATTTAAATCAGATCCCTATTGCCTGAACTTTTTAACATTTCAGCAAACAGCAAATGTGTAGGACATATAAATGAAATTATTGAATACATACATACAGATTTCACATGTCCACTCATGTTATTTAAAAAAATAGACATCACAGGTTAAAACCGAATTACAATACATCAATAACAATAATATCAAATCCTTTATTCCTTCTGACAGCAAACACATGTACATGTCTGAAACACACCACACCTTGTCACGTGAAAATAAATCACCTTAACACATACAACTTCATATCAAAATATAATCTGTATTTATTCCACATCTGGGATACAAATGACACTTTCCCTCACAAATGTCATGCAGTTATCATAGAAATCACTTACATTAAGGCAATAGTAGCAGCACCATAACAATAACCATTGTGGAGGTTAGGTCAAATTGATTGTATAAAGAGGTTAGGTACCATCGAGAGGTTCAGTTATTGTATTTTAAGGCCGAGCTCACTTGCTTATTGGTTGTAACAACTCGATTGAAAGTATAATAAATATGACATAAAGATTCACAGGTTGTACATTATCATTTTAACTTCCTGAGCAGTTATTTGCAATACAGTATTAAGAATAGTGCTAAAGTTCTGTGGCTCTTCTGCGGAGTGCTGTTCTTTGTATTTCTCAACTATATTGATACATTTACTTTCCTTGCACTTCCCAAAACTTTAAGTTGGCTTTATAAAATGTATAAAAAAATAGCATTGAATATACAATATATTTATCGCAATAATTATTTGGATCAAAAAAAGTTTCAAACAAAATAGTGCATCTAGTCACAGCTACTGAGTGTACTCTGGATAGTTAGTTGTTCTTATAACAATATATAATTTAAACATCAACAAAAGAACAGTAGAAAACATGATTCTCTTATCATCAACGTGAAATATTTGATATTTTTAAGTAGCTTTCTTGCACACAAATGAAAGAATCCTCAACAGTTATGAAAACGATAAATAATTATGTAGCCTATGTACAGTATGTTTGGCTGATGTTATTTTGTAAAGAAGATTGACTAATTGTGTGCATGACTTTTTCTTTCCTCATTGATTAATCCCCATCTCCATCTGTATTTGCAAATTGATCAATCATGTACAGAAAGGCCCATAGTTCCAATTGTTGCTTTGGAGGACTTCACACACAGTTTAATTTCTCAGAGCAGAAAACACAATTCAGAACCAAGGCACACTGCTTTCATGGAGCCAGGCCCCTGGACACCAGATTACAAAACCCTATTGGCTCCTAATCACATGGAAATTAACCAACTTCCAATAAGTATGCCATTCAGCAGCCTAGCGGGCCTAGTAAGAGGAAGGAATGAGCAGACACCAGACTTCAACTCTTCAACTCACTCTTGGCCCCCTACTGCTTGTTTATAGAAAATGGGGCGGTAAAGATTGTTGCAGTGGTTGCAGTTTTGAAGTATCATGCAGCTTTTTAAAATGTATATTTATATTTGTTTTCAAGCATAATTATACATACAGTGCCTTCGGAAACTAGACCCTTGACTTTTTCAACATTTTGTTATGTTACAGCCTTATTCTGAAATGGATTAAAATATATTTTTTAATTGCAGCAATCTACACACAATACCTCATAATGACAAAGCAAAAACATAGAGATATTTCTATGAATTGATTGGGGTCCACCTGTGGTAAATTCAATTGATTGGACATGATTTGGAAAGGCAAACACCTGTTCATATAAAGTCCAAGCCATGTGGTCGAAGGAATTGTCCGTAGAACTCCGAGACAGGATTGTGTCAAGGCACAGATCTGGGGAAGGGTGTCAAATAAGGTCTGCAGCATCGAAGGTCCCTAAGAACACAGTGGCCTCCATCATTTTTAAATGGAAGAAGTTTGGAACCACCAAGACTCTTCCTAGAGCTGGCCGCCCGGCCAAACTGAGCAATCGGGGTAGAAGGGCCTTGGACAGGGAGGTGACCCAGAATCCGATGGTCATTCTGACAGCTCTAGAGTTCTTCTGTGGAGATAGCAGAACCTTCCAGAAGGACAACCATCTCTGCAGCACTCCCCAATCAGGCCTTCAGGGTAGAGTGGTGCCGGTGCCCAGTCCAGGCACGGTGTTCAGTCTTGTTCCATGGTCAGAGCCTTATTCTGCGCTGGTGCCTAATCCAGATACGGCGTCTAGTTCCGCTCCATGGCAGGAGCCTTCCTCTGCACCTATGTCTAGGCCAGGGCTGGTGTCCAGTCCGGCTCCATGGCAGGAGCCTTCCTTAACACCGAGGTCCAGTCCAGGCACAGTGTTCAGCCCGGGGCCATGGCTGGATCCGCAGGATAAGCGGCTTCTTCATCCTAGAGCCGCCACTGATGCTGGCGGATCCGTGAGCTGAGTGGGTACTTCGCCCCACACCGGAGCCGTCACCGACACTAATCACCCCCCCTACCCTCCCCATTTGGTTTCAGGTTTTGCGTCCGGAGTCCGCACATTTGGGGGTGTACTGTCACGCCCTGACCATAGAGAGCCATTGTTTCTCTATGGTGTAGTAGGTCAGGGCGTGACTAGGGGGTGATCTAGTATATCTATGTTGTGTGCTAGTTTCTTTTTCTATGTTGGTGTTCTGTATGATTCCCAATTAGAGGCAGCTGGTAATCGTTGTCTCTAATTGGGGATCATATTTAAGTAGTTATTTTTCCCACCTGTGTTTGTGGGATCTTGTTTATGTGTAGTTGCCTGTGAGCACTCCATTGTCTTCACGTTTCAGTCATTCTTTATTGTTTTTGTGCGTTTCAGTTAATAAACATGTGGAAACCATATCACACTGCACATTGGTCTAATATCTTTTACAACGAATGTGACAAAAGGCAAAGGCATGCATTGCAATATTCACACTTTTTTCCATTTCTCTGACATTGTTGTAATAAGCTAGGTATAGGAATCTATTCTAAATGCTTCACACATTTATGAAGAAGCATTGCTGAGGGAACAGCACTGACTTAACCAATTTATCGCCTGTCATTTTTCCATGTGTGCTTACCTGTCTGCTGAAGACTAAATGCCAAGGTCTGTGACGACGGGATAGGATAATACATTTTTCTGTCCACTGAGAGCAGCATTGAAATACTGTGAGATTATTTTCGTGAAATCAGGATTGGGGGTCTCTAGAATAATCTTGGATGGTTGTCACTAGTTACCACAGCCACAAAGTCGAAATACAAATTTATGATAAGGTTTTAAGGTTATTTAAGGTTATAGTTAGGTATAAAGTTACCAGTGTGGTTATGGCTAGGGTTAAGGTTAGGTTTAAAATCACATTTTAAATCTGTAATATGTAACTTTTTGGGCAACATAGAAACTTCACATAGAAACTTTGTAGGGTAAAATAAAAACATTTTGGTAATGGAAAATGTATTTCACAGCTGTTTAGATGGTACAATGATTCTCTACAATATACTTGCATGTTTTGTCACACAAACAGATTTTAGCAACCAAATAATTGGGAACATTTTCTGCATAGCGCACTGTTAAAACATTTTAGAAATTGGTGGGGTTTATGACCTTGCGGCTGTGGTAAGTAGTGATGACAGGCATGTTTGGACAAATTCACTATAGTGATCCGATTAAATTACTAGAGGTGCTGTGTCATAAACCCTCAAAGTTCTATAATGGGGCCAAAATGGCAGCCATCTTGGTCAGGGAGAAATCCAAAACAAGTCTCATTGTGTGTTAGCTAGCCTAAAATATTGTCATATAATTATAAATACAGCTTATATGGGTTTTATACAAATGTTCTGTATAAATAGCCTCTAAAATATATGTAAAGAGTCCATAAATGTCTCCGTTTTTTTTTTTTTTTTTTTTTGGGCATCTGAGTGTTATTATATGATACAATATCAGTACTTGTTGCGTTTACAACTTGTGTAAATCCTATCATCAACTGATGGCATATTGGCAGTTAGTTTTACAATAATTAGTCTATATATTTTTCAAATTATCTGACTAGCTAGCTAACACACACATACAGTGCAGATTAATTCTTTACATTCATTGTTTTACACAAAATCTTATCACAGCACTGGCAGCTCATGGTTGACCAACTCCCTGACCAACATGGTTGACATTTGCGCCATTATAAGAAGGTTCAATCTGTTGTAGTATTCTCTGAACTCTATGAAATGCACACAGTCAACCAGGAATTGAGACGGGCAAACGTCGTCACATCACGTCAGAGAATATTAGTTGGCCAACCAAGGTTTTTCTAGGAGTTCTTCATCGCGTTTCACAATCAGGTGCTCTTCAGTCGCTTGAAGCTTGTGATTCCCACAGGATACAGAATGTCAGACGTTAGCAAGACTGAAAAGTTCCAGTTATATGTCCCGATTTTGGAGGAATTATGTGACGGTAAAACATACTTTGGAAATTGCGACCTAGTGTTATGCATAGATTTACTGAACACTAATAATATTGAACTGTCTGGTTCTAATGTTCATTTCCTCCACTTGCCACTACAGTGTTGCAGAGAGGGCTGAAGAACAATTTTGCTGACGCGCAAGTTTGTGTTGTCGACTGTCCAGACCTCACTCAAGATCCGTTTAAGTTTCCCGTCAAGGGTAACACGTTGCAACTTCTTGGAACACTGTATCGTTTTGCATTTTCTTAATGTTTATGCAGTTATACTTTGTTACCATCTCAACCTCGCTGTAGTATCTATTTTACCTATCGACAGGGTTGTGTGGAAAACCTCGCATTACAGATGTGGGGGGAGTGCCCTATTTGGTCCCCCTGGTCAAAGTGGACAAGGTACAGGGAATGAAAGCCATAACGATAAACTAATGTGAGATGAATGCTATAACAATTGGTCCAATATAAATTCTTATTTCTCTCAAGGAGTACAACATGAACACTGTGTCAAAGGAATTGGAGCTACCTGGAGCATTCATTCTTGGTGCAGGAGCTGTATCCTCCAAAAATGTTGGAATGAATGCAGAGGTTTGTTAACTGTCAAAATTATCTTCCAATTGTCTTGATATATTTATGGAGTATTTTGTCAGACTTATTATGATTACATGAATAGAAAGACTACCTAAAGTTGTCATTTTTTATTACAAACTTTGGGAGGATAGGATACATTATGGCAGAGAGGTTAAATGTGCAAGACACATTTCAGTTGATTTGCATTCAGTTTCGCAGCTGACTAGGTATCCCCTTTAAATAATAATGAGTAAATTATAATTAATAATTTCCCCTTAAATAATAATTAGACACAACTAAGGTTAATATAGTTTGTTTTATTTGTCAATATGTTGAGCCTTATCTCATTTTGATTTATCATCACCCCAGATGATGCCTCTGGTGCTCACTGAAGCTGAGGGAAGGCCTGCAGTGAATAGCAGCTGGTTTTCCTCCATAAATCCAGATAATAACCAGTGTCTTTTGGAGAAATACAGCGATAAGTTCTCAGACTGTGACTTTGGACTGCTGGCGAACTTGTATGCATGTGAGGGAAAGCCTGGAAAGGTAAGAAATGGATGGTTTGGCTCGTAAGAGAATGGTGAGTGTGATATTTGGAATTATAACTAGTATTACTATGATGCTCGTAACAAGTTAAAAACCAAATGAGATTTTAGGGCTGAGTGTCATTTCAATTGTGCTTAATCTTTGTGTATTACTCATTATTTTGTCTTCCTGGTGAATAATACCCTCATCTGGTTATGCATTTACATAAACAAAATGCACTTTAGGTTCATGATTTAAATAATGTTTACACAGATTATGACCTCCCTGTCTGTGTTTGCTCCAAAGGTTTACTTTAGGTCTACAAATATTAACAGAAGAAAAGTGACTATGAACTGGTTGTGTAATCAGTGCTGAAAATGTAGTTTTTCCTTCTTATCACTGTCAGGTCATAGAGGTGAGAGCCAAAAGGAGAATAGGAGAAGAGAGCCTTGTGGGTGCTCTGAGGAAGACCATGGAGGAGCACTACCCCGATAAAAGCCTGGCTCTGGGGGGCACCTTCCTCATCCAGAAAGGGAAGGTCAAGATCCATATCATGGTAAAGACATACAACATGCAGATATGTGTTGACAGGATGCTGTGACATGGTGTTGTGGTTTCAAGGCTCAATGCATGCTTATTGCTTAAAGGAGCAATCTGCAGTTGAAACGACAACAAAGCAGACTCCATGCCACTGTTTTGGTTAAAAGCTGAGGGCAGGGCCTGGAATGTAACCACTCTCAATTCTTAGACAGAGCTTTGGATGCAAGAACTGACCATTATGATATCAAAACTATAGTTATGTTTTGCTATATTGGATCACACCAATATAATGGTATCACTCTGCGGTGGAGGGATACATCTGAGGTGAGGATTTACTCCCGTGTACATCTGTGTCATGGCTGGGGTCAGCCCCTATATATAGACCCCATGGCCGAGACACACATTCTCTTTCCTTTTCTCGGCGGATGTCCGTATGGTTTGAGGTACAAACTTTCTGAAGTTCGCTTGGTAAGTCACTGGTAAGTAATATCTTGTGTGGAAGTATACTCACTGGCTGTTTGCAGCCTGGAGCAGCTGGCCACACGGCCAGCCCCTCCTCTTGAGTCCTCCACTTGCTGCGTGAGGTTGATCTGTATCTTCCGCCCGTGGTTTGTCGTGCTTGTGTTTCATTAGCGTTACACTACGACTATGTGTGCACATATTTAATATATTGGTGGCTCTTGCTGCAACAAACTGTATTTACCTTACACAACTTGCCGACTGGCTTGTTTTGTGTGTGTTGTGAATTTCTTTAACATGCTGTCTCGTCACTATAGGCGCGGGTTCTCTGCTACTTACCCTACACGGGTTCTCTGCTAATTCCCCGACAGGGTTTTCTTGTTCTTTCTGCAGAATGTAAGAGTATGGTGGTGGGCTGCCACTACGTTGAGACATTAACTTTGGAGTTCCTTACCGTAGTTACTCTATCATATGGTGCCGTTTTTTGTTTTCTGCTTGGATATTAAACCTGCTAGGTAAAATTGCAGTTGACGAAAAACACAAATCAAAGACATTCCCTGGTTGCTGTTTTTTATCGGCCTGTTTTTCCCACAGGGGTCTTCCCCTGTGTTTGCAGAGGTACTAGGTAATATGTCCCTCACCGGGTTCCTATTCCTCCAAGCAGGTCACGACATAGCTCTCCCAGGGCGTCGGACCCCTGCTCCGTGGCCATGTTGGCTTGGCTGAGTTTATTACTTCCTTTTGTGACAGGTGTGATGCTGGCATCCCCCTGGGGATCCGCATACCTCATGTATGCACTGCCTGGGTTTGAGCCATACTGGATGCCTGTCTTGTGTGGTGTTCTTAGAACGTCTGCACCTGGCGCGATTGGATGCCATGCGCAAGGGGGTCGGTTAGGCTGGGGACGAGCTCCCTCCCTCAGGAGTGGTGCGGCAGCGAGCTGTTAGTTCCCCTACTGGGCCCAGTACCCCTCCAAGGAAGTGTGGCAAGAGCCACCGCAGGCAGAGCCCATCTGCTGCCAGTCCTGGATGGGGGCATGTATTGGACCGCTGGTACCACCTTGAACGGAGGGCACATGCCCTTTGTCAGGAGGTTAATAGCTTCGATGGCAACGACAGCTGCTCCCTGTTGACCAATGATAGGCTGTACCTGGGGGATGATGTTGGCACTGTTCACCACGTGAGCAAGGCTGACAGGTCATCAGAAGCCGCCAGTGGGGCTTCATCGCCCCCAGCATCTCGAGAGGCTATGAGGAGCTTACTCACTTGGGTAGCCACTGCACTGGACATCAACTGATGGACAGTGAGGACTCTCTATCTGTCCCCATCTCTGCTGAGTTCCGCGAGGCCTTGCAGGAGAGCTGGGCCTCTGCCAGGGCATCTTTGATGCGACCTTGAGAGCCACATATGGGTCCCTCAGCATTCATGCTGCTGTAGACCTACCTGCAGACTTTTTTTTTTTTTTCCCCTGGCTGTTTTCCTAGCACCCCGGGCCCCTCACCCCATCACCCCAGGGCTGATGTTGGCTCAGGGGTTGATGACATTCTAGAGCAGACTGATGAGGTTCGTAGGGACCGGGAGACCCTGAGACGGTTCATGCCGCCTCCTCAGGCCCCGGGTCCATGGCAGACGGACCGTTGCCACCCACCTGCACCTGAACGATGGTGGGGTCCCTCTCCTGCTCTATCGCCTTGTGCTAAGGGATGACAGTGGGGAGGGGCACAGTGTGAGGTGATGCAACAGCCTGTTTTTCCCACAAGGGTCTTCCCCGGTTTTTGCAGAGGTACTGGGTAATTTATCCCTCGCCGGGTTCCTATTCCTACAAGCGGGTCACGACATAAGCTCTACCAGGGCTTGGGACCCCTGCTCTGTTGGCTTGGCTGAGCTTATGGCTTCTCTTTGTGACAGGTGTGATGGTGTCAACCGTCACCGCCATAGGGACATGCCTGGGGGACCCATGCGCTCGGGGTGCCAGAGGAGGCGGGCCCTGGCAGGTCCCCTGACACACCCTTCCCAGGCATTGGCCGCTTCTCCCGGTCTCAAAGTGTAAAGTGGGAGGAGTGTGTGGAGTCCCCATGAGTGTTGTCCTCAATGCTCGGGTACTAACTCCAATTCCGGTGCCAGCCTTCGTGTCACACCCCACCCCCCCGAAGAAAATCCTGTGGCTGAAGATTTCCTCACTTCTGGACAAGGGTGTTGTCCGCAGGATTGAGACATTAGAATGACTATGTGGCTTCTACTCCACTTACTTTGTGGTCCCAATTCTGGACCTCAATCGTTACTTGAAGGTGCTTAGGTTCCACATGCTGTCCCCAGCCCACGTGTTGCAGGCCGTGTCCAGGGACCAGTAGTTTGTGATGCTAGACCCGATAGAGGTGGAACCTGCCAATGCCTGTTGGGTTTGCTGACGGCGGCCTCGTTGTTGATTCCCCTGGGCCTGCTCCATCTCCGGGCCAACTGTGGTTTAACTCCCACTAGCTGCACCCAAAGCGCCACTGTCACCGCCAGCTGCGGGTGACCGCACAGTACCTCAGGGTGTTGTTGAGGTGGCGCTGTCACTCCTTTCTCTCAGACATGTCCTGGTGAGAACGAACAACACCACAGTGGTGGCTTACATCAACCATCAGGGTGGACTGAGGTCCCACCACCTCCATATTATGGCATGGGAGCTCCTTCTCTGGGCTCAGGGATGTCTAGCGTGTCTACGCGCAGCGCACCTACCTGGCATCCTAAATGTGGCAGCGGATATGCTCTCGAAAGAGGGCCTGCCACCATGGGACTGGAGCCTACATCTCCAGGTGGTGCAGCACCTGTGGGACAAGTTCGGAAGGGCACAGGTGGACCTGTTAGCCTCCTTGGATAATGCACACTGCCCCCTGTGGTACTTCATGTCGGAGCCACCAGGGCCTCTGAGCTTGGATGCTCTGGCTCACGATTGGCCAGGGCTGGAGCTTACACATTCCCCCCCTTTTCCCCTGATTCAGGCTGTGCTGGACAGGACCAGGATGGCAGAGCATCGTCTGCTTCTGGTGGCCCCATACCGGCCCAGACGTCCATGGTTCAGCCTTCTCCTGTCCCGGTTGTCTGAGACACCTTGGCAACTTCAACTGACACCTGACCTGCTGTCTCAAGTCGGGGTAACTCTGTGGCATCTGAGGCCACGCCGCCTCAGTCTGTGGGCTTGGCCACTGAACGGCACCAATGGTTCATGTTAGGACTACAGGATGGTGTAATGAACACTATGCAAAAAGCAAGTATGCGGCAGGTTGTAACCAGCACCCCAGTTGCGCTGTCGGTTGTTCTGCTCTTGGTGCACTGGTATTGAGGTTGTGCCCGAGTCATGCGGGGTGCGGTATGACCTCCAATACCTGCAGTCTTGCTTGGATGAGGGCTTGGCAGCCTCTACACTAAGAGGGTAATTGGCCGCTATATCTGCCTACCATGCGGGGTGGATGGACAGGCCAGTGAGGCGCCATACTTTGATCTCCAGGTTTATGAAGGGGGTTCGTCGCCTGCGTCCAGCTAGGACCCGCTCAATGGCGAGCTGGGGTCTGGATGTGGTCTTTCAGCTTGGCAAAGCCACCTTTCGAACAGTTGGAGTCTGCCACCCTGAAACACCTCTCTATGAAGGTTGTTTTCTTGGTAGCGATTACTTCCATGAAGAGGGTGGGTGAGTGCCATTCTGTTTCGGTAAGTTCTGAGTGCTACCGGATGGACCCTGGGGGGAGGAGTATATATCTCTGCCCCAACCCTTCATTCCTCCTGATGGTTCTGTCAGACAGGCATGTGAACATCCCTTTATATCCTATCTGCCAATGACCCCCCCCCCCAGGAGTAAATCCTCACCTCAGATGTATCCCTTCACCACGGAGTGATACCAATATATTGCAGTGATCCATATCGCTTACATAACCGTGGTTACATACGTAACCTTAATTTTAACCATGTTTTGAGGCCATACAGTGTGTTTTTACATTTACTTTGTTTATAAACATTGGAGTAAAATAATGTTATTTTGGGTTCTGGTGTGGTATGACAGATGAACTAAGCTCATGAGGCAATTCGAAGTTATATTCTTTGAGAGTTAATTTGTATATACAGTACATTCGGAAAGTATTCAGACCCCTTCCCTTTTTCCACATTTAGTTTGGTTACAGCCTTATTCTAAAATTGATTAAATAGTTTTTTCCCCCCTCAATCTACATACAATACCCCATAATGACAAAGCAAAAACAGGTTAATAAAATACAAAACTTGATATCGCATTTACATTTGTATTCAGACCGTTTACTTAGTACTTTGTTGAAGCACCTTTGTCAGCGATTACAGCCTTCCGTCTTCTTGGGTATGACGCTACAAGCTCGGCACACCTGTATTTGGTGAGTTTCTCTCATTCTTTTCTGCAGATCATCTCAAGCTCTGTCAGGTTGGATGGGGAGTGTCGTTGCACAGCTATTTTCAGGTCTCTCCAGAGTTGTTCGGTCGAGATCAAGTCCGGACTCTGGCTGGCCACTCAAGGACATTAAGATGCTTGTTCCGAAGCCAATCCTGCGTTGTCTTGGCTGTGTGCTTAGGGTCATTGTCCTGTTGGAAGGTGAACCTTTGCCCGAGTCTGAGGTCCTAAGCACTCTGGAGAAGGTTTTGATCAAGGATCTATCTGTACTTTGCCTCATTTCATATTTTCCTCGATCCTGACTACTATCCCAGTCCCTGCCGCTGTAAAACATCCCCACGGCACGATGCTGCCACCACCATGCTTCACCGTAGGGATGGTGCCAGATTTATTCCAGACGTGACGCTTGGCATTCAGGCCAGAGTTCAATCTTTGTTTCATCAGATCAGAGAATCTTGTTTCTCATGGTTTGAGAGTCTTTAGGTGCCTTTTGGCAAACTCCAAGCGGGCTATCGTGTGCCTTTTTTACTGAGGAGTGGGTTCCGTCTGCCCACTCTACCATAAAGGCCTGATTGGTGGAGTGCTGCAGAGATGCTTGTCCTTCTGGAAGATTCTCCCATCTCCACAGAGGAATTCTGGACCTCTGTCAGAGTGACCATCAGGTTTTTGGTCACCTCCCTTATGAAGGCCCTTCTCTCCCGATTGCTCAGTTTTGCTACCCTTCCCTAGATCTGTGCCTTGACACAATCCTGTCTTGGATCTCGAAGGACAATTCCTTCGGCCTCATGGCTTGGTTTTTTTCTCTGACATGCCCTGTCAACTGTGGGACCTTATATAGACCGGGGTGTGCCTTTCCAAATCATGTCCAATCAATTGAATTTACCACAGGTGGACTCCAATCAAGTAGTACAAACATCAAGGGTGATCAATGGAAACAGGATGCACCGAAGCTCAATTTTGAGTCTCATAGAAAAGGGTTTGAATACTTATGTAAATAAGGTATTTCTGTGTTTAATACATTTGCAAAACCTATTTTTCTCTTTGTCATTGAGGTATTGTGTGTTGATTAAGGATTTTTATTTAATCAATTTTAGAATAAGGCTGTAATGTAACAGTGGAAAAGTCAAGGGGTCTGAATACTTTACGAATGCACTGTACATGTCCAAAAAAGGATGTATCAACTGCAATTGCCCCTTAACTAATTTTCATGTCTTAACATGTTTGTCATCAAACCACAGCAATGGACACCAACAGTGTCAGAATTTATGTCGGCTTTTTTACTGAAGCCTCAGAGAGCATTACCAAATCCCATTTGTTGTGTTTCTGGTGACCCTGTGCATAGCCAAGGGAGTTCTCAGCCTGCCCACTCAACTCCAATGATGATGTTAACAAATGGCTGAAACATTTTGAGGTCAGCGCACCACTGATATGCCAGTCTGTGATGGTCTCCAGAGACCCCGTAAGTATAGACTTAATCTACTATCCCTAACTGGACCTTTTCTTTTGGCACTTTTTACTAACTGGCTTTTTACTATCCAGGGTTTGGACCTCCGTGTGGAGCACACTCATTGCTTCAGCCACCATGGAGAGGGTGGTCACTACTACATAGACACCACTCCTGACACTGTGGAATACCTGGGTTACTTCATGCCTGCCGAGTTCGTCTACCGCATCGACCGACCCAGTGAGACCCACGAAGTCGGGCGAGACTGAAACATGACACAACTTAAGTCAAATTAATGTTAGAAAATCTTACCTTTTGATGTTGATTTATCTAACTGAATCAATGATTGATGATCAATCTATTTTACTTTATGCATTTTTCAAAAGGCCTTTGATTTGATGATTTTACAACAAAGACCACATTTGTTTTAGTCAGGACGATATTGTACGTTTTCAACAATAACTTAAACATTTCATGAATCGTTTGATAAAAATGCATTTGATTCAAATAATTGTAACATTTCATTATGTTGTACTTTAGCGAATAAACTACCTGTCAGTGACATGTGTAAAAATAAATATTTCATTATTATTTCTAGATCAGTCCGTCACAATTTACTCATGATACTTTGTTTTGAATCTTCTTAGTCACGGCCACTGACATGACATGCGTGTTTCTACCTTATACTGCCAGGTAATGGAATGCCGAAAGGTAGGTAGAAAGCTTCGCTGCCTTTCATGGTTGTCACTAGTTAAGAAAAGTCAAGTGGCAAAATCATAAATATTCATGAACATTTCTTAAATTAAGGTTAGCAGTGTGATTAAGGTTAGGTTAAAAATCTGATTTTAAGAAAACATTGTAGAAATAGGCAGGGTTTAGCCATAATTAGGACTTTGTGGTTGTGGGAACTAGTGATGACTGCCTTTCATGTGTCAATGGCTGTGTTCGAGAGCATCAAAACTGTGATTGTATCATGGGTAAATTGTGACTGACTGACTGATCTTCAAATAATAATGAGTAGTTATTTATGATACAAGGTGATCTGTAGATCCGTCAGTCGCCTGCCATATTTTTGATGCTCCCGAACTTGGCCAATATGTTCCGTTCATTTTCATTGCACTCAAATAACAAATGCTCGTGTATTGCCGTGAAAAAGTTGTGGGATTGGCAGAGCTCGCTCCTGTCTGTGGACGTCACACATCATCTCCCGCCTTTTGGCGGTTATGTCTGTTTTACTGCTAGCTAAAGAAACTCAGCTGATCAGGATGGCTAACATATTGTATCTGAAACAGTTTTCAAAGTTGGATTTTCTAGCGAGGTAGGGGGTGATACAGGGTGGAAGCCCAACACCTGAACTTTGGGACCAACATCAAAGAATAGGGACAGAAAATAAAACGATCATTTCAATCTGAGTGGTATCAAAGGAAAGACTGGCTATGTGGAACCAACCCATAGAAACTGCCACCGTGTTTGCTTTTTGCTCTTGGATTATGGTGGAATTTTCAATGAAACTGGCGCACTCTTCTGTGTTCTGCAGAACAAAGTGATGGATATGGGTTTCTGCCTTACTCGTGTCAGCGACCCAATGAAAGAACTGGAACAGCAGCAACAATACTTTGATAGTTTCTATGAGCAGAACTGTAATGAACTGGGCCTGGCAGAAAGCAAAACTCATAGTAAACAGCCGATCAGAATAGAGAGGGGGCGAATATGCTACAACATACTGGACAATATCTTTTAAACATTTTTTTTATTAACAACAGATCAATACAGGAAGTACATGTGGGAACACAAGTATATATCAATAATATACAAAGGACAATTGGGCTAGGGGTACAATGGCACATTACACAAGGACCTTAAGGGACATACATACACTTATTATTCTAACAGCTTTTTTGTTAGGGTATTTAATTGTCTTAAAATACAGTTCAATTTATTTTTGTAAGGTAAGAAAATAAAATGTAAATTTACATTTGTGAATATGAAATTTGGCCAAAAGAATAATGAAATGATTTACATAAAAATGTTTCAGCTTATTTCTTATTTATTTAGGTAAAGAATCCAAGCAGTACATCTCTCCACAATAGTGTAAGCTCTTCATAAATGTGTTCAATTATAAATCTACTGTTGTCTGACGCAATACGAAACATCTCCCAGTCCACGTGATGGAAGCAGTCTTGGAGTGTGGAGTCAGCTTGGTCAGACCAGCGTTGGACAGACCTCAGCGTGGGAGCCTCTTGTTTTAGTTTCCGTCTGTAGGCAGGGATCAACAAAATGGAGTCGTGGTCAGCTTTTCCGAAAGGGGGGCGGGGCAGGGCCTTATATGCGTCGCGGAAGTTAGAGTAACAATGATCCAGGGTCTTTCCACCCCTGGTTGCGCAATCGATATGCTGATAAAATTTAGGGAGTCTTGTTTTCAGATTAGCCTTGTTAAAATCCCCAGCTACAATGAATGCAGCCTCCGGATAAATCGTTTCCAGTTTGCAGAGAGTTAAATAAAGTTCGTTCAGAGCCATCGATGTGTCTGCTTGGGGGGGGATATATACGGCTGTGATTATAATCGAAGAGAATTCTCTTGGTAGATAATGCGGTCTACATTTGATTGTGAGGAATTCTAAATCAGGTGAACAGAAGGATTTGAGTACTAGTGTAAGAAATAACACGTAAAAAAACAAAAAACTGCATAGTTTCCTAGAAACGCGAAGCGAGGCGGCCATCTCTGTCGGCCCCGGAAGTACATATGTACATACCTCAACAAAACTAAGGAGATGATTGTGGACTTCAGGAAACAGCAGAGGGAACACCCCCCCATCCACATCGATGGAACAGTAGTGGAGAGGGTAGCAAGTTTTAAGTTCCTCGGCATACACATCACAGACAAACTGAATTGGTCCACTCACACAGACAGCATCGTGAGGAAGGCGCAGCAGCGCCTCTTCAACCTCAGGAGGCTGAAGAAATTCGGCTTGTCACCAAAAGCACTCACAAACTTCTACAGATGCACAATCGAGAGCATCCTCGCGGGCTGTATCACCGCCTGGTATGGCAACTGCACCGCCCTCAACCGTAAGGCTCTCCAGAGGGTAGTGAGGTCTGCACAACGCATCACCGGGGGCAAACTACCTGCCCTCCAGGACACCTACACCACCCGATGCTACAGGAAGGCCATAAAGATCATCAAGGACATCAACCACCCGAGCCACTGCCTGTTCACCCCGCTGTCATCCAGAAGGCGAGGTCAGTACAGGTGCATCAAAGCTGGGACCGAGAGACTGAAAAACAGCTTCTATCTCAAGGCCATCAGACTGTTAAACAGCCACCACTAACATTGAGTGGCTGCTGCCAACACACTGTCAATGACACTGACTCAACTCCAGCCACTTTAATAATGGGAATTGATGGGAAATGATGTAAATATATCACTAGCCACTTTAAACAATGCTACCTTATATAATGTTACTTACCCTACATTATTCATCTCATATGCATACGTATATACTGTACTCTATATCATCGACTGCATCCTTATGTAATACATGTATCACTAGCCACTTTAACTATGCCACTTGGTTTACATACTCATCTCATATGTATATACTGTACTCGATATCATCTACTGTATCTTGCCTATGCTGCTCTGTACCATCACTCATTCATATATCCTTATGTACATATTCTTTATCCCCTTACACTGTGTATAAGACAGTAGTTTTTTGGAATTGTTAGTTAGATTACTTGTTCTTTATTACTGCATTGTCGGAACTAGAAGCACAAGCATTTCGCTACACTCGCATTAACATCTGCTAACCATGTGTATGTGACAAATAAGATTTGATTTGATTTAAATCTACTGATGTCAGATTTCTTACATGAATACAATGCCAAAAAAAGATGCAACACGGTTTCTGGGTGGTCATTACAAAAGGAACCATTTGAGTTGTTTTCCTTAAACTTCTCCATATAGTGGTTGGCAGGATAACATTTATGAATATTTTGAAAGGAAACTTCCTTAACTTTGTTAACAAGTAGGTATGGGTGTGGCAACATCCAAACTGTTTTCTAACAGATATGATCAATAAATCCATTCCAATAAGGCATGACATAAGGTACATACAACATCCTGCTGAAACAAGGTTCATATCGCTCTGTTGTTGAATGGACCAAAATAGAAACACATCTTTCCTACTGATGAGACAACAGGGTCAATGGAAGGTAGGCTCTGAGGGTCAGGTCTTGACATGTTCCTGAATAATAAAGCAACACCTGAGGGAATGGCATCTAAAACAATTGCAAAATCTTTAGGTGTTACAGGGACCTTGTAAAGTGATAAGAATTCCTTATAACTAAGTAAAATACCCTTTGCTCACCAATAGGATATTATTTCGGGACCAATATTCTAAAAACAAAGTAGTATTTTTTATACAATACAGATGGATAATGGCTAATTTAGTGATCATTTCCTGTAATCTGAGGGGTTCTAATGAGCCAAATAAACAAATGAAATGCCTTGACTTACAGAGGAATAAAATGTACATTGCTCTATTGCAAGATACATCTTTTTGGGGATGATGTCCATAGACAAAACAAATACTACAAACTGGCAGCTGCTTCCTGCTTCATATCTAAATCTAAAGAGATGCTTATTCTACATAAATGCAATCTACCCCTTACAATTTAAAAAAGTGGAAATGATAAACAGGGCAGATTTACTTACTTATGTTCCATTCTGTATAGTAGGAAAATAGCATTTGTATCTATGCTCCTAACTCATATGACAAATATTGTCTCCCTTCTGTAGCCAGAAGCCTGCTCAATTTAAAGGATTATACGCTTATTATTGGAACTGACATGAATGCCATTATTGATTCTAAAGTAGATTGATCTGGACCTTCTTATAGCTCATGACAAGTGAATGCTTCTAATTTCTTAATCTTAATGGTTGTTGGAGATTTCATAATCCCACAAAGAAGAACAATACATGCTTTTCTGCTTAATTTAAGACTATGTTTTAACATCTACTGATATTACAGGTAACATGGAATTTATAAAAACATTACCGGACATTCTATCTGATCATAATCTCATTCTTTGTAAATTTCAAATCTTCCCAATGAAGAAGCACTGAGATGGAGGTTTAACAATACTTTACGACACAACTCTGACTTCATATTACAGTTTAGATCCAATTTAAAATCATTTTCTGAAATAGATTACCACTCAGTGGATGACTCAACTATGGTACTGTATGGTTAGCTGTAAAAGGTTTCATAAGGGGAAACACTACACATTTTCTCTAATTTACAAAATTCAAAAAACACACATCTGAGCTATCTTTTTTTGCAGGTGCATGGTAACAGTTGAATAAAAATAGAAAAAAGACGAAACCCGCACACTGCTCTTGATAGTATCAATGTGATGCATGTTTCTTCTTTTTCCTCAAATTTACAGAAATTAAGACTTCAGAAATTCTATTGATTGGAAAATTATTGTAAAATGCTGGAATACTCTCTTAAAAACAACTATTTAACAGAGAGAGAACTTTTGCTAAAAACAAGTAGACTGGAATTTAATGAGCTGTTGTGACGTAGAGAAGAATTCATTATGCAGAGGGTGTGACAAAAATACTATTTTCAAGAGAGTAGGCCTAGCCACTTACTAGTACTGCAGCTTAAACATGCTGAAACAACATCATCAAAACAGCTAATCAGTTGTTTTGTTTGACTTATTTCACCTTTCTTTAACCAGGTAGGCCAGTTGAGAACAAGTTCTCATTTACAACTGCGACCTGGCCAAGATAAAGCAAAGCAGTGCGACAAAAACAACACAGAGTTACACATGGGATAAACAAACATAGTCAATAACACAATAGAAAAATCTTTATACAGTGTGTGCAAATTTAGTAAGATTAAGGAGGTAAGGCAATAAATAGGCCATAGTGGCAAAATAATTACATTTTAGCAATTAACCACTGGAGTGATAGATGTGCAGAAGATGAATGTGCAAGTAGAGATACTGGGGTGCAAAGGAGCAAAAAAATAGATAAAATGGGGATGAGGTAGTTGGGTGGGCTACTTACAGATGGGCTGTGTACAGGTGCAATGATCGGTAAGCTGCTCTGACAGCTGACGCTTAAAGTTAGTGAGGGAGATATAAGATTCCAGCTTCAGTGATTTTTGCAATTCGTTCCAGTCATTGGCAGCAGAGAACTGGAAGAAAAGGCAGCCAAAGGAGGTGTTGGCTTTGGGGATGACCAGTGAAATATATCTGCTGGAGAGCGTGCTATGGGTGGGTGCTGCTATGGTGACCAGTGAGCTGAGATAAGGCGGGGCTTTACCTAGCAAAGACTTATAGATGACCTGGAGCCAGTGGGTTTGGCGACAAATATGAAGCGAGCGCCAGCCAACGAGAGCATACAGGTCACAGTGGTGGGTAGTATATGGGGCTTTGGTGACAAAAAGGATGGCACTGTGATAGACTACATCCAGTTTGCTGAGTAGAGTGTTGGAGGCTATTTTGTAAATGACATCGCCAAAGTCAAGGATCGGTAGGATAGTCAGTTTTACGAGGGTATGTTTGGCAGCATGAGTGAAGGATGCTTTGTTGCGAAATAGGAAGCCAATTCTAGGTTTAATTTTGGATTGGAGATACTTAATGTGAGTCTGTAAGGAGAGTTTACAGTCTAACCAGACACTTAGGTATTTGCAGATGTCCACATATTCTAAGTCAGAACCGTCCAGAGTAGTGATGGAGTAGTGACGGGTGGACAGGTGCGGGCATCGATTGGTTGAAGAGCATGCATTTAGTTTTACTTGTATTTAAGAGCAGTTGGAGGCCACGGAAGGAGAGTTGTATGGCTTTGAAGCTCGTCTGGAGGTTTGTTAACACAGTGTCCAAAGAAGGGCCAGAAGTATACAGACTGGTGTCGTCTGGGTAGAGGTGAATCAGAGAATCACCAGTAGCAAGAGCGACATCATTGATATATACAGAGAAAAGAGTCTGCCCGAGAATTGAACCCTGTGGCACCCCCATAGAGACTACCAGAGGTCTGGACAACAGGCCCTCCGATTTGACACACTGAACTCTATCTGAGAAGTAGTTGGTGAACCAGGCGAGGCAGTCATTTGAGAAATCAAGGCTGTTGAGTCTGCCGATAAGAATGCGGTGATTGACAGTGTCGAAAGCCTTGGCCAGGTTAATGAAGATAGCTGCACAGTATTGTTTTTATCAATGGCGGTTATGATATTGTTTAGGACCTTGAGCGTGGCTGAGGTGCACCCGTGACCAGCTCGAAAACCAGATTGCATAGCGGAAAAGGTACGGTGGGATTCTAAATGGTCAGTGATCTGTTTGTTAACTTGACTTTCGAAGACTTTAGAAAGGCAGGGTAGGATAGATATAGGTCTGTAACAGTTTGGGTCTAGAGTGTCACCCCTTTGAAGAGGGGGATGAACGCGGCAGCTTTCCAATCTTTTGGGATCTCAGACGAAAGAGAGGTTGAACAGGCTAGTAATAGGGATTGCAACAATTGTGGTGGATAATTTTAGAAAGAGAGGGTTCAGATTGTCTAGCCCAGCTGATTTGTAGGCGTCCAGATTTAGCAACTCTTTCAGAACATCAGCTATCTGGATTTGGGTGAAGGAGAAATGGGGGAGGCTTGGGCAAGTTGCTGTGGGTGGTGCAGAGCTGTTGACCAGGGTAGGGGTAGCCAGGTGGAAAGCATGGCCAGCCGTAGAAAAATGCTTATCGAAATTCTCAATTATCGTAGATTTATCGGTGGTGACAGTGTTTCCTAGCCTCCGTGCAGTGGGCAGCTGGGAGGAGGTGCTCTTATTCTCCATGGACTTTACAGTGTCCCAGAACTTTTTGGAGTTTGTGGTACAAGGTGCAAATTTCTGTATGAAAAAGCTAGCCTTTGCTATCCAAACTGCCTATGTATATTGCTTCCTAACTTCCTTGAAAAGTTGCATATCACGGGGGCTATTCAAATCAAAGTTTATTCGTCACGTTCGCCAAATACAACAGGTGTTTGAGTTTATTTTATTTTTACAGGGACAGTGCACATTAATGAATGTTTCAGTAAAAGCGACGGTTTTAGCCAGCCAGCTAATTTTCAACCGCAGTCCCTGGGCAGGTTATTAAAAACAATTACAATATAGCCAATCATTGAGCAGTGAGCACACGCAGAGCAACATAGGACAAGCAATACGTAGCATACAGACAGAGCAACATAGAACAAAAAGAAACAAGACCAAATCCATAAAAACAACAAAGTGTTTCCACACCTCACAAGCTACAGACAACATGGAAAACGGCAATACACAGCTCGGGAATATGTTCACAAATCTGATTGACCTTTAGCCATGTCTTCATGTTTTTTGTGAAAGTGTGATATGTTGTGCAGTTATGTGTGTCTGATGGCAGTGTATTCCAGACATGGGAAGCTCTCACAGAGAAAGCGGATTTACTAAAGGTGCTTTTCCTTAAGGGAACTATACAGTCACCTCTCATGGCTGACCTTGTGGATCTGCTGCCATATGTTTGGGTTTCCTGTTTAACAAAAATACTGAGTGGAGGGGGAGCCAGGCCATTTAGGATCTTGAATACAAGACATGCGTCGGTGTATTGCACCGGATGTAACAGTGATGATGGCTATTGGGCTTCCTATCAAGCACTTTGAGAGCCTGTGTGTAGACAGACTGAATAGGTTTAAATGTTGTACAGCAAGCTTGGACCCAACTAGTTAAGCAGTATGTTAAGTGGGGGAGTATCATAGATTGAAGTACAGTTTGCTACCTCTGTAGTCAAACAATTTCGTATAAATCGGAAATTAGCTAGGTTGAATTTGGTTATTTGAATTACCTTTTTCACATGCTTTTTAAAGAGAGGTTGGAATCAAGTATAATGCCACTGAGCCACTTTGTAACCTGGACCATTACAGTAGTGAGTTCTTGTGCAGCTTGTTGTTTGCTCTTTGCATGCACATATATCACTGTATCATCTGCATACATTTGAACTTCAGACCCAGTACAGACAGAAGGCAGATCATTAATGTACAGGCTGAACAGAAGGGGCCCAAGTATTGACCCTTGGGGCACGCCCACATCATAGCTAAGAGTGGGCGACAGCTCATTGCTCACTCTGACACACTGAGTTCTGCCTTCAAGGTATGATTTCATCCATCTCAAGGCATCAGGGGAAAAGTTGAACTTTGACAATTTTGTGATGAGAATCTCATGGTTAACAGTATCAAAAGCCTTCCTTAGGTCCAGAAACACAGCCCCAACAACGCCCCCTTTGTCCATCTTGGACTTCACATTTTCCAGAAGAAAGCAGTTGACCGTTTCTGTGGAGTGTTTCGCTCTGAAGCCAAACTGCATGGAGTGTAATGTGAAGGGGCTATTGTTGAGGTGGACAATCAGTTTTTCTGCTACACACTTTTCAACAAACTTTGACACGACAGGTAGAATATTAATGGGCCTGTAGTTACTCACGTTAGCAGGGTCGCCCGATGGTGATGCTGTGCGCTTTGTTGCAAACGTTACTTTGCTACCTGCCAACTTTACGGTTTTTACTTTTTAATTACCGTTTTATATTTAGATTTTTTTCCCTCGCTCAACTTTTTTCAGTAAAGTTCTTCACCCCGGACGCTTTATCTGGACATGTTTCTACACGAACGACACCAGCCGAAGCTAAGTAGTAACATTAACATTATGCCTTCTAGTTGCAGTCGCTGTACTTCTAATATACAGGAGAACGATCGCCTTATGGCGAGGATAGCCGTTCTGCAAGCTCAGCTTCAGACGCAATCATTAGGCAAGGGTATGAAACAGCATTTGTACCACCAAAATAAGTACAGATAGTAATATAAATTCCCTCGCACAGTCCCCGCAGCCGGACAATTTTCTCATGGCTTCTGGAAGGAAATGTTGTAGGAATGCTCAACCGGTGTTGCTCATTCAGCCGACAGAAACTTTCAACCGGTTTTCCCCATTTTTCAACGAGTCGGAGTCAGAGGCCGAGCCTTCTCTGGTCTCTTCTCCACCCGTTATGGGGTCTGAGACATCGAAGCCTCCCACCATTAGCTCTGACAAATTGAAAACCCTAGTCATTGGCGACTCCATTACCCGCAGTATTAGACTTAAAAAGAATCATCCAGCGATCATACACTGTTTACCAGGGGGCAGGGCTACCGACGTTAAGGCTAATCTGAAGATGGTGCTGGCTAAGGCTAAAACTGGCAAGTGTAGAGAGTATAGGGATATTGTTATCCACGTCGACACCAACGATGTTAGGATTAAACAGTTAGAGGTCACCAAGCGCGACATAGCTTGAGCGTGTAAATCAGCTAGAAAGATGTCAGCATCGAGTAATTGTCTCTGGGCCCCTCCCAGTTAGGGGGAGTGATGAGCTCTATAGCAGAGTCTCACAACTCAATCGCTGGTTGAAAACTGTTTTCTGCTCATCCCAGAAGATAGAATTTGAAGATAATTGGCCCTCTTTCTGGGACTCCACCACAAACAGGACCAAGCCTGGCCTGCTGAGAAGTGATGGACTCTATCCTAGCTGGAGGGGTGCTCTCATCTTATCCATGAACATAGACAAGGCTCTAACTTCTCTAGCTCCACAATGAGATAGGGTGCAGACCAGGCAGCAGGTTGTTAGCCAGCCTGCAGGCTTAGTGGCGTCTGCCAGTAGCACAGTCAGTGTAGCCAGCTCAGCTCTCCCCATTGAGACCGTGTCTGTGCCTCGATCTAGGTTGGGCAAAACTAAACATGGCGGTGTTCGCTCTAGCAATCTGTCTGGAAAAAAGACCTCCTCCATTCCTGTCATTATTGAAAGAGATTGTGATATCTCACATCTCAAAATAGGGCTACTTATTGTTAAATCCCTCACTTCCAAGGCAGTATATTATAGTCAATTAACTAATCACTGATCATAATGTTGATGCGATTGGCCTGACTGAAACATGGCTTAAGCCTAATTAATTTACTGTGTTAAATGAGGCCTCTCCTCCTGGTTACATTAGTGACTATATCCCCCACGCATCCCACTAAGGCGGAGGTGATGCTAACATTTACGATAGCACACTTCAATTTACAAAAAAATGGCTGCATTTTCATTTTTTGAGCTTCTAGTCATGAAATCTATGCAGCCTACTCAATCACTTTTTATAGCTACTGTTTACAGGCCTCCAGCGCCGAAAACAGCGTTCCTCACCGAGTTCCCTGAATTCCCATCGGACCTTGTAGTCACGGCAAATAATATTCACATTATTGGTGACTTTAATATTCACATGGAAAAGTCCACAGACCCACTCCAAAAGGCTTTTGGAGCCATCCTCGACTCAGTGGGTCTTGTCCAACATATCTTTGGACCTACTCACTGCCACAGTCATACTATGGACCTAGTTTTGTCCCGTGGAATAAATATTGTGAATATTAATGTTTTTCCTCATAATCCTTCAAAATTGGACCACCAATTTATTACATTTGCAATTGCAACAAATCATCTGCTCAGAACCCAACCAAGGATCATCAAAAGCTGTGCTATACATTTTCAGACAACCCAAAGATTCCTAGACGTCCTTCTAGACTCCCTCCACCTACCCAAGGACATCAAAGTACAAAAGTCAGTTAACCACCTAACTGAGGAACTACATTTAACCTTTATTTAATACCCTAGATGCAGTAGCACCACTAAAAACATTTGTCATAAGAAACTAGCTCCCTGGTATACAGAAAATACCCGAGCCCTGAAGCAAGCTTCCAGAAAATTGGAACGGAAATGACGTTACACCAAACTGGAAGTCTTCCGATTAGCTTGGAAAGATGGTACCATGCAGTATCGAAGAGCCCTCACTGCTGCTTGATCATCCTATTTTTCCAACTTAATTGAGGAGAATAAGAACAATCCAAAATGTATTTTTGATACTGTTGCAAAGTTAACTAAAAAGCAGCATTCCCCAAGAGAGGATGGCTTTCACTTCAGCAGTGATACATTCATGAACTTATTTGATGAAAAGATCATGATCATTAAAAAGCTAATTACGGTCTCCTCTTTAAATCTATGTATTTCTCCAAAGCTCAGTTGTCCTGAGTCTGCAAGACACTGTCAGGACCTAGGATCAAAGGAGACACTCAAGTTTTTTAATACTATATCTCTTGACATTGATGAAAATAGTCTCTAAACCAAGCTGGACCCTATTCTAACAAAAAAAACTGAAAGAGCTGCTTCCTGTGCTTGGCCCTCCTATGTCCCTATCCACTGGATGTGTACCAAACTCACTAAAATTGGCAGTAATAAAGCCTCTCTTGAATCTCCCATTCCTCTCCAAATCTTTTGAGAAAGCTGTTGCACAGCAACTCACTGCCTTTCTGAAGACAATGTATGAAACACTTCAGTCTGGTTTTAGACCCCATCATAGCACTAACACTACACTCGTTAAGGTGGTAAATTACCTTTTAATGGTGTCAGACCAAGGCTCTGCATCTGTTTTCGTGCTCCAAGACCTTAGTGCTGCTTTTGATACCATCGATCACCACATTCTTTTGGAGAGATTGGAAACCCAAATTGGTCTACACGGACAAGTTCTGGCCTGGTGTAGAGTTTATCTGTGGATGGTTTATCTACTGACAAATCAACTGTAAATTTCGGTGTTCCTCAAGGTTCCGTTTTAGGACTACTGTTGTTTTCACTATATATTTGACCTCTTGGTGATGTCATTCGGAAACATAATGATTACTTTCACTGCTATGCGGATGACACACAGTTATACATTTCATTGAAACATGGTGAAGCCCCGAAATTGTCCTCCCTGGAAGCCTGTGTTTCGGACATAAGGAAGTGGATGCTGGCAAAAACGTTTACTTTTAAACTCGGACAAAACAGAGATGCTAGTTTAGGTCCAAAGAAACAAAGAGATCTTCTGTTGGATCTGACAATTAATATTGATGATTGTGCTGTCACACCCTGATCTGTTTCACCTGTCTTTGTGATTGCCTTCACCCACCTCCAGGTGTCACCTGTTTTCTTCATTAGCCCATGGGTACTTACAGTGGGGGAAAAAAGTATTTAGTCAGCCACCAATTGTGCAAGTTCTCCCACTTAAAAAGATGAGAGGCCTGTAATTTTCATCATAGGTACACTTCAACTATGACAGACAAAATTAGGGAAAAAAATGAGGCCAAAATACCAGCAACAGTGTGTGAAAACCTTGTCAAACGTTTTCTGTAAGTCTTCACCTCTGTCATTGTCATCAAAGGGTATATAACAAAGTATTGAGATAAACTTTTGTTATTGACCAAATACTTATTTTCCACCATAATTTGCAAATTAATTCATTAAAAATCATACAATGTGATTTTCTGGATTTTTTTTCTTCATTTTGTCTGTCATAGTTGAAGTGTACCTATGATGAAAAAATTAACATCAAGGATTTGAAGGCCAAGATCCTTGCTGCCCTCAGAGAGGACATTTAATCTATACTCAAGTCGAAACTCGAGGCACTTAGTGAGGACTTCAATTGTATTAAGTCATAGTTACAAGCAGTCAAGAATGAACTCGCAAAGCATACAGCAATGGTTCATACTGAACTGGATCCAGTAAAGAAAACCGTCTCCGACATGGAAAAAGGCTTCCCAACATACTCAGACGACATGACTATGCTACAAACCGAGGTTAAGGAGCTCAAAACTGATGTGACTAGCCTTAATTTCTTAAGGTATAGGGGGCAGCATTTTCACTTTTGGATAAATAGCATGCCCAATTTCAACTTCCTGCTATTCATGTCAAGAATATAAGATATGCATATTATTAGTAGATTTGGATAGAGCACACTGAAGTTTCTAAAACTGTTTGAATCATGTCTGTGAGTATAACAGAACTTATGTAGCAGGCAAAACCCTTTTTTGAGGTCTGTCCAGTGCATTCTCATTGGGAAACGATATTTCTTAGGAACTTGTTTTCAGTTCCTACTGCTTCCACTGGATGTCACCAGTCTTTGGAATTTGGTTGAGGTTATTCCTTTGTGCAATGAAGTACGGCCATCTAAGAACTGGGTAACACTGAGAGTTGTGCAAGACTTGAAAAGTAGCTTGGTTTGTTGTCTTCCTGTATTGAACACAGATAGACCAGTCTTCAATTTGAGCGATTATTAACGTTTAAAAATACCTAAAGTTGTTTTACAAAAGTAGTTTGAGATGTTTTGCCGAAGTTTACAGGCAACTTTTGAAATATTGTGTGCTGACGTTGCGCAATTTGGAAGCTGTTTTTTTTCTGGATCAAACACGCCAAATAAATTGACATTTTGGATATACAGTGGGGCAAAAAAGTATTTAGTCAGCCACCAATTGTGCAAGTTCTCCCACTTCAAAAGATGAGAGGCCTGTCATTTTCATCATAGGTACACTTCAACTATGACAGACAAAATGAGAAAAAAAATCCAGAAAATCACATTGTAGGATTTTTTATGAATTTAACCAAATTCAACCTAGCTAATTTCCGATTTATACGAAATTGTTTGACTACAGAGGTAGCAAACTGTACTTCAATCTATGATACTCCCCCTACTTAACATACTGCTTAACTAGTTGGGTCCAAGCTTGCTGTACAACATTTAAACCTATTCAGTCTGTCTACACACAGGCTCTCAAAGTGCTTGATAGGAAGCCCAATAGCCATCATCACTGTTACATCCAGTGCAATACACCGACGCATGTCTTGTATTCAAGATCCTAAATGGCCTGGCTCCCCCTCCACTCAGTATTTTTGTTAAACAGGAAACCCAAACATATGGCAGCAGATCCACAAGGTCAGCCATGAGAGGTGACTGTATAGTTCCCTTAAGGAAAAGCACCTTTAGTAAATCCGCTTTCTCTGTGAGAGCTTCCCATGTCTGGAATACACTGCCATCAGACACACATAACTGCACAACATATCACACTTTCACAAAAAACATGAAGACATGGCTAAAGGTCAATCAGATTTGTGAACATATTCCCGAGCCCGTGTATTGCCGCTTTCCATGTTGTCTGTTGTTTGAAGCCTGTGAGGTGTGGAAACACTTTGTTGTTTTTATGGATTTGGTCTTGTTTCTTTTTTTTCTATGTTGCTCTGTCTGTATGCTACGTATTGCTTGTCCTATGCTCACTGCTCAATGATTGTCTATATTGTAATTGTTTTTAATAACCTGCCCAGGGACTGCGGTTGAAAATTAGCTGGCTGGCTAAAACGGTCACTTTCACTGAAACATTCATTAATGTGCACTGTCACTGTAAAAATAAAATAAACTCAAAAGTAAACAAGTCCACAAGTTGTGACCGGGAAGCTTCTGGAAGGCTGGCTGGTCCAGCACGGGAGAGTTGAGTATAGTTCAGTCTGTATGTGTTGCGCTCTTTCACTGAGTTGTAAAAGCAAGCAGAGTAGAAATTGGCAACTATTGAGTTGACTGATGTAGTTGGCAAGGTCACTTCTGTTTAACTTAACATAAAAATTGTGTTTATACAGACTTGAGCTAATATTGTAATTGACATGTAACATTAGCTAATGTTTCATCCATTCTCGACGATGTGTATTGTAATGACATTCTGTGATTGTCATTAGGCCTGAGCTGAATTGATGCATCCACTTTTGGCAACTCACCTCACCTCCACCTTGTCCACCAGCATCTCAGCCACTCATCTCCCCTTTACAAAATGTAAGTGTTCTCCTCAAACCACAACGCAATTTGGAGCATATACCACCCGGTTTCCAGTCAATTGGCAAATTTTTCATGGAGCTGGTGTATAGCCATTTGGTCATGTTGTTGTAATTGTGATAGGCGCACATTTTACCGGTACAGCATACCCTCACTATTTATATTTGTAATATTTGTGTTGTGGAGAAATGACCAGGCAGGAGACGGGAGTACAGTTAGTTTTCGTTTAGTCAAAACCCCTCTTGCTCTACAGTTCCCGGCACCCCAGTGCGCATGTGCATTTCCTATTAGGTGTAGTAACGTAACACTGCCGTAATGCATTACTGCTTAGTAACAGCACAGTAACTAATATAAACCGATGTAGATCCCAGATACTACACTCCTCCCCCATAGTGTTTAACTCCCAGAGAACAAGGTAAATATGTTAGGTAACTACTAATGCAATATCTGAACAATGCATTCTTAAACATTTTTCAACTACTGGGTTGAAGCAGACTTTTCAGAGCCCAGCACAAATCCAGGGGATTATTCTGCCCCGAAGATGGAGTTTGTGTCCTAATAACTAACCCAGGTAATGTCCTTTTTCTTTCCTTTTATCTAGGACATATTAAAGTGTTTGTTTTACTGTCTGTTTCCTCCTTAACCAACTCAACTCACAGGTCAAGCTTTTGAGGTGCCCTTCGCTGTCGAATATGATATCTCCGCTCCTCCTGGGCTTCCTGTGGTGGGCCAGGTTCGGGTGGAAGGTCAGGCTCTGTCTCTCCCGTACGTCCACAGTCAGGAGAATACTCCTGGGGGTCCTTATTGTTCTTGTTCTCTCGGCATGTCTCTGCTGGGGCGTTGGACCGTAGCAGATGATCCACATGAACGTTGACCTGGCGATGACCAATTTGGACTTGGTAAGTCAAAGGTCCTCTGCGTTGCAAGATCACACCTGAGTTCCACAGGCGCTTGGGGTGTCTGAAGTCACGTACCATCACCCTCTCTTCCTCTTTGAATTCTCTGACAGTCTTTGAGTGTCTGTCATGAGCTTTCTTCTGTTGTAACTGGTGCTTTGCCACAATGCTTGACAAGTCTGGTTTCAACAATGTCAGGCGGGTACGTGGTTGGCGTTTCAGAAACAGTTCAGCTGGTGTACATTCCGTTACTGTGTGTGGTGTGTTACGGTAAGTAAACAGGAACCGCGGAAGCCTTTGGTGGGTGGGCACAGACTGAACCTCGAGTCTAGTCCAGGCCTTCTTAAAGGTTTGCACGGCTCTCTCCGCTGCTCCGTTTGATGCCGGATGGTAAGGTGGTGACAGGATGTGCCTTACTCCATTGTTCTTGAGAAACATTTCAAAATCGTTTGACGTGAACGGAGGGCCATTGTCCGATACGAGCTCCTTGAGTAGTCCAAAGGATGCAAACAGGTGTCTGAGAAGATTGATGGACTTCTCAGCTGTGGTCAGTTGAGTAGGGAACACTTCCATCCACTTGGAATGGACATCAATGACAACAAGGAAATGTTGCTTGTCAATTTCGGCGTAATCCACATGGATGCGTTCCCAAGGTGTAGCAGCCCAGGACCATGGATGAAGAGGCGCAGCAGCAGGCTTGTTGCGAACAGCTTCACAAGGTGAGCAGTGGCCTACATGCTGTTGAATGTCCTGATCCAGTCCAGGCCACCACAGATAACTGCGAGTGAGTGCTTTCATTCGAGTGATCCCTGGATGTCCCTCATGCAGGTCAGATAGTAGTCTCCTCTGGAATTTGTGAGGTACCACCACCCTTGATCCCCACAGAACACACCCTTGATCAGTGGACAACTGGTCTTTCTTGTTAATGAATGGACCAAGGTTATCATCATTTACGAAGGTTGGCCAACCGCCTAATGTTAAGTCCAAGACTTTGGAAAGCACTGGGTCTTTCCTTGTTTCCTCTGCTATGTCCGAAGCAGATATGGTCAGTTCATCAATGAGAGAGATCTGGAAGACTGCTCTATCATCTTCACTGTCGGAGTCACTATTGCATGCTAGTCTTGATAGTGCATCGGCATTTGCGTGATCACTGGATCGTCTGTACTCAATCTCGTAGTCGTAGGCTAACAATATCAGAGCTCAACGTTGCATTCGAAGTGCAGCAAGGGTTGGTATAGCTGATTTTGGTCCAAGGATGGCCAACAGAGGCTTGTGATCTGTCAGCAGTTGGAACTTCCTTCCGTAGAGGTATTTGTGAAACTTCTTCACTTCGAATATTATGCTCAGAGCTTCCTTCTCAATTTGAGCATAATTTTTCTCACTTGGTGACAGAGTCCGTGATGCAAATGCAATAGGGTGTTCTTCACCTGACGGTAGAACATGTGAGATGACGGCTCCTACTCCGTATGGAGATGCATCACACGCGAGTCTCAGCTTCATCTCTGTGTTGTAGTGCGCAAGCCACTTGCTCTTTAGCAGACGCTGTTTGCAAGTCTTGAATGCTTCTTCGCATTGTGGGGACCAATTCCACTTTGTATCGGCCTGCAGCAGTTGGTGAAGCGGATGCAACAATGTGGACAAGTTTGCCACAAACTTTCCGTAATAGTTCAGGAGCCCCAAAAATGACCTCAGCGCTGAGATATTTGTGGGTGCTGGTGCGTTTACGATTGCTTCCACCTTGCTGTTGGTTGGGTGCAGGCCTTGTGCATCAATCTTGTACCTGAGATACTCCACTGAGTCCTGGAGGAACTCACACTTGCTGCGTTTCATTCTCACTCCGTATTTCTCCAGTCTTGACATCACTTTGTCCAGCACTACAAGGTGCTCTGCAATGTTTGGTGCTGACACGAGGATGTCGTCCATGAAGCACACAACATTGTCTATACCGTCCAAGATCTGATCCATTGTGTGTTGGAATATCGCTGGAGCTGTCGAGATTCCATAGGCCAAGCGATTGAATCTGAATAGCCCCTTGTGTGTATTGATGGTCAGATACTGTTTGATACCATCTTTGAAAAGTTCTTTGTGCTTCTCCAGCATGTTAGTGAGTGTAGCCTGACTCACTGGTTTGTCATTTCTCAGACTGAAGATTTTTCCCCAGTTCAACTTGATCTTTTGTAGCCAGTTTCTGCCTAGCAAGGCTGATTTTTCTCCTTTAACAATGACAAGCGGTAGCGTCCACTCCTTCCCCTCATATTGGACTGGTACCTGGATCTGCCCTAACACAGGAATAGTGTCACCAGTGTTTGAAGAAAGGCGGATGGACGCGGGCTGAAGAGGGCACTCTTTCAGTTTTTCTTTGTAGAGTCTCTCTGGAACCAGAGATAGACGCTCCGGTGTCCAGCTGCATTTTAACTGATTTTCCCGCTAACTCCATGTTGAGATAGATTCCATCTTTTAGTTGTTGAGCTGTGTACACTGTGAACAGTTCCACTACTGTTTCAGTTGTACCTTCCTCTTCTTGTGCTGCGTCTGACTCTTTGTGCGCTCTTGCTGTGCGTTTTGAGGCCTTACACACTCTCTGTAAATGTCCAACCTTTCCACAATTGTGGCACTTTTCATTTTGGAATCGACATTCACTGTGCTGATGATTATCTCCCCCACATCTGTAGCAACTTGGCTTAGACCTTTGAGATGTGGGCTGCTTTGTTCTTGTGTAACCTTGAGGATGGGACTGAAAAAAGTGTGACTTTTGTGAGCTTTTTCCACCACGTGCATCACTGACCTTGTGAACACCTTTCTGATGTTCTGCATGTCCCGATAGCTCAATAGTATCCCTGTGGGCAAGCTCGAGTCCAAGTGCTATATCACAGGCCTTCTTAAAGGTCAGGTCCTTCTCTGACAGGAGCCTTCTGTGATATGCTTCACCTGTGAGACCACATACAAACTTGTCTCGGAGAGCATCATCAAGAAATTGTGCAAACTCACATGTACTTGCCAGCCTTTTCAAAGCAAGAATGTAGTCAGCCACGGTTTCCCCTTGACTCTGGTGACGTTGGTAAAATCTGAAACGTTCTGCAATGAGAATTGGCTTAGGCTTGAAATACCTTGAAAGAGTTTCAGTCAGTTCTGCATAGTTCAACTCCACTGCTTTCATGGGTTCAATGAGACCTTTCAGCAATCCATACTCAGTTGGACCCAAAACACTGAGAAATACATCTGCTTTCTTTCCATCTTTGATTTAATTTGCAGCCAGCCAACGCTCAAAACGCTCCAAATAGGAATCAAAATCCTCTTTTGTAGCCTCAAACTCTGGTACTCGACCAATGGTTTTTCACAATTAATTGTTCAGTTTCCTTATTCCTTGTATTCCTTAATTTTCATCTAATTCTTCACTTCAGAAGTTTCTGCAATTACTTCATTCACTGCACTCATTTGTAATAATGTACACACCGTGTTACGTTCCTTCTTCCTTTTTTTTCTTGACAATATTTCTCCACTGAGATCGCCTAATTTCAATGGGTTCAATGACAGTTTTTAAAAATTATTTAACCACCAGAGAGCAGTGTCGCTATTCTGGACTCCAATAGTCTTGCTACTTGGCAGCTCCTGAATACTGCACTAGCAGTGCTAGGCTTAGCCTTCTCTACTGGCGAAAGAAAATAAAAAATAACTGACGAATTACATAATTATTTTGAGGTCAACGTTCATTTGGATCATCTGCTTACAGTCCAACGCCCCAGCAGAGACATGCCGAGAGAACAAGAACAATAACGACCCCCAGGACTATTCTCCTGACTGTGGACGTACGGGAGAGACAGAGCACTTTTGGGAAAGGGCTTGTGAAGAAAAATCTTATTGCAAGAACTGGGAGCTCTTTAAATTTGAGGTGTCCAAGTATCTTAGAAAATATGGTAGTAATCTTGCTAAGACCAGAAGAGCTGAGGAGGAAAAGGTGATCATTAAGATAACTTCCCTTTCTCAGAGGTCCCCAGCTGACCTCTTGGGGGAGGAGAAGATGGAACTAATTGAGTTACAAAATAAACTGGATAATATATATAAATTAAAAGCAGAAGGAGCCTTTATTAGATCTAGGAAAAAATGGATTGAGGAGGGAGAACAGAATTCATCCTATTTCTTTAGACTTCACTCTAAAAATAACACTATCCATAAGTCAAACATTGATGGTGTTATTACAGATGACCAAAAATTAATCGCTAAATACTGCAGCAATTTTTACAGAAAATTGTATAGCTCTACGTACTGTCAGGAATCCATAGATATGTTTTTTAACTCACTGAATAATGTTCACTCTATCAGTGATATAGAATCAAAACAGTGTGATGAACCCATCAAAGTTGAAGAGATTATAGAGTCTATCAAACATCTAAAGAACAATAAATCACCAGGTGTTGATGGAATTACATCAGAATTTTACAAATTATTTTCTGAACAAGTAGCTCCCTTCCTATTTGAAGTCTTTTTAGAGAGTATTAAAAACAATGTTCTCCCTCCTACAATGAGTCAGGGGTTAATAACACTGATACCTAAACCTAAAAAAGAAGTGCTGCTCATCGATAACTGGCGTCCAATTTGTCTTCTTAATAATGACTATAAGATATTAGCCTCACTACTTGCAAAAAGAATTAAAGAAGTCCTGGATGCAATCATTGATGAAACACAGTCTGGCTTCATGAGGAACAGACATATATCTAACAATGTCAGACTAGTATTAGATGTACTTGACTACTCAGACCTAATAACTGAGGATAGCTTCATATTATTTTTTAGATTTTTATAAAGCATTTGACACAGTAGAGCATCAGTTTCTCTTCCACTCCCTTGAGAGACTTGGCTTTGGGGATTTTTTCTGTAAGGCTATTTAGACTCTCTATGCAAATGGTAACAACTCTATCAAATTGAAATATGGCACCTCACCTAGATTTGAGTTAAAGAGAGGAATTAGGCAAGGTTGTCCTATCTCTCCGTACCTGTTTTTATGAATCACCCAACTTCTTGCAAATTCTTTAAATAATAGTCCCGTACAAGGTATTTTCATAGCTGGTAAAGAAATTATTATAAGCCAGCTGGCTGACGATACTACACTTTTTCTGAAAGACGCTAACCAAATTCCCATATCGATCAATGTGATACAATCCTTTTCCAAAGCGCCTGGTCTATATCTTAACATTAATAAATGTGAACTCATAGCTGTCAAAGATTGTGTGACACCTTCATATTATGGTATTCCAGTAAAAGAAGAACTTACATATTTAGGCATAACCATTACACAGGATCAGAAGTCTAGAGGCTTACTAAATTTTAACCCTCTTATTAAAAAACCCCAGAAGAAACTAAATCAATGGCTACAGAGGGACTTATCTTTAAAAGGTAGAGTCCTAATAACCAAGGCTGAAGGTATCTCTAGACTAACATATGGTGCTCTATCTTTATATCTTGACCGTAAAATAAGCAAGGAGATAGACCAGATGCTTTTCAACTTTCTTTGGAGAAACCGTACCCATTACATTAGGAAAACTGTTGTAATGAACACTTATGAGAATGGTGGACTGAATTTTCTGGACTTTACTACTTTAAATAATACTTTTAATATCAATTGGATAAAACAATTCCTAAGAAGACTCACTTCTATCTGCAATGTTATTCCTCATCATGTCTTCTCTACTTTTGGTGGCCTTAACTTCATGTTGTTTTGCAATTATAATATTGACAAAGTTCCAGTGAAACTTTCTGCTTTTCATCGGCAGGTCTTTTTGTCATGGTCCTTAATTTATAAACACAAATTTTCTCCACACAGATATTATATATGGAATAATTGGGATATATTGTATAAAAATACCTCTCTGTTTTTAGAATATTGGATCTGAAATAATATCCTATTGGTGAGCCAACTGGTAAATGCAGAGGGACTTTTACTCAGTTATAAAGAATTCTTATCACTTTACAAGGTCCCTGTAACACCTAAAGATTTTGCAATTGTTTTCGATGCCATTCCCTCAGGTGTTGCTATGTTATTTAGGAACATGTCAAGACCTGACCCTCAGAGCCTACCTTCTGTTGACCCTGTTGACTCATCAGTAGGAAAGATTTGTTTCTCTTTTGGTCCATTCAACAACAGAGCGATACGATCCTTTTTTCAGCAGGATGTTGTATGTACCTTATGTCATGCCATATTGGAATGGATTTATTGATAATATCTGTTGGAAAAAAGTTTGGAGGTTGCCACACACATACCTACTTGTTAACAAAATTAAGGAAGTTTCCTTTAAAATGATTCATAAATATTATCCTGCCAACCACTATATGAAGAAGTTTAAGGAAAACATCAACTCAAATTGCTCCTTTTGTAATGACCACCCAGAAACAGTTGTGCATCTTTTTTGGCATTGTATGCATGTAAGAAATCTGTGGCAAGACATCAGTAGGTTTATAATTGAACACATTTATGAAGATTTTACACTATTGTGGAGAGATGTACTGTTTGGATTCTTTACATACAATAGAAATAAGCGGAATAATTTTTATGTAATTAATTTCATTATTCTTTTGGCCAAATTTCATATACACAAATGTAAATTTACAAACAGAAAACCACATTTTCGTACTCTACAAAAAGAAATTGAACTGTATTTTAAGACGGTTAAATGCTCTACTAACAAAAAAGCTGTTAGAATTGTAAGTATATGCATGTCCCTTAAGGTCCTTGTGTAATTGTAATGTGATATTGTACCCCCTAGCTCGATTGTCCATTATTTGTAATCTATGTGTGCTTGTGTTCCCTCATGTGCTTTATGTATTGATTTGTTGTTAATAAAAATAAAAGAAATAAAAATAAATAAAACACTGCCGTAATGCATTACTGCTTACTAACAGCACATTAACTAATATAAACCGATGTAGATCCCAGATACTACAATATTGCCTGGTTGCCGTAACACCTAACTTCCCCCCTGATAATATCTTCCTTGTGGCTATTGCCTTCTGCTGTCACTAGCAAACAATGCAAGTTTCCCACAATGCTGCTGCAGCATCAGTCCGGAAGTGAGACGTATTGACAATATGGCCACTGGTTTCAGAAGGGGGAAATGTTGGATATAACAGTCCAGTCGGTTGCAAATACACCCATTTCAGTTGTCTAGAGTCGATGCATGTGAATGAAGGGACTCGGGAATCCACGGGATGTTGTCATTGAGCTGAGTATACATTCAGAGCGTGAAAATCGTCATGTCGTTTTTCAGGAGGAAAGGTAAGGAAGTATGCTAGCCTAGCCAGCTAGCGCAAGCCGAAGGGTGCAAAGAAGAGGCTTGCGGGAGAGGTTGAGAAATGCTCGATGGCTAATGACTGAGATGAGAATGCGCTTGACAGGTCTGTGTCAAGTCAAGGCCTTCGACAAATATCCGTTGGAGAAAAATGTATTTTCTAAATAATCCATCTATCTCTTTCAAATCTGAAGAAATACAACAAGCAGCCAGATGATCTCAAATCTATGTTAGCAAACTAATCCAGTTTTCCTACTCAATAGCGTTTGCCACTTAAATCGCTAGCTGATGTTCAGACCTAACTAGCATCCATGATCGATCTCAATTCATTCTTGGACAATGCACATTAGATTGGGTATTAACTATCCACACCGTCGCCTTTCACTTGGTGATGTGTTAGCTAATAATGCCACATACATTTTTCTTTAGTTTGTCTGTCTTCCATGCCAGTCTGCTATGCCCCATGGATAGGCCATTATTGCACTAAAGGAGCCTAACTTTAATCCTTAGTCCAAGGACCTCACATGTTCTGGTTAAAGCAATAGTGTGCAACTGCAGCCCGCAATTCAGGGCATTCCTGCATGTGGGCATTCCATTTGCAGGAAGGCTGCCCCTCGAACATCCCATTGGTTCCTGAATGAACCTTCCCCTCCTCTCGCCCCCTCCCCTCCCATCGCCTCCACTCCTCCCTTCGCTAGCACACAGTGTCGCCCCGCCTCCTGTCTACCGTTTGCCCCCGCCTGCGGCAAGCACAGCAGGTGGGTAGCTGGGGCAACACCTTGTGTTGGCTAGCTAACTAGCACACTGTGTCCCCCCCTTCTGCTGTGTATCGGACTAGCACACAGTGTTTTTCGCACCTGCCTACCGAACACCTGCCTTTGCCATCGTTAACAGCACTGCGGGAAAACAGTGCCCGACAGGCAGGGCATGGACACTGTCTACAGGTATACGGCTAGCTAGCAACCGTTGTCGCTCCTGCCCCTTCTTCTGTGGTGCTTATTGGCGGCTGGCATCTAATGTTAACGCCACATACAGACGCTTCCCGCCTGTCCTAGCTTAAAATCAAATCAAAGTTTACTTGTCACGTGCGCCGAATACAACAGGTGTAGGTAGACCTTACAGTGAAATGCTTACTTACAGGCTCTAACCAATAGTGCAAAAAGGTATGAGGTGAACAATAGGTAGGTAAAGAAATAAAACAACAGTAAAAAGACAGGCTATATGTAGGGAGGCTACATACAGACACTGGTTAATCAGGCTGATTTGAGGTAGTATGTTCATGTAGATATGGTTAAATTGACTGCATATATGATGAACAGAGAGTAGCAGCAGAGTAAAAAGAGGGGTTGGGGGGCACACAATGCAAATAGTCTGGGTATCCATTTGATTACCTTTTCAGGAGTCTTATGGCTTGGGGGTAAACTTTTGAGAAGCCATTTTGTCCAAGACTTGGCACTCCGGTACCGCTTGCCATGTGGTAGTAGAGAGAACAGTCTATTACTGCGGCGGCTGGGGTCTTTGACAATTTTTAGGGCCTTCTGACACCGCCTGGTGTAGAGGTCCTGGATGGCAGGCAGCTTAGCCCCAGTGATGTACTGGGCCGTACGCACTACCCTCTGTAGTGCCAATAGAAGAAAAATGAGGGGGTGCCTGCACATGCAGGAATGCCCACATGCAGGAATGCCCACATGCAGGAATGCTCACATGCAGGAATGCTCACATGCAGGAACGCCCACATGCAGGAACACCTGTTTTTAAATGGCAAATTGGCTCTGGAAGCCAAAACAGCCAAATACTCCACCTAAACGTGAATCGATTCTCAATTGCAGTATGGTTCTAGAAAGATTAAATTTGATTTGATTCTCAATTGCAGTATGGTTCTAGAAAGATACATCTTTTTCAGTTCTGCCCACAAATTGTCTATAGGATTGCGGTCAGGGCTTTGTGATGGCCACTCCAATACCTTGACTTTGTTGTCCTTAAGCCATTTTATCTTTAAATTGTTTTATTTTATTTCACCAGGTAGGCTAGTTGAGAACAAGTTCTCATTTACAACTGCGACCTGGCCAAGATAAAGCAAACCAGTTCCGACACAAACAACAACACAGTTGCACATGGAATAAACAAACATACAGTCAATCTACTTTCACATCAAAATAATTTCACAAATACAAAATACACACTTACTGCACACTGGATTTAACACAGTGGCAGCCGACAGTATTTTTCAGTGACATCACTTTGTGGCGTCAGTATTCCGTTCACACAGGTGTTCGGAGACTCAGATACCTAATGAGCACTGGTAGTTCACTCATATTTTTTTGTATTTTACTTTTTGTCCCCAGTTTTCGATCTTGTCTCATCGCTGCAAGGGGGTCGGAAGAGTCAATTTAATGACTGGCGAACGGGGTCAGCCTGCAGTCACTTGGCCCGCCACATGGAGTCGCTAGAGTGCGATGAGCCAAGTAATGAACCCGGGTCTGTAGTAATGAACCCGGGTCTGTAGTAACGCCTCTAGCACTGCGATGCAGTGCCTTAGACCGCTGTGCCACTCGGGATGCCATCCACTCTGTCTTTTGTCTGTGTTCTGTAAACAAGTGCTGTAACATGGAAATATGGTCATGTGGGAACCCTAACCTTATAAAGGTGTGTATCAATTTAAAATGATTTCTCACCAACATGAAAGATGAGGTCCTTGTACTTCCAAAACTGTACTGCAAGCAATGCGTGTTAATGTTAAGACCGAGCGCCGCGGCTCTTAACACAACTCCCCCCTACAGAAGACGCCTTCATCCAATGACTCTTGAATCATGATCAAGGGCTATGCTGTGCAAAGCAGGACCCGAACTCATGACCTAATGATGCACCTTACTGCAACTTACCTTTCAAGTGCTTGATAGATGTACTATGCAGAAATCGCTCCTCCATTTCCTGGTTGCTAAAATTCAAATAGTTTGTCTAATTTCAGTTTATGTGACAAAACAAGCAACTATAGGGTAGAGAATCATTGTACCAACTAAACCCATAGAAATAGCACACACAGACCGCTTCTTAAACTTGCTACCGCTTCTTAGACTTGCTTTCTATGAGTGACAGATCTATAATTTACATTTCAATGTGAATTTGGTCAGGTCGCCCAAAAAGTTACAAATTGCAGCTTTAAAGGATTGACTTAAGCTAATTGTGTTAAATGTTAAATGTCTCTTGGCTACTCAGTATTTACCTTGGGATTGTGGTCCAGACTCATATCAAACATCTCCAATCGAAAATCAAATCTAGAGTCGGCTTTCTATTCCGCAACAAAGCCTCCTTCACTCACGCCGCCAAACTTACCCTCGTAAAACTGACTATCCTCCCGATGTCATCTACAAAATTGCTTCCAACACTCTACTCAGCAAACTGGATGCAGTTTATCACAGTGCCATCCGTTTTGTTACTAAAGCACCTTATACCACCCACCACTGCGACTTGTATGCTCTAGTCGGCTGGCCCTCGCTACATATTCGTCGCCAGACCCACTGGCTCCAGGTCATCTACAAGTCCATGCTCGGTAAAGCTCCGCTTTATCTCAGTTCACTGGTCACGATGGCAACACCCACCCGTAGCACGCGCTTCAGCAGGTGTATCTCACTGATCATCCCTAAAGCCAACACCTCATTTGGCCGCCTTTCGTTCCAGTTCTCTGCTGCCTGTGACTGGAACGAATTGCAAAAATCGCTGAAGTTGGAGACTTTTATCTCCCTCACCAACTTCAAACATCTGCTATCTGAGCAGCTAACCGATCGCTGCAGCTGTACATAGTCTATCGGTAAATAGCCCACCCATTTTTACCTACCTCATCCCCATACTGTTTTTATTTATTTACTTTTCTGCTCTTTTGCACACCAATATCTCTACCTGTACATGACCATCTGATCATTTATCACTCCAGTGTTAATCTGCAAAATTGTAATTATTCGCCTACCTCCTCATGCCTTTTGCACACAATGTATATAGACTCCCCTTTTTTTTCCTACTGTGTTATTGACTTGTTAATTGTTTACTCCATGTGTAACTCTGTGTTGTCTGTTCACACTGCTATGCTTTATCTTGGCCAGGTCGCAGTTGCAAATGAGAACTTGTTCTCAACTAGCCTACCTGGTTAAATAAAGGTGAAATAAAAAATAAATAAATAAAATTTCAAGCAAATATTATTGCATGAAAATTACTAGGCCAAACTATAAACCTTGACTCCTGGGCTAGTAACACACACGCACTTGTCTTGATAGCTACTGTAAAGTATTAGGCCTACAGTGCCGCAAACCATGGATAATATGAACTTATGATGAAAACAATCATATGTAGACACCGATTTCTATAGCAAATGAAATTATAAATGCTCACCATAGGATGCCTCTGTAATGAAAAATAGGTTTCCATCCTTCCCCCTGAGGCCTGCCCTACACAGACCAGCCCCTATCTGCTGACCCACTCCACTGACAACTGAAAGAGCCTCAGAAAGACTCCTTGTGTCATGCGCAGAAGGTTCAGTTTCACCACACTATTGTAACCAGGTGATTTCTGTTACTTCATGTAACAGGCAGACTGACATGTGTAGAAAAACAGGACATTGTTTCCAGACTGTTCACTATGGTGATGAGAGTATTTTGCAGTAACAACATGACAACGAAGTGGGGAAAATGCCTCTGCTGTGACACTCGAGCTGATAGACCAAGGCCACTGCAGTCAATAAACACGCCTTGTAAAATGGCAGCCAAGCTTCAATGTGAAGAATAACTGTTTTATTCCTTTTAGGAGCCACACACAAGTAGCTAGTTTCTCCCTCCGTATGTTATCTGTGTGTGACAGTGAGGATCTGTGCATGAGTGTTTGCTGAACAGACATGGTTATCACTGTCACAGGCATATCTGTTTCCCGACCAGTCCTAGACCGTTATGTAACTGGATAGTTTAGTGAGTGCTTTTTCAGTGACACCGCATCATCCCTATTGCTTTACCCTACAATGACTCCAGGCCCAATATTCCAGTCACTGATCTCCCCCTGTATTGCGAATCAAATGTTAGAGACTGCTCTAATTACAGTGCTATGTCATTCTTTTTTGACCCACAGCCAAAGGAAAGGAACCTGAGCGACCAGTTGATGCTAAAGTCAATAGAGGTGGGTACCACACTACTAACGCTCTGAAATTATGAATTGCAGTGATGTGCTGCTGCCACCTGATGTTTCATTTTTGAGAAGCTCTGAAAATAGAGGAAGGCCCTTGTTGGATGTTCTTTGAAAGCAGTCAAGTGCCTCTTTAGTTGCAGTGCTGTGTTCCCTCACACCTTTTTGAAGGTACCGGTATTTCCCTTTGAGCTTTCCCTTTTTAATCATTCTTCCTATTTGTAGTTATTTGTGTAAATATTCTGAGAGAGAATTGATTGATGTAGGTAATAAGACACATCACTGAGTATAGAAAACATTAAGAACACCTGCTCTTTCCATGATATGAGGTGGCAGGGTAGCCTAGTGGTTAGAGTGTTGGACTAGCAACCGCAAGGTTGCAAGGTCAAACCCCCGAGCTGACAAGGTACAAATCTGTTGTTCTGCCCCTGAACAGGCAGTTAACCCACTGTTCCTAGGCCATCATTGAAAATAAGAATTTGTTCTTAACTGACTTGCCTAGTTAAATAAAGGTAAAATAAAATATAGACTGATAATGTTAATCCAGGTGAAAGCTATGATCCCTTATTAATGTTACCTCAATCAGTGTAGATGAAGGGGAGTAGACGGTAAAGAAGGATTTTTAAGCCACACACAGTTTCCTGTGTGTATCAGCCAACTCCAGCCAACTTGACCCAACTGTGGGAAGCATTAAAGTCAACATAAGCATCACTGTGGAACGCTTTTGACACCTTGTAGAGTCCATGCCCAGATGAATATAGGCTGTTCTGGGGGCAAAGGAGTGGGTGCAACTCAATATTAGGAAGGTGTTACTAATGTTTGGTGAACTCAGTGTATGTATACCAGGCAGTAATTGTAGCGGAAGTTGAGACTTTGGTTTAAGAGTTGATAGAGAGATAGCCGTGAAGTATTTTCCCTTTTCAGACAGGCTCACAGTGACCTTTTTTAATAAGTTAAAACTCAATAAGTCTCCCGCACCACAGTGTTTCATAAAAGGTCACCACCCTCTGAGCTCTAACTGGAGACATTCATGTACTGGATCACTACAGACTTCAGTTAAATAAGTCGTTTTTCAGGAACATAACAGGTTGTTGATGTTGTGGGTTTCTGTCATCTAGAAAGTTAAGCCTACATTGACTGTGTTGATCAAAGGAATTAAGATACCTATTTCTTTTCAACCATCCTCCTTTCCTCCTCCCCTGTAGCCCCAACGAGCCCCCAGTCCCCCTCCCTGAACCTCCGGAACCATCATGCCATCCTGGAGGCGGCAGGGCCCAGCCATGTGGCTATCAATGCCATCTCTGCCAACATGGACTCCTTCGCCCGCGGACGCACAGCAATCCTCAAGAAACAGCCCATCCACATGGAGGCTGCACACTTTGGTGATCTGGGTATGTACCTCCAGTCCTCCACTGATTTGTCTTAGTTTTCATGGCGTGTATTAACAAGTGTTTGAGTAGCAGTTCTGATCTGGGATTAGGTCATTATGATTGAAAAGGTTAAACTGATCCTAGATCGGTGATTTAGATTGATTTGAATGGATGAGCTCTTTCGCTTTAAATCCTGTCCTTTTGACTGGATCGTGTGTGGTCATGTATGAGTGAGCTGATACAAAATGATAATGGTGGCTAGTGGACATGGTGCTGCTGTGTTTAACTGCCAACCGGCCAGGCTAATCCTGCGACGCACTCGCTCCAGCTTCATGCATGGGTTAGCATTTTGACCAACCAGCACGCTACCAGCAACGTTTTTAAGTATGATGCATAAATATGGCCCAGAGGTTTTCCTGAGTGAACACATGGCCTGGTAAAACTCCTGGTCCTACGTATAATGTATGTGTCGTACTGAGAAACTTGCTGTGCCCTAAGTACGATACATAAGAATTCCCTAAATCGTCTTCCCTCTGAAGATGTAGGCTATTTAAATCAAGCAGTTCATTAGTTGGTGGATATCAGGAACTTGTTTTATAGTGCTACAGCAGCCAGCTACACCCGTATTGTTTATGACATGGTGAGTAACAACACCTGCTGGGACAGGTGCTTTAGTTACCGGTGAGTCAGAGGGAGGGGGTGGTTGAACCAGTGGTGTATCTTTGAGGCCTGGCCTGGGAATGCAGTAGAGTAGGGTGACAACACTACAGTGCATTCTGAAAGTATTCAGACCCCTTGACTTTTTCCACATTTTGTTACGTTATAGCCCTATTCTAAAATGGATTAAATAAAAGAATGTATAAAAAATCAAAACAGTGTTCAGACCCTTTGCTATGAGACTTGAAATTGAGCTCCGGTGCATCCTGTTTCCATTGCTCATCCTTGAGATGTTTCTACAACTTGATTGGAGTCCACCTGTGGTAAATTTAATTGATTGGACATGATTTGGAAAGGCACACACCTGTCTATAAAAGGTCCCACAGTTGTTAGAACAAAAACCAAGCCATGAGGATGAAGGAATTGTCCGTGGAGCTCCAAGACAGGATTGTGTCGAGGCACAGATCTGGGGAAGGGTACCAAAAAAATGTCTGCAGCATTGAAGATCCCCCAACAACACAGTGGCCTCCATCATTCTTAAATGGAAGCAGTTTGACTCTTCCTAGAGCTGGCCACCCGGCCAAACGGAGCAATCGGGGGAGAAGGGCCTTGGTCAGGGAGGTGATCAAGAATCCGATGGTCACTCTGACAGAGCTCTAGAGTTCCTCTGTGGAGATGGGAGAACCTTCCAGAAGGACAACCATCTCTGCAGCACTCCACAAATCAGGCCTTTATGGTAGAGTGGCCAGATGGAAGCCACTCCTCAGTAAAAGGCACATGACAGCCCGCTTGGAATTTTCCAAAAGGCACCTAAAGGACTCTCAGACCATGAGAAATAAAATTCTCTGGTCTGATGAAACAAAGATTGAACTCTGGCCTGAATGCCAAGTGTCACGTCTGGAATAAATCTGGCACCATCCCTACGGTGAAGCATGGTGGTGGCAGCATCATGCTGTGGGGATGTGTTCAGCGGCAGGGAATGGGAGACTAGTCAGGATCAAGGGAAAGGTGAATGGAGCAAAGTACAGATCCTTGATGAAAACCTGCTCAGGACCTCAGACTGGGGGCGAAGGTTCACCTTCCAACAGGACAACGACCCTAAGTACACAGCCAAGACAAAGCAGGAGAGGCTTTGGGACAAGACTCTGAATGTCATTGAGTGGCCCAGCCAGAGCCCGGACTTGAACTTGATCAAACATCTCTGGAGAGACCTGAAAATAGTGGAGCATTAATGATCCCCCTCCAACCTGATAGAGCTTGAGAGGATCTGCAGAGAAGAATGGGAGAAACTCTCCAAATACAGGTGTCAAGTTTTTTTCTTTGTCATTATGGCATATTGTGTGAAGATTGATGAAAAACCTATTAGAACCATTATAGTATAAGGCTGTAATGTAACAAAATGCTGAAAACGTCAAGGGGTCTGAATACTTTCCGAATGCAGTGTATACTGCACTGACTGGACCCCAGACAGGACTCAGCAGGCGTGAGCTCCTGGACAGGAGAGAGGGAGAGGGAGGCACAGAGCGAGAGAGGGAGAGGGAGGCACAGAGCGAGAGAGAGGGGGGCGGCACGGAGGGAGAGAGAGAGGGGAGGGGCACGGAGCGAGAGGGGAGGGGGGCACGGAGCGAGAGGGAGCGGGGGGGGGCACGGAGCGAGAGGGAGAGGGGGGCACGGAGCGAGAGGGAGAGGGGGGGGCACGGAGCGAGAGGGAGAGGGGGGCACGGAGCGAGAGGGAGAGGGGGGCACGGAGCGAGAGGGAGAGGGGGGCACGGAGCGAGAGGGAGAGGGGGGGGCACGGAGCGAGAGGGAGAGGGGGGGGCACGGAGCGAGAGGGGGGGGGCACGGAGCGAGAGAGGGGGGCACGGAGCGAGAGGGGGGGCACGGAGCGAGAGGGAGAGGGGGGGCACGGAGCGAGAGGGAGAGGGGGGCACGGAGCGAGAGGGAGGGGGGGGGCACGGAGGAGAGAGGGGGGGGGCACGGAGGGGGGAGGGGGCACGGAGCGAGAGAGGGAGGGGGGGCACGGAGCGGGAGGGAGGGGGGGCACGGAGCGAGAGGGAGAGGGGGGCACGGAGCGAGAGGGAGAGGGGGGGGCACGGAGCGAGAGAGGGGGGGGGGCACGGAGCGAGAGAGGAGAGGGGGGGGGCACGGAGCGAGAGAGAGGGGGGCACGGAGCGGAGAGAGGGGGGGGCACGGAGCGAGAGAGGGGGGGGCACGGAGCGAGAGGGGGGGGGCACGGAGCGGAGGGGGGGGGGCACGGAGCGAGAGAGGGGGGGCACGGAGCGAGAGGGGGGGGGCACGGAGCGAGAGGGGGGCACGGAGCGAGAGAGAGGGGGGGGCACGGAGCGAGAGAGGGGGGGGCACGGAGCGAGAGAGAGGGGGGCACGGAGCGAGAGAGAGGGGGGCACGGAGCGAGAGAGAGGGGGGGCACGGAGCGAGAGAGAGAGAGGGGGGGGGCACGGAGCGAGAGAGAGAGGGGGGCACGGAGCGAGAGAGAGAGGAGGGGGGGCACGGAGCGAGAGAGGGAGGGGGGGGGGCACGGAGCGAGAGAGAGGAGGGAGGGGGGCACGGAGCGAGAGGGAGGGGGGGCACGGAGCGAGAGGGAGGGGGGGGGGGCACGGAGCGAGAGGGAGGGGGGAGGGGGGGCACGGAGCGAGAGGGAGGGGGGGGGGGCACGGAGCGAGAGGGAGGGAGGAGGGGGCACGGAGCAAGAGAGAGGAGGGAGGAGGGGGGCACGGAGCAAGAGAGAGAGGGGGAGGAGGGGGGCACGGAGCGAGAGAGAGGAAGGGAGAGGGGGGGGCACGGAGCGAGAGAGGGAGGGAGGAGGGGGGCACGGAGAGAGAGAGGAGGGGGACGGAGAGAGAGGGAGGGGGGCACGGAGCGAGGAGAGAGGGGGGCACGGAGAGAGAGAGGGAGGGGGCACGGAGAGAGAGAGGGAGGGGGGGCACGGAGAGAGAGGGAGGGAGGGGGCACGGAGCGAGAGGGAGGGGGGGGGGGGGCACGGAGCGAGAGGGAGGGGGAGGGGCACGGAGCGAGAGGGAGGGAGGGGGAGGGGGGGGCACGGAGCGAGAGGGAGAGGGGGGGGGGGCACGGAGCGAGAGGGAGGGAGGGGGGGGGCACGGAGCAAGAGAGAGAGGGGAGGGGGGGGGGCACGGAGCGAGAGAGAGAGGAAGGGAGGAGGGGGGGCACGGAGCGAGAGAGAGGAGGGGGGGGGGGGGCACGGAGCGAGAGAGGGAGGGAGGAGGGGGCACGGAGCACGGAGAGAGAGAGAGAGGGGAGGGGGGGGGGGCACGGAGCGAGAGAGAGAGGGGGGGGGGGGGCACGGAGAGGGGAGGGGGGGCACGGAGCGAGAGAGGGGGGGGGGGGGCACGGAGCGCGAGGAGGGGAGGGGGGGGCACGGAGCGAGAGGAGGGGGGGGCACGGAGCGAGGGAGAGGGGGGGGGAGCATGGAGCGAGAGAGGGAGAGGGGGAGGGGGGCAGCGGAGCAAGAGGAGGGGGGCACGGAGCGAGAGAGGGAGGGGGGGGGGGGCACGGAGCGAGGGGGGGGGGCAGGGAGGGAGGGGGGGGGCGGAGCGAGGGAGGAGGGTCGGGGGGCACGGAGGGAGAGGGAGGGGGAGGGGGGGGGAGGACGGGGGCACGAGAGGGAGGGAGGGAGGGGGTGGCATGGAGCGAGCGAGAGCTAAGCTTCCGGCTCAGTCACCCGTGGCAGCCTGCCAACTCTGGAGCTGATACCAGGAACACACAACACTTATCACAAAACACCTCAGTCAGCTCACTGTTTAGTGCTCCAACTTTAGTCCATTATGTAATTGGAGGCCCCCAGCCAGGCTTCAGTCAGTCATTCATATGGCCTCTCTGGTCATGTGACCCAGGAAATGTGCCGTAGTTGAATAGGTTTTTAAAATATTTTTTTTGTAAGTATTCTCTTTTGTTATTGATTGTGTATGGTTTTATTCAGAATGCTGTGGTTGTTTAGGCAAGGTTACTGTTAAAGACTTTGTGAGAACTGCTGATGTAAAAAGGTCTTTATAATGACATTTGATTAATTGGTTGATGTGTGTGTTTCAGGGCGCTCTAGTGTGAACTACCTGGCCTCTGAGACACGTTCACGCTTGTCTAAGACGGTGGATCAGATTCTGCGGGACAACGTGGCCATGCCCTACTACATCCAGTTCCAGGAGGCCCGCGGGGCTGACCACCTGGTCTGCTTCTGGCTGGAGGCAGAGAGCTTTCGCTCCACCAGCTGGTCTCGGGTCCGGGCCCACAGCCTCAACTCAGTCAAACACAGCTCCCTGGCCGAGCCCGCCTCCCCCCCCGTCTCCCCCGACCCCTCATCCTACTCAGACATGGACCTACACTCCATCCCCAGGCCTTCCTCCTCACGCCCCCTTACCCCCAGCCCCCAGGACGCTAACAGTAACAGTAGTGAAGGCCCCACGGCGCAGCTCGTCCACAGGGACTCCTTCAGCTCTATGGTGGACCAGAGGCCTGGTACTCCCAGCAGAGCAGACACCCCCACCAGACAGCCCTCCTACAGGACAGGGACGTCATTCAAGCTGCAGTCCACCAACGCCCTCAAGGAGCTTTCAGACAAGCTCATGAAGAGTACGTTTGACTGGTCGTAATTGTAAAGAATCTGTTCATGATTTACTTGCATAGATAAAGGTTAAGTAAGTAGCCCGGAGTCTCTTCGAGCCGACTGGTGGTGCATGTTTCAGAGACTCTATGGCTGTACTTCAACTCCTTTTGTGTGTTTGGCTTGTCTTTATCATTTATTTATAGGCCTGTATAACTCACTGACTAGAGAAGGCTAGTATATTCACTATATTTGTTCTTATTTCCACCGTGTGAAACAACTGACTGTCAGAATAATGACGTTAATTTGTTTTAATAGCACATTGGAGGTAACAATATCTGAGTTGGACACAGTTTATGACGCGTGTGGCTGGCTGTTAAACATCTTCTCCTCCTGTGTGTTGTAGGTATAGAGAGAGATGCAGTGAACATCTTCACCAAGTACATCTCTCCAGACGCTGCTAGGCCCATCCCCATCACAGAACAGCTCAGAAACGACATAGTCGGTAAGAAATGAGTCCTGATTGCCGCCTATTTGCCGTTAGTATGAGACTTTGACTCTTAAGACATTGCTGTCACTGTATGAGTACTCAGACTGTGTGAGTGCTGTATCAGAACTTTGTGAGTACTGTATGCATTCCTAAGAATGTTAGACTTAGTAAGACTGTTGCAACCAACATTAAAGATCAAATCAGCTGTAATCATCTCAGTATATTTAACTTGGTTTCGGGATAACTATTTTGTGGATGATTGATATTCGGTTGTGTGACTGTTTTTTGTCCTTTTTTGACAGCTAAAATCTGTGGGGAGGATGGACTGGTGGACCCAAACTGTTTCGTCATTGCACAGTCTGTCGTCTTCTCCATCATGGAACAACAGTACGTTTTTTTTGTTTTTCCAATCTTCCTGTTTTCGTATCCGTTGAAAGATTTATTTATTCAATTAGTTCATGTAAAGTGCCAGTGTTTTTCTTTAGTTTTCATGATTTTTCTCCTAGGATGAAAGTTTTACCACTGTTCTGTAATACACTAATCCACTCCTAGATCATAAATGTAAATGTGACCAGATACAGTTGAAGTCGGAAGTTTACATACACTTAGGTTGGAGTCATTAAAACTCCTTTTTCAACCACTCCACAAATTTCTTGTTAACAAACTATAGTTTTGGCAAGTCGGTTAGGACATCTACTTTGTACATGACACAAGTCATTTTTCCAACAATTGTTTACAGACTGATTATTTCACTTATAATTCACTGTATCACAATTCCACTGGGTCAGAAGTTTACATACACTAAGTTGACTGTGCCTTTAAACAGCTTGGAAAATTCCAGAAAATAATGTAATGGCTTTAGAAGCTTCCGATAGGCTAATATACATCATTTGAGTCAATCGGAGGTGTACCTGGGGATGTATTTAAAGGCCAACCTTCAAACTCTGTGCATCTTTGCTTGACATCATGTGAAAATCAAAAGAAATCAGCCAAGACCTAGGAAAAAAATGATAAACGTCCGCAAGTCTGGTTCATCCTTGGGAGCAATTTCCAAATGCCTGAAGGTACCACGTTCATCTGTACAAACAATAGTATGCAAGTATAAACACCATGGGTCCACTCAGCCGTCATACTGATCAGGAAAGAGAATTGTTCTGTCTCCTAGAGATGAACATATGACACCCGTCATATGAACAGTATGACGGGTACGAAAAGTGCAAATCAATCCCAGAACAGCAGCAAGAGACCTTGTGAAGATGCTGGAGGAAACGGGCACAAAATTATCTATATCCATAGTAAAACGAGTCCTATATCGACATAACCTGAAAGGTTGCTCAGCAAGGAGGAAGCCACTGCTCCAAAACTTCCATAAAAAAGCCAGACTATGGTTTGCAACTGCACATGGGGACAAAGATTGTACTTTTTGGAGAAATGTCTTCTGGCCTGATGAAACAAAAATAGATCTGTTTGGCCATAATGACTATTGTTATGTTTGGAGTAAAAAAAGGAGGCTTGCAAGCCGAAGAACACCATCCCAACCGGGAAGCACAGGGGTGGCAGCATCATGTTGTGAGGGTGCTTTGCTGCAGGATGGACTGGTGCACTTAACAAAATAAATGGCATCATGAGGCAGGAAAATTATGTGAATATATTGAAGCAACATCTCAAGACACCAGTCAGGAAGTTAAAGGTTGGTCACAAATGGGTCTTTGAAATGGACAATGACCCCAAGCATCCCTCCATAGTTGTGACAAAATGGCTTAAGGACAACAAAGTCAAGGTATTGGAGTGGCCATCACAAAGCCCTGACCTCAATCCTCTTGAACATTTGTGGGCAGAACTGAAAAAGCTTGTGAGCAAGGAGGCCTACAAACCTGACTCAGTTACACCAGCTCTGTCAGGAGGAATGGGCCTGAATTCACACAACTTATTGGGGGAAGCTTGTGGAAGGCTATCCAAAATGTTTGACCCGAGTTAAACAATTTAAAGGCAATGCTACCAAATACAAATTTAGTGTATGTAACCTTCTGACCCACTGGGAATGTGATGAAAGAAATAAAATATGAAAGAAATAATTCTCTATTATTCTGACATTTCACATTCTTAAAAAAAAGTGGTGATCCTAACTGACCTAAAACAGGGAATTTTTACTAGGATTAAATGTCAGGAATTGTGAAAAACTGAATTTAAATGTATTTGGCTAAGGTGTATGTAAACTTCTGACTTCAACTGTATAATCTATATTTCCCAGGCACTTTAGTGAATTCTTGCGCAGCCATCATTTCTGTAAGTACCAGATCGAAGTGTTGACAAGTGGCTCTGTGTTCCTGGCAGACATCTTATTCTGTGAGTCGGCCCTCTTCTACTTCTCTGAGGTAAGAGCAACACAACTGATGTTACTGTTGCTCGCTATTAAATATACACAGCCACAGTTTATCAAGTTCATTCATAGGTGTTTTACTCATTAGTGGTACTGGTGGTGTTTGTATCTCTTCTGTTATTCTCTCTTCTATTCCACATTAATGTCATATGGTGTTAATAGAAGTGTCGTTGGTAATAAAGCTAGTATGTTGTGTGTCTCCCCAGTACATGGAAAAGGAGGACGCTGTGAATGTCCTGCAGTTCTGGCTGGCAGCAGATAACTTCCAGGACCAGCTGGCTGCTAAGGCTGGCCAGTACGACGGCCTGGAGGCCCAGAACGACGCCATGATCCTTTACGACAAGTAACTGCTCACACACATCTCACCGAATAGGGATCTAGCGTTTGTCTGCGGATCATTCAGTGCACTGTGTTTGAGAGACCACCTGCTATAGATGTCTGACTGACGACATTTTCACACTGTTCTACATGTAAAATTGATGCATGCTTGGTTTGCAAATTGCGGCCGGCGCTCTGTTCAGCGGTTTTAAGTACTCTAGGCCAGTAAACGTATTGGTGTGCCTAAGACATCTATTTACACTATATTTGCCTTCACTACCTATGCCTTCACACTACCTATGCCTTCACACTACCTATGCCTTCACACTACCTATGCCTTCACACTATCTTAGAAAAGGAACAGTTTGGACATTATATGGCAATTATTAGACCAAAGGTGAGAACACAACCGTTCACAAGACTGAATCCATAATATGATCTGAAAATACTCAGGAAAAATTCAGTATCATATCACAATATTCTAGAAAAATGTGGGGTAGTTGCAACATAAGACATACAAATTACAAGGGTTTGAGTGAGAGGGCTAACTGGTGTCTTCAAGCACAGTTCCTAAGTAATTTCAATGCACTTTTATTACTCAAAGAAGAGTCTTCAACTATAAGGTGATTTAAAAATATATATTTTTTAGCTCTCCTAGCTGTGCCATTGAGGAACTAGCGCAGGCACACTTGTCACTGTTTTGTTTGTAACACAGCCCTGCATCCACGCCATCACACAATTACTGTTGTTTACGCAATCCAAAAATGATCCATTTATAAATCGTAATCTGGGTCAGATGGGCATCATTTGAAAGCCTGTTCTATTGCTAGCATGACTAGCTAAGTTATAAAATAACGAACTTCTTGTCACGCGAGGTGCTCAAGTTCAGAATGACTGTCAGTCAAAACCCATACAGTGCTTTGAAGCACAGAGCCTAAGTTCTGACGTATTGTATCGCAAAACTTTGACAGTCCTGCGTTCCAATTTAAGCATTTATCACTGCCCAAGTCTTCACTTTTCAACCGTATATTGGTATGAGTGTAAAGGGCTACCACCTCCACATTACTCAGCCTGGCTTGTTTATTTGAGAACCAGTTTAATAATGATCTCATCTGTTTCCTCCCCAGGTATTTCTCACTCCAAGCCACCAACCCGCTGGGTTTTGATGACTCTGTGCGGATGGAGATAGAGTCTAATATCTGCCGGGAGGGAGGGCCTCTACCCGACTGCTTCACCACTCCTCTCAGACAGGCCTGGACCACCATGGAAAAGGTAAGGGGTCGTAGGTCACCCAGTTACCTGGGCCAAATACATATGACAACATATAGGAAACCCACAGCGGTCACTGCAAACTCACCACTGTAAAATCACCTGGAATTCAGCCAGAAAAACAAAACAGAAATTACACGTCAAAATTATTTACTTTTGGGTACTCCTTTAGATTGAGACCATGAGGCTTAGATTAAGACCATGAGGCTTAGATTATCAATGACAGGCCTTTGTGGTTATTGAAGGTAGTGGTACCAGAGCCATAGATACAGTGCATTCGTAAAGTATTCAGACCCCTTCCCCTTTTCCACAGTTTGTTACGTTACAGCCTTTTTCTAAAAAATGATTAAGTTATATTTTTTCCTCATCAATCTACACACAATACCCCATAACTTATATATATATATTTTAATTTAAAAAACGGATACCTTGTTTACATAAGTATTCAGACCCTTTGCTATTAGACTCAATTTAGCACAGGTGTATCCTGTTTCCATTGATCATCCTTGATGTTTCTACTACTTGATTGGAGTCCAGCTGTGGTAAATTCAATTGATTGGACTTGGTTTGGAAAGGCACACACCTGTCTGTATAAGGTCCCACAGTTGACAGTGCATGTCAGAGCAAAAACCAAGCCATGAGGTCAAAGGAATTGTCTGTAGATTGTGACGAGGCACAGGTCTGGGGAAGGGAACCAAAAATGTCTGCAGCATTGAAGGTCCCCAAGAACACAGTGGCCTCCATTTTTAAATGGAAGTAGTTTGGAACCACCAACACGCTTCCTAGAGCTGGCCGCCTGGCCAACCTGAGCAATCGTGGAAGAATGGCCTTGGTCAGGGAGGTGACCAAGAGCCCGATGGTCACTCTGACAGAGCTCCAGAGTTCCTCTGTGGAGATGGGAGAACATTCCAGAAGGACAACCATCTCTGCAGCACTCCACCAATTCGGCCTTTATGGTAGAGTAGCCAGACGGAAGCCACTTCTCAGTAAAAGGCACATGACAGCCATGAGAAACAAGACGATTATCTGGTCTGATTGGTCCAAGATTGAACACTTTGGCCTGAATGACAAGCGTCACGTCTGGAAGAAATCTGGCACCATCCCTACGGTGAATCATAGTGGTGGCAGCATCTTGCTGTGGGGATGTTTTACAGTGGCAGGGACTGGGAGATTAGTTAGGATAGAGTGAAAGATGAACAGAGCAAAGTACAGAGAGATCGTTGATGTAAACCTGCTCCAGAGTGCTCAGGACCTCAGACTGGGGCGAAGGTTCACCTTCCAACAGGAAAACGACCCTAAGTCCACAGCCAAGACAATGCAGGAGTGGCTTCGGGACAAGTCTCTGAATGGCCTTGAGTGGCCCAGCCAGAACCCGGACTTGAACCCAATCAAACATCTCTGGAGAGACCTGAAAATAGCTGTGCAGCGACGCTCCCCATCCAACCTGAGAGGATCTGCAGAGAAGAATGGGAGAAACTCCCCAAATACAGGTGTGCCAAGCTTGTAGCGTCATACCCAAGAAGACGGAAGGCTGTAATCGCTGACAAAGGTGTTTTAACAAAGTGCTGAGTAAAGGGTCTGAATACTTACGCAAATGTGATATTTCAGTTAGATTTTTTTTAAATATACATTCGCAAATATTTCTAAGCCTGTTTTTACTTTATCTTTATGGGGTATTGTGTTGAAGATTGAGCTGGAAAATAACAATTTAATACATTTTAGAATAAGGCTGTAATGTAACCAAATGTAAAGTGGTCTGAATATTTTCCGAATGCACTGTGTGTCTCAGTGGTACGACTTTGTTGCCAAGGCTAGGGATGATGTTGAAACACTTTGTCAGGCTCTGGAGAAAACGGAAGACCTTTGTGACTGAAAGGCATTTTGAAGTTTAGCTTTGTTAATATCATATTTCTTCTCGCAGGTCTACATGCCAGGCTTCCTGTCGAGTAACCTTTACTACAAGTATCTGAGTGACCTTATCAACTCTGTCCGAGCGGATGAGTTTGTGCTGGCTAGCGCTCCCGGTCAAGGCGTGGCCTCTGACCTTGACCGCAGCACCAACGCAACTGAGGGGTCTCAAGCCCAGGTAGATAACCCCACACCTGACCTGCTCACAACCTGTACTTTCACTTTAGCTCTACTGGCATTTTCCTATTTTCATTGTCTAAGTGCACGCAAATCAATTATGTTCAACAGCAGTAGCACTCATACCTTTTGTTCAATAGTCAGTGGGTATTAATTTGTTTACTTAACATAAATAGATTGATTTCCCCTCTAGTTCTGCTCTAAATGTGCAAATCATTATATATTTTTTCGCTTACAGCAAGGTGCCAAAAAGGTGGCAGCAATAAAAATCTTGAAAAACTTTGACGAAGCAATAACAGTGGACATAGCCAGCCTGGACCCAGAGTCCCTGTACCAGCGCCCCTATGCTGGGTGAGTTTCTGCATAGCCTACTCAGGCCTCCTTTAGTTACTTATTCTCACCACTCTCAGTACAGTCACCTCAAATGGCTCTGTAAACCACATTACTATTTCAAATATTTGATTTGGATTTTCATGTTTCTCTGCTGGACAAAATGAGTGAAAATTGTTTTTATAATCGTGCAAAATTTCCTCCATAGCTACCCTTCAACTGCCCTGATTTTACTACTGTAATTTCCCCAAGAGAGTTCTTTGATGCTAGCTAAGTAGGCCAGTGTGTAATGACCATTCATGTGACTAAACTGCTCCAAATACATATTTTCAAAGACTGCAGTGCAGTCCTCTGTGACATGGCAGATTTGTAGGTCATCCCCATTACATTACAATCAGCTCTGATGGCAGTCTAATGGCCCAACACAGGCTGATATAGGAGATTTGTGTGGCCTTAGGCAGCACCGGTAGTGTCCTAGTTGCAGTAAGAGATTAGCTTGGTCTCAGATCTGTTTGTGCTGGGACCGAATGACTATGACTATTAGGAATTGGCCATACAACACAAACTGATATGGGACCAGGCTAGTAACAGGGTGCTGTCTCCATTAACATCCTATATGTATGACTTCATTGGCTATGTCACCTCACTGTTCAGAAGAATGACGTTTGGGAAAGTCAACGAGCTGGGCCAGTTTATCAGGGAAGCCGAACCAGAACCGGATGTGAAGAAATCCAAAGGTAACAGGCAAACACTAATGTAGCAATTATTTATAGGCTATAGAGTTCCTTCAGAAAGTGTTCAAACCCCTTGACTCATTCCACATTATGTTGTTACAGCCCGAATTCAAAATGTATAAAATGATTACCCTACCGTGAAGCATGGTGGTGGCAGCATCATGCTATGTAGATGCTTTTCAGTGTCAGGGACTGGGAGACTGGTAAGAATGGAGCCAAATACAGGCAAATCCTTGATGAGATCCTGCTTCAGAGTGCAAAAGTCCTTAGACTGAGGTGAATATTTATGATCCAACAGAACAAGGACACCAAGAATACAACCAAAGCAACCCCGCAATGGCTTCAGAACAAGAATGTGAAAGACCTTGAGTGGCCCAGCCAAAGCCCAGGCTTGAATCCCATTGAAAATCTGTTGCTGTTCACCGCTGCGCCCTGTCTAACTTAACAGAGCTTGAGAATTATTTGCAAGGAAGAATTGGAGAAAATCCCCAAATCCAGATGTGTAAAGCTGATAGACACCCCCAAGACGACTCAAAGCTGTAATCACCACCAAAGGTGCTTATTCAAAGTTTTGACTCGGAGGTGTGAATACTTGTGTAAATGAGATATTTCTGTATTTTTTTTTATTCTAAAAATGTATCCACTTAGTCATATGGGGTATTCAGTGTAGATGGGTGAGAAAAATAATCAATTTTGAATTCAGGCTGTAACCCAACAAAATGTGGAATGAGTCAAGGGGTATGAATTGTTTCTGAAGGCACACATCTGTCAGCGACAGGTGTGGCTGAAATAATAGAATCCAATCATTTTAAGGGGTATCACGGAAACTGTTGAGTGTGAAAAATCCAGCAGTGTTACAGTTCTTGACACAACTGGTGTGTCTGGCAGCTACTACCATTCAAAAGCAGAAATATTTTGTCTTGCCCATTCACCCTCTGAATGGCACACATACAAAATCCATGTCTCAATTGTCTCAGGGCTTAAAAATCCTTCTTTAACCTGTCTCCCCTTCATCTACACTGATTTGAAGTGGATTTAACAAGTGACCTCTAAGGGATCAAAGCTTTCACCTGCGTTCACCTGGTCAGTCTGTCATGGAAAGAGCCGGTGTCCTTAATGTTTCGTGCATATAGTGTATATATGCCTGTCTCCTTCACTCGTAGCTCTTTCTCTATACTGTTCATTGTTGCTTGTATGGTTTTGGTACCATGTCACTTAGGCATCCATGGTGTGGGTATTGCCTTCTTATCCTAACCCCAATCAGAGTGGCTTGAAGTTTGCGAGGCACTCCCAAATAAAACCCAAGGTGCTTTTAGATCTTATAAAAGACTATACAGTAAAACATGAATCTATTATTTAGGATTTCTTAGAAGAGAACATTCTCTGAGAATAGAGGAAATGGATATAAGCCCTGGACTAAACTTGTACTGTATATGTAAAACACTTTTTTTTTTGTGCTAGATTTCATGGCTCTAATCACAAACCAGCTTTTCCAGCCCTCGGGTTCCTCCAAATGCATACATCACATACTAAGATAATTATGTTCTGTGATATATTTTTCATGTACCTCATATGTCCAGTAGCTTACAGAGGAGCAATAGATAAGAGGCTCATCCTTGTGACCATTGCCCTATTTTCCACTCTCTCCTCACAGGTTCCATGCTCTCTCTAGCCATGAAGAAACTTGTTCAAGGCAACTCTGATGAGGTATGTAAAACAACAAAACAAGCTCCTCTTGTGTTCAATCTGTTTGAACTAACAAACACTAGGCTTGATGAACACTTTGAATCGTAACATGTGTGTTTAGGCCCAGGAGGAGATGGCCTGGAAGATCGCTAAAATGATCGTCAATGATGTCGTACACCAGGCGCACCACGACAGTCCTGGCGAATCCACCAAGGTAAGTCAGTCTGCCTCAATCTACAACATGGTGGACTCTTGATAAGTGTACTGCACATTGGATAAGTACAAACTCTTGAGTGCATTGAAGACAATTCGCCAGGCCCAATTTCTGTAAATGCCTTGTAATTGTCACAGATATCTGTATGCTCTAGTTTCCTATTCATGACAGTCCAAAGCCATTGCATTTATCTGCCACTATATAGTCAACTATAGAAAATAACTCCTCACCTGTGACACGTTTACTGTTGTATGATGATTGACAATGAAACATGGACAATCTCTCTCCCCAGTTATGAGCCTCCTGTGGAGAACCAAAACATTGTCACTCCCCTCATCCCTCACCCTATAGAGACAGACTGACAGACAGACACGTCCCCTAGTCCAGTGATGAACTGTACACTGGAATTACCTTAAGATGAAACGCATCAATAGAGATCAAAGAACAAATGCATTCCATGATCTCCTGCATTAACTTGTACCGGTGTGTGTGTGAGTGAGCGGAAAAACTTGAAGTAGATCCCATCCTTCCAACTGTTTGTAACACTATGAAGGCATCGCTGAACAAATGAAGAGGAAAAAGAAAAACAAAGCAGTGGCACAAAGAGCACCAGAGTACCAGACTTCCTTCCAGAACAAATTCCCCAGGGAAGGAGAGATGACAAGCTATGACACAAAATGGGGCTGAACAGGAGCTGTCAGAAGAAGCAGCACTTCAGAAAGCATCGGCCCTGCCATGGTTACCTCTGTTACCATGCCATCCAAGAGGGAGCCTGCAGGGACCTGAAGCATCCTTCATAAAGCGATCACTAAGAAGATTTGGTTGTCCACTCCTCTCTTGATTCCTGCACATCGTCTCTCCTTACACCATCACCACCTCTTGCCCTTATGCCCATTCCTTATTTCTTGTTTTTAATGAAATCTCTTTGAAAGGGGTCAGTGACACGTACAATTTTAAGATGGAATCCACCAGTAGGTGCTTTGTAAAGTTTTTATTTGCGGCTGATGCATAACTTGCTAATATTCCTGGGCCCTCCTGGAGTATTGTGGGGTGGGTTACTATGATGATAGGTTGAGTTGTCTTGCCCTCCTAGCTGTGCCCTAATGTACTGTAGAGGGCTGGTCAGACATGTTACAGTGAAACTGGAATGGACCATATTGAATTTGCGGTCTAGCTAACCACATGCATCTCTAGCTCTGGCTCCTTGTCCATGTCATTACAGAGCAAAGACAAATGCATAAATACTCCTTGTTGTGTACTGAAGAAGTTCTACAGTTGCAAAGAAAGAGCAACTCCGTGCGACTCAATATAATTTTATACATATTTAGATTTCTCTTTAACCCCAATATATTCATGTTAGTTTTTTTTTTATGGTGATTGTTGACCTTTTCTTTTTTTGTATGTACTGTCAAAAGCAATGTCTAAGCAAATCTCAATTACAAATGTTCAATTGAAAAGTCTACTCTTTGAATATAATGTTAATATTGTTATGATTTTGAACCTCATTGAGATGTGTGGAAAAGGACTCTCTTGGTACTATGTACCACTAATATTGTTTTTCTGACGTATGTGTACGTAATCTATAATATATTTAAATTGTGTTGGATTTCTATATATATATAAGCTTTTATTTTTATTTGGCAGAGTACTAGAAGGAACAGAAGTGCTACCACTGATGAAAAATGACACAATTCCTCTTTGCACGAAATGCAAGTCTTGTTTGCCACCAAACATGGGGATTGATTTGGCTCCATTTCAGTCATTAGCTTGATGGCTGATCTTAGTTTGTGGCCAACATGTTCTTAATTGCACTTGGGTATTTAACCTCTAGCATTGCAAGATAATGATGCAACCTGTAATTCAGCAAATTAGTGCTCATCCCAGTGCAGTGTTTCAAGTGTGTGTGGTTGGCTTTTGAATAAGTTCATAGAGATGCTGCAGTTTTGTGCATCAAAATTGTTTTATCCCCATTTTGTTGTACAGTATGAAATACTTTATTGTAAATATTTTATGGCTATCGTACAATAAAACTTTTCTGCCTATTTTGTCGCTAAAGTCGTTTTAAAATAGCAAAATGCGATTTCTCTTGTTGCAATGCCGTTTAACCAGTGGGGGGCAATGTGGACTATTGTAACGTCAATGAGCAAGATACATGTCTAACTGCGAATGATCAGCAATAATCAAGTGTGTAATATCCAGTGATTTTGATGTTGTTTAAATGAAGGGGAAAAAACGTATTTTCCAGTAAGTACTGTATTTCACTGTACATATTCTAATTGTTTTCCAAAGACAATTGCAGTAAAATATGGGCACGTTTGCTTATTTTTGGTAAAATGTGTATGCGTAATGGTTTAATATCACTAATCTAAAATGTATATCCTAAGCAACATGAGGACACAAGGGAAGGTTTACAACATTGATGGGGATACGCCCACCTGAGTATTCACAGCGGGCAGTGACGCGCGCGCCAATGTGGAGACTTTTGTTGTGAAGCCCACTGATTACCACGCTTAACCAAAACCACGGCTTCTCCTGCTGAGCAAAAAGCGCGGCGACTCAAATACCGGACCGATAAAGAGAACTGCAACACTAACCATATGTTTATTTATTTTTTTATCTCTTGCGTAAAATTCGATAAAGAGTATTTGATAGTTCCAGGTGGCGACCATCCTACGGACTGACAGTTAGGTATCTGTGTCTCGGGTGCGGTGTTACCAACATCTTTTGTGTTCTGCGGTGACTCACATTTCTATATTCTCAAGTATAGTAGCGGATAGCCTATTTAAAGTAGACATTACTTCTTGTTGAGGTGGCAGCTTGTTTACCTAGACGTGCTCATGTTTGACTATTTTATGAAATCAGGAGCCGATGTTTAGGTCACTGGAATATCCCTTTAAATAATCATCTTTACGGATAACAAATTAACTCGTTATCTTGCTTCAGGAGGCTGTTGATGTAATATTTGTTGGGGGAGAGCTTCAGCTGATCTTTTCTGGGTGTGTGCTCCAAATGCATTCATTGCTGGATCGGAAGAAGAAAGAAGCCGGGGTTGGGATCGAGCTGTCTCCGAGCTACTCGTTGCCCCAAGCTGCGAGGATGTTCAGTTGTGTGGGCTGCTTTTGGGTCCTTCTGTCCTCTGCTCTGGTCGCTATCTGTAGTTTCAGTTTTATATCCCCTGCGTGGATTGTCAAGGACCATCTGAAAAACAAGGACTCGGTGAGCTTCGGCTTACTTTGGCACTGCTCGGAGTCCCTGGACCATATGTACAGATGCTACACCTTCGGAGGACTCGGAAAATTTGCCGAGATCCCGTCCAGCTCGTGGCAGGTATGGAATTCACTGACCATACACGCATAGGCTTCTTGAATGGAGGTGTTACGGTAACAATTTAGTTAGGTGTTGCATACAATGTTGAATATTTTACATCTAAATTACATCCGAAATCCTCAGTGGTATACATGTTCATGATGTATGTGATGTGCACAATCAATGATACACCTTTGCCTTATAAGGCCATTATTAATTGAGAGAGGACTTGAAGTAGAATCTTGATAGCTCCTGCATCACTGTGGAGTTTTTTCAGGATTCGAATGTAGTGAGTGACATGGCAGCATGCACAATCAATAAGATTGAACCAAAGTCATTAAGTGTTTTAAAGATGATAAAGTCAACTGGTGGTATTGAGTTAGTTATGTCAGGATGAAAGGTCCAGGCTCCTTGCCCCACTCAGGTGAGAACGGTTGACAAAGCTTCCCCAGAGTCAGATCAACTCGTGGATACCATTTTATGCCTGTGTGCGGTTTGAAGTAAGTTGCTAACTAGCGTTAGTGCAATGACTGCTAGTCTATGCTAGCAAATACCCATAGACTTCCAGTCATTGTGCTAATGCTAGTTAGTATTGGCTCGCAAAACTACCTCTTAACTTCCTTCATATTGGACACTTGTGGTATCCTCGAGTTCATCTGACTGGGGATGATATAATGCCTCATTGCCAAATTCCTGAAGTAACCCATTAACCTTCCACCGCAACAAGATCTCTGGTGGATGGATGGAGAGGGGTCTTGTGCCATCAGTGTTTACCCAGACCCAGAGGGGTTAATGTGTACATGTGTTTGGCATCATATCTGGTCGATATCTGGGTTTCTATTCTGCCATTATGATACTATTTTACTAAACAGAGGTAGTACAGTAGACTCAGGGAGGGGTAGCTACGTTAGTGATGAACCGTAATACTGGCAATAAGGACCTTGACATTTCTTATGTTACTTATCACTATTATAAGGGAAGTTGTTTGTTGGAGCTAAGGGGGACTGGGCAAGGGTTAGTTAAATAAATGTTGTTGAGTGAGAATACATTATTGTAGGGATTATTGTGCTCTCACATCACACATTCTTCCACCTACAGTCTGGGCTTTTTTTATATATTTGTTTTTATTTGAACCTTTATTTACCTAGTCAAGTCTGTTAAGAACAAATTCTTATTTATATTGAAGGCCAAACCCTAACCTAGACCATGCTGGGCCAATTGTGAGCCCTATGAGACTCCTGATCACAGCCGGTTATGATACAGCCTGGATTCGAACCAGGGTCTGTAGTGACGCCTCTTGCACTGAGATGCGCCAGCTGTACCACTTGGGAGCTCATCCTGTATTTAATGGGTCGCAAACTGTGAGGGAGACAGAGGCTCTCGCTCCTCTTGTTATGCCAATTTTAATATATTAACAGATATGCACTTTTGAAAATGCTTCAACAAGCAAAAATCTGTCAGAAGAAGCATTATTATTCAACATTTTAAAGTCCATTCAATGCAGAACAAGGGCATGAACTAAGAAAAGACTGGGGTACAGCTATGGGACCTTGTGTCAAATGGAATCAACAAGAGATTTCACTGAGGCTGGCTAAGTCCCCGCCAAAATTAATTAGTGATTCTGTAAGTTCTCATTTGCAACTGTGGGACTGGGGCAGCCAGAAGCATGCATCCCCCAGGAGTCCAGTTGCATCGCTCCAGCATTCCTTTGGAGCAATCCTGTGCTTAAATCGCTTCACTTCATTCTAGATTAGAAAGAGCAGGGTAGTTGGAAAACCCTAGCTGCAATAGCCCACTAGCTACCTCAGAAGTTATGATTATGTATGAGGAGGAGAAATTAACATTTGAAAGGGAGATTAAAAAAAAAAGTATGTGGACAGCCCTTCAAATTAGTGGATTTGGCTATTTCAGCCAAACCCGTCGCTGACAGTTTTATATAAAATCGAGCACACAGCCATGCAATCTCCAGAGACAAACATTGCCAGTAGAATGGCCTGTACTGAAGAGCTCAGTGACTTTCAACATGGCACCGTCATAGGATGTCACCTTTCCAACAAGTCAGTTTGTCAAATTTCAGCTCTAGCAGGGCGTATACGACAGTCAGCAATGAATGAGGCTGAAATAGCCGAATCCACTAATTTGAAGGGGTGTGCACATACTTGTAGTGTACATACACAGCCTAACACACACACACTTTTTTGCACTGACTCTATTTACACACATTGGACTGTACTCACACATACTTAGACCCCAACACACACACATGTATACTGATGCCATACTCACACACTTTCACACTCACCACATACACTGCTGCTACTGTCTTATCTATCCTGTTGCCTAGCCTCTTTACCCCTACTCTATGTACGTAGCTACCTCAATTACCTCATAGCCCTGCACACGACTCTTACTGGTACTCCCTGTATATAGCCAAGTTATTTTTTTACTCGTTATTCATTATTCACTGTGTATTTAATTATTTGTACCTTTTAAAAAAATATTTAACATTTTTGGAGAAAGACCTGTAAGTAAGCATTTCACTGTTTAGTTTACACCTGTTGTTAATGAGGCAGGTGACAAATAACATTTTATTTTGTCTTTATTATGACTAATTTCTGAGGAGTCTTACCTGTTCTGTCTTTCGGCCAGGCAGTAATACCCAGGGAGTCGCTGACTGAGTGAAGTACTTCTTGTACATAGATGCGTCTGTGATCAAGGTGGCCCATGCATCCCAGCATCACGCCCCCGTGGCCATTTAATAAAGGCGAAGTAGCCAGTAATGTTTCATAGGGCACACGTTACGGTCCACCACTGCTTCATCCCCGCCAGGCAGACACCCCTCATTGGTGTGCAGATTATTCTGCTGATGCTCTTGCCCTCCATAAAAAAATCTTGACCTCTCTCTCTCTCTCACACACACACACACACACACACACAAATATACATACACATACTGTACGTATGCATGTAAGCACATACAGTGCCTTTGGAAAGTATTCAGACCCCTTTACTTTCTCCATTTTGTTACGTTACAGCCTTATTCTAAAATGGATTAAATAAAAATCCTCATCAATCGACACACTACCCCATAATGACAAAGCGAAAACAATTTTTTTGCAAATGTACTTCAAATGGAAAAACAGATACCTTATTTACATAAGTATTCAGACACTGCTATGAGACTCCACATTGAGCTCAGGTGCATCCTGTTTCCATTGATCATCCTTGAGATGTTTCTACGACTTGATTGTGGTAAATTCAAATAATTGCACATGATTTGGAAAGGCACACCTGCCTATTTTATTTATTTAATTTCACCTTTATTTAACCAGGTAGGCCAGTTGAGAACAAGTTCTCATTTACAATTGCGACCTGGCCAAGATAAAGCAAAGCAGTTCGACACATACAACAACACGGAGTAAAACAAACATACAGTAGAAAAATAAGTCTATATACGATGTGAGCAAATGAGGTGAGATAAGGGAGGTAAAGGCAAAAAAAGGCCATGGTGGTGAAGTAAATGCAAAATAGCAAGTAAAACACTGGATTGGTAGATTTGCAGTGGAAGAATGTGCGAAGTAAAAATAGAAATAATGGGGTGCAAAGGAGCAAAATAAATCAATACAGTAGGGTAAGCGGTAGTTGTTTGGGCTAAATTATAGAATTTTTAATTTTGTAGTTCGTTCCAGTCATTGGCAGCAGAGAACTGGAAGGAGCGGCGGCCAAAGAAATAATTGGTTTTGTGGGTGACCAGAGAGATATACCTGCTGGAGCGCGTGCTACAGGTGGATGCTGCTATGGTGACCAGCGAGCTGAGATGAGGGGCGACTTTACCTAGCAGGGTCTTGGTAGTTGACCTGGTGCCAGTTGGTTAGGCGACGAGTATGAAATGAGGGCCAGCCAACGAGAGCGTACAGGTCGCAGTGGTGGGTAGTATATGGGGCTTTGGTGACAAAACGGATGGCACTGTGATAGACTGCATCCAATTCATTGAGTAGGGTATTGGAGGCTATTTTGTAGATGACATCGCCAAAGTCGAGGATCGGTAGGATAGTCAGTTTTACGAGGGTATGTTTGGCAGCATGAGCGAAGGATGCTTTGTTGCGAAATGGGAAGTCAATTCTAGATTTAACTTTGGATTGGAGATGTTTGATGCAAGTCTGGAAGGAGAGTTTACAGTCTAACCAGACACCTAGGTATTTGTAGTTGTCCGCATATTCTAAGTCAGAACTGTCCAGAGTAGTGATGCTGGACGGGCGGGCAGGTGCAGGCAACGATCGGTTGAAGATCATGCATTTAGTTTGACTTGCATTTAAGAGCAGTTGGAGGCCACGGAAGGAGAGCTGTATGGCATTGAAGCTCGTCTGGAGGGTTGTTAACACAGTGTCCAAAGAAGTGTACAGAATGGTGTCGTCTGCGTAGAGGTGGATCAGAGACTCACCAGCAGCAAGAGCGACATCATTGATGTATACAGAGATGAGAGTCGGCCTAAGAATTGAACCGTGTGGCACCCCTATAGAGACTGCCAGAGGCCCGGACAACAGGCCCTTCGATTTGACACACTGAACTCTATCTGCAAAGTAGTTGGTGAACCAGGCGAGGCAATCATTTGAGAAACCAAGGCTATCCAGTCTGCCGATGAGGATGTGGTGATTGACAGAGTCGAAAGCCTTGGCCAGGTCGATGAATACGGCTGCACAGCAATGTCTCTTATCGATGGCGTTTATGATGTCGTCTAAGACCTTGAGCGTGGCTGAGGTGCACCCATGACCAGCTCTGAAACCAGATTGCACAGCGGAGAAGGTACGATGTGATTCAAAATGGTCGGTAATCTTTGTTAACTTGGCTTTCGAAGACCTTAGAAAGACCGGGTAGGATAGATATAGGTCTGTAGCAGTTTCAGTCTAGAGTGTCACCTCCTTTGAAGAGGGGGATGACTGCGGCAGCTTTCCAATCTTTAGGAATCTCAGACGACACGAGAGGTTGAACAGGCTACTAATAGGGGTGGCAACAATTTTGGCAGATCATTTTAGAAAGAGATGGTCCAGATTGTCCAGCCTGTCTGATTTGTAAGGGTCCAGATTTTGCAGCTCTTTCAGAACATCAGCTGACTGGATTTGGGGGAAGGAGAAATGGGGAAGGCTTGGGCGAGTTGCTGTGGGGGGTGCAGTGCTGTTGACCAGGGTAGGGGTAGCCAGGTGGACAGCGTGGCCAGCCATAGAAAAATGCTAATTGAAATTCTCAATTGTAGTGGATTTATCGGTGGTGACAGTTTCCTATCCTAAGTGCAGTGGGCAGCTGGGAGGTGTTCTTATTCTCCATGGACTTTACAGTGTCCCAGAAATTTGTGTTGCAGGAAGCATATTTCTGCTTGAAAAAGCTAGCCTTGGCTTTTCTAACTGTCTGTTTATATTGGTTTCTAACTTCCATGAAAAGTTGCATATCACGGGGCTGTTTGATGCTAATGCAGAACGCCATAGAATGTATTTGTGTTGGTTAAGGGCAGTCAGGCCTGGAGAGAACCAAGGGCTAGCTTTTTCAAGCTGGTTCTAAATTTCTTGAATGGGGCATGCTTATTTAAGATGGTGAGGAAGGCATTTTTAAAAAAATAACCAGGCATCCTCTACTGACGGGATGTGTTCAATATCCTTCCAGGATACCCAGGCCAGGTCGATTAGAACGGCCTGCTCGCTGAAGTGTTTCAGGGAATGTTTGACAGTGATGAGTGGAGGTCGTTTGACCCCTGACCAATTACAGATGCAGGCAATGAGGCAGTGATCGCTGAGATCTTGGTTGAAAACAGCAGAGGTGTATTTGGTCAGGATGATATCCATGAGGGTGCCCGTGTTTACGGCTTTGGGGTGGTACCTGGTTGGTTCATTGATTATTTGTGTGAAATTGAGGGCATCTATCTTATATTGTAGGATGGCTGGGGTGTTAAGCATGTCCCAGTTTAGGTCACCTAGCAGCATGAGCTCTGAAGATAAATGGGGGACAATCAGTTCACATATGGTGTCCAGAGCACAGCTGGGGGCAGAAGGTGGTCCATAGCAGGTGGCAACGGTGAGAGACTTGTTTTTAGAGAGGTTGATTTTTAAAAGTAGAAGTTCAAATTGTTTGGGTACGGACCTGGATAGTAGGACAGAACTCTGCAGGGTATCTCTGCAGTATATTGCAACACTGCCCCCTTTGGTCGTTCTATCTTGTCTGAAAATGTTGTAGTTAGGGATGGAGATTTCAGAGTTTTTGGTGGTCTTCCTACGCCAGAATTGAGACACGGCTAGGGCATCCGGGTTGGCAGATTGTGCTAAAGCACTGAATAAAACAATCTTAGGGAGGAGGCTTCTAATGTTAACATGCATGAAACCAAGGCTATTACGGTTACAGAAGTCATCAAAAGAGAGCGCCTGGGGAATGGGAGTGGAGCTAGGCACTGCAGGGCCTGGATTCACCTCTACATCACCAGAGGAACAGAGGAGGAGTATGATAAGGGTACAGCTAAAAGCTATGAGAATTGGTTGTCTAGGACGTCTGGAACAGAGAGTAAAAGGAGCAGGTTTCTGGGGGCGATAAAATTAATTCAAGGTTTTGTGTACAGACAAAGGTATGGTAGGATGTGAATACAGTGGAGGTAAACCTAGGCATTGAGTGATGATGAGTGAGATATTGTCTCTAGAAACATCATTGAAACCAGGTGATGTCATCACATGTGTGGGTGGTGGAACTGAAGGGTTGTATAAGGTATAATGAGCAGGGCTAGAGGCTCTACAGTGAAATAAACCAATCAACACTAACCAGAACAGCAATGGACAAGGCATATTGACACTGAGGAGAGGCATGCTTAGCCGAGTGATCAGAAGGGCCCAGTGAGTAGTGAGGTTGGTCACGGCGATTCAGACAGCTAGCCGGGCCATGGGTAGCAAGCTGGCAGAGGATGGAGGTCTGTTTTTAGCCACCTCGTGCGCTTCCGTCAGTAGATTAGTGGGGTTCCGTGTGGTAGAGGGGACCAATCCAATTGGCAAAGTATATATAGATTATAGTCACCCAAGAAAATTGTCCGAAGGAACCTATTCAAATAGCAGCCGATAAGACCGCTAACGTTTAGCGGGCCGCAGATGGGCGTTCAGGTAACGTCGCAACGGAGTGGCCAGTTGGATAACTCCCTCGGGCAGATAACGTTGGTATTCCAGTTGTGAAGGCCTGGTGGGGCTCCGTGTTCGTAGTAAAACGGGTCCAGATAGGTGATTGTAGCCCAGGAGTGGCTGATGGAACTCTTCAGCTGGCTAGCTCCGGAATAATTGATGTTTGCTCCGGGACCGACGTAAGCCAATAGTCACTTGGATAGCAGCTAGCTTGCTGCAAGATCCAGGTGTAAATGTCCAGAGCTTGCGGTAGAAATCTGGGGATATGGAGAGAAAATAGGTCCGGTATGCTCTGGTCTGAGTTGCGTTGTACAAAACTGGCGATAGCTTCTCGAGCTAAAGGATAGCTGATGACCGCCAACTGTGGTTAGCTGAATACTAACGTTAGCCAGTGAATTGGCTAGATTCTGTTGTGGATTTCAGATTTGAGGTAAATAATACTTTTTTAAATATAAATTGGTGAGGCAGATTGCAGGAGAGTGTTTTGAAGTTGAGTTTTTAGAAAGAAAAAGAAAAAGAAAATATATATATATATATATATATATATATATCAAAGGACGTCTGACTGCTATGCCATCTTGGATGAAAAATGATATAAGGTCCCATAGTTGACAGTGCATGTCAGAGCAAAAACCAAGCCATTAGGTCGAAGGAATTGTCAATAGAACTCCGAGACAGGATTGTGTCGAGGCACAGATCTGGGGAAGGGTAGCAAGTGGCCTCCCTCATTCTACAATGGTAGAAGTTTGGTTACCACCATGACTCTCCTAGAGCTGGCTGCCTGCCTGGCCAAATTGAGAAAATCGGGGTAGAAGGGCCTTGGTCAGGGAGGTGACCAAGGATCGGATGGTCAACGACAGATCTCCAGAGTTCCTCTGTGGAGATGGGAGAACCTTTCAGGAGGACAACCATCTCTGCAGCACTCCACCAATCAGGCCTTTATTGTAGAGTGGCCAGACAGAAGCCACACCTCAGTAAAAGGCACATGACAGCCTGCTTGGAGTTAGCCAAAAGGCACCTAAAGACTATCAGACCATGAGAAACAAGATTTTCTGGTCTGATGAACCAAGATTGAACTCCTTGGACTGGAGGAAACCTGGCACCATCCCTACGGTGAAGTATGTTGGTGGCAGCATCATGCTGTGGGGATGTTTTTCAGTGGCCAAGACTGGGAGGCTAGTCAGGATTGAGGGAAAGATGAACGGAGAAAAGTATTCACCTTCCAACAGGACAACAACCGTAAGCACACAGCCAAGACAACGCAGGAGTGGCTTCGGGACAAGTCTTTGAATGTCCTTGAGTGGACCAGCCAGAGCCTGGACTTGAACCAGACTGAACAACTCTGCAGAGACCTGAAAATAGCTGTGCAGCAACTATCTTCCATCCAACCTGACATAGCTTGAGAGGATCTGCAGAGTAGAATGGGAGAAATTCCCCAAATACAGGTGTGCCAAGCTTATAGCGACATACCCAAGAAGTCTTGAGTCTTTATTCGCTGCCAAAGGCGCTTCAACAAAGTACAGAGTAAAAGGTCTTAATTCTTACATAAAAGTGATATTTCTGTTGCAAAAACCTCTTTTTGCTATTGTGTGCAGATTGATGAGGGGGAAAAATAAGAATAAGGCTTTAACATAGCAAAATGTGGAAAAAGAAGGGGTCTGAATACATTCTGAAGGCACTGTACCTTATGCACGTACACGCACACAGACTAACTGCCCCCCCATTCCCCAAACACACACACACACACTACCATCACAAACTGTTTCCCTCTGACAAAAAAAGGTGTACAGTAAGGCCCCCTTATCTCAGAAAGCCATGGGGTCTGTGGAGTCCAGCAATGTGTGTGCGCTAAGAGCTCCATCAGAGCCCAGTAGTAGAGGGGACTGAACGAGAGGGGACTGAATGACGAAGGAGAAGAGGTCTGTGGCTCTCTACAACTCCCTCTGTGCCTGGTCTAGATGTGCTCTGGTTAGCATGGTGGATTTCTGTTCTTCCTGCATGTTTGAAAGCCATGGTTTCTCTGCTCTACCATCCAAGCCTTGGCACTGAGGAGCCATCCCAGAGATGTGCGAGGCTGCAGCCCTGACGGGCAGGCCTGATAGTGTCTTCTAATGTGGCAGCTCTGCTGCTAGGGAGGAATGACTGTTTAAATATGGGTTAAAAACACATTTGCATATGTACAGATGTAAGTCCTGATCTCTTAGAATAGAACACAGACGTGATACAATGGAGTTATACAATAATTATACACTATCACAGTGATATGAGCAGTCAATATATTACAGTTCATTAACAGAATTGTTTGCTATGGTTTTACCGTACACAAAGTAACAGAAGTGATCGTCTGAATCAATCCTCTAATTATCTCAGGTTATTTCTCCTTATCATAAGACTGACTGGGTTCTGTTTTTGTTATCGTCCCTCAGAGCTGCCTGAGCCCTGCCTGCGTGTCCTCGGGCTGCAGGCAGTGGTTGCCAGATTAGTACGTACAGTCAGTCCAGGTGTTAGCGGTTGCCAGGTTGGAGGAGGTGTTATCCAGGGACTTGTACTGTGACCTGCTGCTAGGTAAAGTGTGGAGGAGGTGGTGGTGCTCGCCTCGCCTGCCAGAAGAATTGAGAGTTAACAGCTTAGTGAGCTTCCAACAGCTGAGGGCTGGTATTGTCTGGGTTCAACACACACAGCTGTGAACACTGGCACTGCTGGATTAACCTGGCCATGTAGCACACTGGATAACAGCTCTGTCTTGACATATCCAACTGCTGTGTGAATGGTGTGTGTGTGTGTACATCTACGAAGATTGTCATTGTTGCGATGTAGATGAGTCATGACCAGCCTCCAGAAACATTGATTTGAAAATGTAGAAGTCCATCCTCATCTTTTGTTTGTCTCTAAAGGGAAATGGTTATGTTGACAAGCTAGAGAGTCTCAGGGTTTGCAGGAACCGGTTGTCTAGCAATCAAATCAATTCACAACATAATCCTTTCCTCAGACTCCCATACATAGCTGCCAAAACAATGAGTCACACATTGTCCTTTCAGACATCTTCTTTTAAATACTTAATCTGAGTCTGTAAAAAACACTTCCTTCCTTAAACAGTATATAAACCCCCCAAAGCTTCAAAATGCAATTTTGACTTCATAGTAACAGAACTGTCTCTCAGTGGAAGTGATGTGCTCTTCAAATAGACCTGACTGAACTTTTAGATGGTGGTAGCCAGTCCAGGCAACTGGCGTTTATTTATTCTCTGCACCTACAGTACCAGTCAAAGGTTTGAACATACCTACTCAATACAAGGTTTTTCTTTATTTTTACTATTTTCTACTTTGTAGAATAATAGTGAAGACATCAAAACTATGAGGTAACACACATGGAATAATTTATTAAGCAAAGAAGTGTTAAATCAAAATATATTTGACATTCTTCAAAGTAGCCACCCTTTGCCTTCATGACAGCTTTGCACACTCTTGGCATTCTCTTAAGCAGCTTCACCTGGAACTGGTCTTTTACCAAATAGGGCTATCTTCTGTAAACCACCCTTACCTTGTCACAATACAACTGATTGGCTTGAACGCATTAAGGAAAGTAATTCCACAAATTAACTTTTAACAAGGCACACCTGTTAATTGAAATGCATTCCAGGTGACTACCTCATGAAGCTGGTTGAGAGAATGCCAAGAGTGTGCAAAGCTGTCATCAAGGCAAAATATATTTTGATTTAACACTTTGCTTAATACATGATTCCATATGTGTTATTTCATAGTTTTGATGTCTTCACTATTATTCTACAATGTAGAAAAGAGTAAAAATAAAGAAAAACCCTTGAATGAGTAGGTGTGTCCAGACTTTTGACTGGTACTGTGTATTGGAGGAGGAGGCAATGATGTGCTCTGCTTGAACCTGTTAAGGGCCCTCTGCCTGCCCAACAAAACGGGGAGCCCGGCTGCTGCTGGGTAATACATTGATGGATGAGGCCTGTGTGTGTGTGTGTGTGTGTGTGTGTGTGTGTGTGTGTCTACTCTGTATCTCCCCCGTCCTGGAACCTATCCCCATTTTGAGAGAGAAGATGAGAGGAGATTAGAAGCGTGGTGGCTTGCAGGTTGGGCCGAGCCAAGGTCCCAGAAGGGCTCACATATTACACTGACACGCGAGTCAAAGGATTCCCTGTCACTCCCCGAGATATACACCAGTTACGTCCATGCACTTTCACAATGAAGAGTTGCAGTCTCTGCAAATCGAAGGCAGTCACTGTCTGTCCCTCTGGTGCAGGTTTTCCTCTCTGTAGATGTACTGTCAGCGCTCACAGATATGTCTGTTTAGTGTCTCCACCTCTCTTCCACCCTTTCAGTAGGAGTAGGCCTCAGATTCATGGCTAATGGGATAGCTTGCTCTGAGCTGTGCTGAAAGCTATTCGTCCAGGCATGTGTGTTTCTACTATAGATTGTTATGTGGCCTAATGTAAGTGTCTCATACCTTTGTGGCCCATGGGGACAGGGCTGCCTTGGTGGGGAAAGGGCTGCCTTGGTGGGGAAAGGGCTGCCTTGGTGGGGAAAGGGCTGCCTTGGTGGGGACAGGGCTGCCTTGGTGTGGAGCAGCGGTGAGAGACAAAAGCAGACTGATCCGTCACAAAAAACGGCAGAGATTTATCTGGGTGGATTCTCCTGACCTGATTCTATCTTACACAGTGAAGACCGGCAAAATGTCCTGACTTCTCAGAATTTTTAGTTGGTTTACTATTCTTATAAGGACTTTAAATATAGTATAGTAAAACGTGTCCACACACATACTAAAGCATAACTGTGATCAGAAGCGACATAGTGATGTGATTGATAGTGGCTGTCGATGTCAACGCTTATACAGTAATTAGGGCTCCATGGAATGCTAGTCGGGAGCCAGGGGCTAGAGAGAGGAGGAGGGTAACATCGATGAGTGGGGGGATATTCATTTGGATGAGAGGAAGGGAGGGATGGAGGGGAAGAGAAGGAAAAAGAGGGAGAAAGTGAATTTGGATGAGCGAGAAAGAGAGAAAAGAAGGAAGTGAGTTTGATGAGAGGGAAGGAGGTGGAGAAAGACTGGGAGTATTTGGTATGTTATTAGGATCCCCATTAGCTGTTGTGATAGCAGCAACTACTCTTCCTGGGTTCCACACAAAACATGAAACATGACATATTACCGAACACGAATAGACAAAAACAGCTCAAGGTTAGAACTAAATACATTTTAAATGTCACAAACAGCCTTCATATCAGTACATACAGAATTATAGGTCAAATAGGGGAAAAGCTCTATGCCGTGAGGTGTTGCTTTATCGTTTATTTGTCTTTGTTTTTAATTTGTTTTATTTATAAACACAAATCAAACAGAAACAACACAAAAATAACACAGCCACCACCTCACAATATGCCCACACCTGTCCATCAGCGCACAAAAACACACAGTAGCCACCCCTTTCAATACACATATACAACCGGTCTTATGTAGCAAAATCTGAAATTGTGTTTTTTACATTAGATCAAAGTAGAGACTCAGAGCTAGAAAATGGTATTTCATACACTACAGATGAGGAACAATGGGAAAGTAATTCTGCTTTGAAAGTTGAAAAACTTGTAACCCCACTTTTGAGAAAATGGCCCTTGACTGTTTTGGTACACCTACTGGAGAGCTCTTCTTTGTCTACACCCATTCAGCGTCGTTCACACCCTCTTAAGCCTTAGCCCCACCCATCTCTTTACAATGATGAAAAACTTCGGGCAAAAATACCTCTAGCTAAGTTGATGGGTCACTATTGTCTAGACATGTACACATGTTCATGAAATTCAATTGATGGCTGTAATCACCGCCAGACACACCTTGCTAACTTGATGGATCATGTAATCATTCTCTTGTGAAGTGGAGTCTTTTGTTTAGACATGTAGCTAGCTATCTAGCTAAACAATGAACCATAATCCCAACCCATAGCTACAGTACACATGGTACAAAAAGCCTTAGCCCAACCATCTCTTAAGGATTCACATATGAGGCCATGTGCTAAACAGAGTGAGTATGGTAGTGTACTAAACAGCCAAATATTTCAAGACTAAAGGCTGGTTGATACTACGTCAAGGACCATGTCTATTGACATGTCTTTAGGCAGTTGTCACAGTGACATCATGAACATTACATTTTTGTCCGACATCTAACTTGTCGTTGTCATTATGAAAAAGTATAAACATAAAAACTACAGGCTGCATGACGTCAGCAGCCTGGTGGTCCAGGCTAAAAAATACATTTCATTAAGGGGGGTGTTAGTGAGCAAGCCATGGAGTAGGTCATGTTTTTCCCAGCTCCTGCTCAAATTGCGTTTCTTTAGTACATTCTTTCTGCTTTGATCCAAAAAGAACAAGGAAACACAACGTTTGAATGACTTGCTTTACTTTGTTCAACTTTTGTTTTAATGTATAAATGGCGCATAACCTGCAAAAGTTAAAGTTCACTGGAGTCGCTGATAAAAGAGGAAACACTAGGCCAAAGACGAGGAGCTCGAGTTCTTCAAGTGGGAGCAGCGGCTCCTCCCTTTTTGCTCGGCAAAAAAATGAACATCAAGGATTTGAAGGCAAGGATTCTTGCTGCCCTCAGAGAGGACATTTCATCTATACTCGAGCCAAAACTCGAGGCGCTTAGTGAGGACTTCAATTTTATTAAGTCATAGTTACAAGCAGTCAAGAATGAACTCGCAAAGCATACAGCAATGGTTCATACTGAACTGGATACAGTAAATAAAACTGTCTCCGACATGGAAAAAGGCTTGCCAATATACTCAGACGACATGACTATGCCACAAACCGAGGTTAAGGAGCTCAACTGATGTGACTAGCCTTAACTTCTTAAGGTATAGGGGGCATATAAGATATGCATATTATTAGTAGATTTGGATAGAAAACACAAGTTTCTAAAACTGAATCATGTCTGTGAGTATAACAGAACTTATGTAGCAGGCAAAACCCTTTTTTGAGGTCTGTCTGTTCAGTGAGGTCTCATTGGGAAACGATATTTCTTAGGAACTTGTTATCAGTTCCTACCGCTTCCACTGGATGTCACCAGTCTTTGGAATTTGGTTGAGGTTATTCCTTTGTGCAATGAAGTACGCCATCTAGGAACTGGGTAACACTGTTGAGAGTTGCGCAAGACTTGAAAAGTAGCTTGGTTTGTTGTCTTCCTGTATTGAACACACACAGACCAGTCTTCAACTTGAGCGATTATTAACGTTTAAAAATACCTAAAGTTGTATTACAAAAGTAGTTTGAGATGTTTTGCCGAAGTTTACAGGCAACTTTTGAAATATTTTGTAGTGACGTTTCGCAATTTCTAAGCTGTTTTTTTTTCTGGATCAAACGCGCCAAATAAATGGACATTTTGGATATACAGTGTTGCAAAAAAGTATTTAGTCAGCCACCAATTGTGCAAGTTCTCCCACTTAAAAAGATGAGAGAGGCCTGTAATATTCATCACAGGTACACTTCAACTATGACAGACAAAATGAGAAAAAAAATCCAGAAAATCACATTGTAGGATTTTTAATTAATTAATTTGCAAATTATGGTGGAAAATAAGTATTTGGTCACCTACAAACAAGCAAGATTTCTGGCTCTCACAGACCTGTAACTTCTTCTTTAAGAGGATCCTCTGTCCTCCACTCGTTACCTGTATTAATGGCACCTGTTTGAACTTGTTATCAGTATAAAAGACACCTGTCCACAACCCCAAACAGTCACACTCCAAACTCCACTATGGCCAAGACCAAAGAGCTGTCAAAGGACACCAGAAACAATTGTAGACCTGCACCAGGCTGGGAAGACTGAATCTGCAATAGGTAAGCAGCTTGGTTTGAATAAATCAACTGTGGGAGCAATTATTAGGAAATGGAAGGCATACAAGACCACTGATAATCTCCCTCGATCTGGGGCTCCACGCAAGATCTCACCCCGTGGGGTCAAAATGATCACAAGAACGGTGAGCAAAAATCCCAGAACCACACGGGGGACCTAGTGAATGACCTGCAGAGAGCTGACCCTAGTAACAAAGCTTACCATCAGTAACACACTACGCCGCCAGGGACTCAAATCCTGCAGTGCCAGACGTGTCCCCCTGCTTAAGCCAGTACATGTCCAGGCCCGTCTGAAGTTTGCTAGAGAGCATTTGGATCATCCAGAAGAAGATTGGGAGAATGTCATATGGTCAGATGAAACCAAAATAGAACTTTTTGGTAAAAACTAAACTCGTCGTGTTTGGAGGACAAAGAATGCTGAGTTGCATCCAAAGAACACCATACCTACTGTGAAGCATGGGGGTGGAAACATCATGCTTTGGGGCTGTTTTTCTGCAAAGGGACCAGGACGACTGATCCATGTAAAGGAAAGAATGAATGGGGCCATGTATCGTGAGATTTTGAGTGAAAACCTCCTTCCATCAGCAAGGGCATTGAAGATGAAACGTGGCTGGGTCTTTCAGCATGACAATGATCCCAAACGCATCGCCCGGGCAACGAAGGAGTGGCTTCGTAAGAAGCATTTCAAGGTCCTGGAGTGGGCTAGCCAGTCTCCAGATCTCAACCCCATAGAAAATCTTTGGATGGAGTTGAAAGTCCGTGTTGCCCAGCAACAGCCCCAAAACATCACTGCTCTAGAGGAGATCTGCATGGAGGAATGGGCCAAAATACCAGCAACCGTGTGTGAAAACCTTGTGAAGACTTACAGAAAACGTTTGACCTCTGTCATTGCCAACAAAGGGTATATAACAAAGTATTGAGAAACTTTTGTTATTGACCAAATACTTATTTTCAACCATAATTTGCAAATAAATTCATTAAAAATCCTACAATGTGATTTTCTGGAATTCTTTTCTCATTTTGTCTGTCATAGTTGAGGTGTACCTATGATGAAAATTACAGGCCTCATCTTTTTAAGTGGGAGAACTTGCACAATTGGTGGCTGACTAAATACTTTTTTGCCCCACTGTATATGGACGGAATTCATTGAAAAAAAAGGACCAATTGTGATGTTTATGGGACATATTAGAGTGCCAACAAAAGAAGCTCGTCAAAGGTAGGGCATGTTTTATATTTTATTTCTGTGTTTTGTGTAGCGCCTGCAGGGTTGAAATATGCTACCCTCTTTGTTTTCTGTTGTGCTATCATCAGATAATAGCTTCTTATGCTTTAGCCGAAAAGCCTTTTTAAAATCTGACATGTTGGCTTGATTCACAACGAGTGTAGCTTTTAATTGAGTATCTTACATGTGTGATTTAATGAAAGTTACATTTTTATATAATTTTATTTGAATTTGACGCGCTGCATTTTCCCTGGCTTTTGGCCAAGTGGGACGCAAGCTTCCCCTATACCATAAGAAGTTAACGAACAATACATACATTTACAACGTCATATGTGAAGATCAGGATCATGGGTGTGGCTGAGGACCCAGGCTCAAGTTGTACTTTATCTGTCTCAAAGTTATAGAAGGAAGCCCTCAAAATGGATAAAGACATCCTTGTAGACCGCTCACATTGGGGCTCTCAAATAAGAAAGCCTGGCGGAAAACTGTGCATCATTGTGGATAAACTACACTATTGATGTTCTTCGGCGTGCCAGAGAATTTGACCCATGCAACGGAACATCCATCTCTATCCCAGACTATGCCCCCAGCGTTGCTCGTGACCGTGCCGTTTTCAATGATGTCAAGAGTCTGCTCCATGGATGGACCGACGTTCGGTATGGTGAGACTTTTCCTTTCCATCTCCATATGGAACGGCACAGAGAAGGAATTCCAAGACCCCCATAAGGTGATGGCCTTCGTGAAGGCGAACATTCAACCGAGGTCGGACAAAGCAAATGGCTGAATGTTCACCTATTTGGTGAATAGATTAATGGACAAATGTGTCTGCAGACTCAGCACTGCAGACTCAGTCTCTCTTTTGTAGATACTGTATAACATTGCCAGTGGCATCAGTTGAAATTGTTATTATTAGGTAACGTTAGTCGTACCATTGGTTGATGTTATTATTAGGCGTTAGTGCCTTAGTTCTGGTGAGTCAATGTTCCTTTTATTTTATCATGAAGCTGCTCATTTTCATTTCTGGATGGTACCCATATTCAGGGTAAATAAGTATTCCTTATTTGGTTTGCGCAACTGGTTTTAAATCTCGGCTCTCTGCTCGTTAGGTTTAGTGTTCCCCACTACAAGCACATCGTGTGGATATCTTTGCACGGGGATTAGCGGTTACCTTGTTCTATTAGGTGACAAGGGTGGGTTTTCTTTTTCATACCAGCCATATTTATTTATATTTTATTTTTTCAATTTTGTCATATCCAATTGGTAGTAACAGTAATGTCCCATTGCTGCAACTCCCATACGGACTCGGGAGAGGCGAAGCTTGTGAGTCATGCGTCATCCGAATTACAGTCCTGCTTCTTGACACACTGCTTGCTTAACCCGGAAGCCAGCCGCACCAATGTGTCAGAGGAAACACTGTACAACTGGCGACCATGTCAGCGTGCATGCGTCCGACCCACCACAGGAGTCCCTAGGGCGTGATGGGACAAGACTCAGCATGCCATTTCATTATTGTAGTGGGAAGACTGTACTGTATAAAACATGTTATCTTCGCTAACATTTATGCACCAAATTGGGATAACAACAGTTAATTCTTCACAAATGTATTTTCTCAATTACCAAATATGGACACAAATCAAATCAAATCAAATTTTATTTGTCACATACACATGGTTAGCAGATGTTAATGCGAGTGTAGCGAAATGCTTGTGCTTCTAGTTCCGACAATGCAGTAATAACCAACAAGTAATCTAACTAACAATTCCAAAACTACTGTCTTATACACAGTGTAAGGGGATAAAGAATATGTACATAAGGATATATGAATGAGTGATGGTACAGAGCAGCATAGGCAAGATACAGTAGATGATATCGAGTACAGTATATACATATGAGATGAGTATGTAAACCAAGTGGCATAGTTAAAGTGGCTAGTGATACATGTATTACATAAGGATGCAGTCGATGATATAGAGTACAGTATCTACGTATGCATATGAGATGAATAATGTAGGGTAAGTAACATTATATAAGGTAGCATTGTTTAAAGTGGCTAGTGATATATTTACATAATTTCCCATCAATTCCCATTATTAAAGTGGCTGGAGTAGAGTCAGTGTCATTGACAGTGTGTTGGCAGTAGCCACTCAATGTTAGTGGTGGCTGTTTAACAGTCTGATGGCCTTGAGATAGAAGCTGTTTTTCAGTCTCTCGGTCCCAGCTTTGATGCACCTGTACTGACCTCGCCTTCTGGATGACAGCGGGGTGAACAGGCAGTGGCTCGGGTGGTTGATGTCCTTGATGATATTTATGGCCTTCCTGTAGCATCGGGTGGTGTAGGTGTCCTGGAGGGCAGGTAGTTTGCCCCCGGTGATGCGTTGTGCAGACCTCACTACCCTCTGGAGAGCCTTACGGTTGAGGGCGGTGCAGTTGCCATACCAGGCGGTGATACAGCCCGCCAGGATGCTCTCGATTGTGCATCTGTAGAAGTTTGTGAGTGCTTTTGGTGACAAGCCGAATTTCTTCAGCCTCCTGAGGTTGAAGAGGCGCTGCTGCGCCTTCCTCACGATGCTGTCTGTGTGAGTGGACCAATTCAGTTTGTCTGTGATGTGTATGCCGAGGAACTTAACCTCTTGATGCTACCCATCCCGGATCCGGGATCGTGACTACGGCTCAAGCTCATTAGCATAACGCAAAATGTGAAAAAATATTCTTAGACATATTTAACCTCCACACCTACACAAGTCCAATAGCTCAAATGAAAGATAAACACCTTGTTCATCTACCCAGCAAGTCAGATTTCTAAAATGTTTTACGGCAAAACATAGCACACATTTATATTAGACCACCACCGAAACAAAATGCAAGCGGCGGCCATTTTGTCCCAGAAAATATAAAATTTAAAAGTAGGATTAAAAAATAAATAATTCACTAACCTTTTGAAAATCTTCATCAGATGACAGTAATATTACATGTTACACAGTACATTTTTTTTTTTTTTCAATAATATGCCATTAATATCCATAAATCTCTGTTTACAATGACGACATTTCAAAAATGCTACTCAAAATGTCCGGAGAAATTATGATAGCTCGGACAGATAACGTCAGATAACAAGCAATAAACATGACTAAATATACATGTTCTACATATAGTTACAAAGATACACTTCTTCTTAATACAACCGCTGTGTTACATTTATTTTTAACGTTACAGAATTCGTTCACTAGTCTATGCTATGAGTCGGCGCTCAGATATTAGCAGTGTCTCCTCTACGTTTGGAGTCCACAGAAACCCAAAATAACCACATAAATATTCCCTTACCTTTGATGTTCTTCGATCAGAAGACGTAGAAGGAGTCATACTTACCCAATACATCGTTTGGTTTCAAGTTGTGCGTCTTTGTATTAGCATATGCTAACAGCTTCAGCTGAAATGCACCCAAAATAACTTCTGCTCCTTCTGGTCCCGCACTCTTGCGCAATCAAACTTCAAAATTACATATTATATGTTGACTAAACTGGTCAAACTAAGTGCAGAATCGAGCAAAATGATGTTTTTATCATGTAAAACAATGATCATCGCGAACAAACGAACCGGCTTCAACTGGTGTCTATTGGAAAAGAACGTTCTCCAAATCGGCGCGCGCAATAGAGTGCATGTATGTGAGAGTGAACCGGGCATTTTCGCCCGCCAAAGGATGAGGGAGCGCGAAATTCAAACAATGAACGTGCCAATTGAAAGCAGACATCGCGCTGAACAAATACATACTGTTCCCAGATCGGTAGCTGCCTGGGAAGGGTGGGGGCGATGACGTCAAAGTTGACCCAACTTTTCTCTTGACGAGAGAGTTTGGGAGAAAGGCTGCCCTGAGAGTTCTGCTTTACATACAGACATAATTTAAACAGTTTTAGAAACTTTAGAGTGTTTTCTATTCAATAATTATTATTATATGCATATATTATCAATTTTGGAAAAAAATATTTTCAGTTTACTATGGGCACGCACTTCCTCCAAAGGGGGCAGTATTCAGCCATAAGCTCAAGAGGTTAACTTGCTACCCTCTCCACTACTGTTCCATCGATGTGGATAGGGGGTGTGTTCCCTCTGCTGTTTCCTGAAGTCCACAATCATCTCCTTAGTTTTGTTGACGTTGAGTGTGAGGTTATTTTCCTGACACCACACTCCGAGGGCCCTCACCTCCTCCCTGTAGGCCGTCTCGTCGTTGTTGGTAATCAAGCCTACCACTGTTGTGTCGTCCGCAAACTTGATGATTGAGTTGGAGGCGTGCGTGGCCACGCAGTCGTGGGTGAACAGGGAGTACAGGAGAGGGCTCAGAACGTACCCTTGTGGGGCCCCAGTGTTGAGGATCAGCGGGGAGGAGATGTTGTTGCCTACCCTCACCACCTGGGGGCGGCCCGTCAGGAAGTCCAGTACCCAGTTGAACAGGGCGGGGTCGAGACCCAGGGTCTCGAGCTTGATGACGAGCTTGGAGGGTACTATGGTTTTGAATGCCGAGCTGTAGTCGATGAACAGCATTCTCACATAGGTATTCCTCTTGTCCAGATGGGTTAGGGCAGTGTGCAGTGTGGTTGAGATTGCATCGTCTGTGGACCTATTTGGGCGGTAAGCAAATTGGAGTGGGTCTAGGGTGTCAGGTAGGGTGGAGGTGATATGGTCCTTGACTAGTCTCTCAAAGCACTTCATGATGACGGATGTGAGTGCTACGGGGCGGTAGTCGTTTAGCTCAGTTACCTTTGTTCCTGTTCCCAAGAAAGCTATGGTGGCCCTCTTGAAGCATGTGGGAACAGCAGACTGGTATAGGGATTGATTGAATATGTCCGTAAACACACCGGCCAGCTGGTCTGCGCATGCTCTGAGGGCGCGGCTGGGGATGCCGTCTGGACCTGCAGCCTTGCGAGGGTTAACACGTTTAAATGTCTTACTCACCTCGGCTGCAGTGAAGGAGAGACCGCATGTTTTCATTGCAGGCCGTGTCAGTGGCACTGTATTGTCCTCAAAGCGGGCAAAAAAGTTATTTAGTCTGCCTGGGAGCAAGACATCCTGGTCCGTGACTGGGCTGGATTTCTTCCTGTAGTCCGTGATTGACTGTAGACCCTGCCACATGCCTCTTGTGTCTGAGCCGTTGAATTGAGATTCTACTTTGTCTCTGTACTGACGCTTAGCTTGTTTAATAGCCTTGCGGAGGGAATACTGTTTGTATTCAGTCATGTTACCAGACACCTTGCCCTGATTAAAAGCAGTGGTTCGCGCTTTCAGTTTCACACGAATGCTGCCATCAATCCACGGTTTCTGGTTAGGGAATGTTTTAATCGTTGCTATGGGAACGACATCTTCAACGCACGTTCTAATGAACTCGCACACCGAATCAGCGTATTCGTCAATGTTGTTATCTGACGCAATACGAAACATCTCCCAGTCCACATGATGGAAGCAGTCTTGGAGTGTGGAGTCAGCTTGGTCAGACCAGCGTTGAACAGACCTCAGCGTGGGAGCCTCTTGTTTTAGTTTCTGTCTGTAGGCAGGGATCAACAAAATGGAGTCGTGGTCAGCTTTTCCGAAAGGGGGGCGGGGCAGGGCCTTATATGTGTCGCGGAAGTTAGAGTAACAATGATCCAAGGTCTTTCCACCCCTGGTTGCGCAATCGATATGCTGATAAAATTTAGGGAGTCTTGTTTTCAGATTAGCCTTGTTAAAATCCCCAGCTACAATGAATGCAGCCTCCGGATAAATCGTTTCCAGTTTGCAGAGAGTTAAATAAAGTTCGTTCAGAGCCATCGATGTGTCTGCTTGGGGGGATATATACGGCTGTGATTATAATCGAAGAGAATTCTCTTGGTAGATAATGCGGTCTACATTTGATTGTGAGGAATTCTAAATCAGGTGAACAGAAGGATTTGAGTTCCTGTATGTTTCTTTCATCACACCATGTCACGTTAGTCATAAGGCATACGCCCCCGACCCTCTTCTTACCAGAAAGATGTTTGTTTCTGTCGGCGCGATGCGTGGAGAAACCCGCTGGCTGCACCGCCTCGGATAGTGTCTCTCCAGTGAGCCATGTTTCCGTGAAGCAAAGAACGTTAGTCTCTGATGTCCCTCTGGAATGCTACCCTTGCTCGGATTTCATCAACCTTGTTCTCAAGAGACTGGACATTGGCAAGAAGAATGCTAGGGAGTGGTGCACGGTGTGCCCGTCTCCGGAGTCTGACCAGAAGACCGCCTAGTTTCCCTCTTTTTTGGAGTCGTTTTTTTGGGTCGCTGCATGGAATCCACTCCGTTGTCCTGTTTGTAAGGCAGAACTCAGGATCCGCGTCGCGAAAAACATATTCTTGGTCGTACTGATGGTGAGTTGACGCTGATCTTATATTCAGTAGTTCTTCTCGACTGTATGTAATGAAACCTAAGATGACCTGGGGTACTAATGTAAGAAATAACACGTAAAAAAAACAAAAAACTGCATAGTTTCCTAGGAACGCTAAGCTAGGCGGCCATCTCTGTCGGCGCCGGAAGTACTGGGTGTTGCTATGAATTGTGAATTGTCGCCCAATCTGGATCTTAGCTCTCGTATGGGTATCCTCTTCAACAAAGACGGTATCTGCAATTCAGCTAATTCAGTATTATATTTTCTCGCCAGTTCATTAGACCTTCTCACGTATAGACACATTTTTCCTAGACAATAGATTTCTGCCACTTATCACGGAGTGTGATTACCAAGTTTGAGTCATTTCGGATCATTCTTTCCTTACTATGAAACTACTTATACCAAATACACAGCCTAATTATCGCCCTTGGTGGCTTAACTCACTACTGCTATCTGAAGAACCCTTTGTTGCTTTTATATCTCAAATTGAGCTATTTCTCAAGCTTAATCAAACTCCTGGAATGTCTCCTACAACAGTATGGGAATCAAGGAAGGCTTATTTAAGGGGCCAAATGATTTTGTACAGTGCAAGATTATGTGAAATATTCAATGTCTAGGGGAATTTACAAAATAAATCTTGGATTTGGATATGGCATATTCACACACTTCATCCTCAGATTTAATAAAACCACGTTTGACACTTTAGACAGAATTTGATCTTCTTTCAACTTGACAAGCTGAAAATCAAATTAGTAAATCTTGTTTACAAAAGGATGAACATGGAGAGAAATCAGTAAAAAGGCTAGCACACCGGCTGTGTCAGAGAACCGCAAATCAAACCATACCTGAGATGACTGACGAGCTGGGTAACAAATGTATTGATCATTTAGAGCTCAATTCATGCTTTCAGAACTTTTACTCACAATTATACACTTGTTAATCTGCTGGTATTGCTACCTTACTCGACACCTTCTTTGAGAACTTAGATATTTCTACAGTTGAACCTGAGATGCTGAATTAGAAGAGCAGTGCTCTGTAGAAGAGAGAGTGTTGGCAATTAAATCTATGCAGTGTGGTAAATCCCCGTGACCCAATGGATTTCAGAGCGAAAGCTTAAAATAATTCTCAGATCAATTTTCTCCTCTCTTGCTTTCTGTATTTGAGGAATCATTCTCCTCAAACTCTTTACCCGCAACAATGAGGCATGTATTTCACTTATTCTTATAAAGAAGACTCTTGCGTGTGGTTCATATAGGCCAATTTCTTTATATAATTGCAATGTTAAGATACTTTATAAAATGCTTGCCTGTCATTTGGAGTCAGTCCGTCCCTCTATCTCTACAGATCCAACTGGTTTAATAAAAAATATTATTTTTTTCAACAGACTTCTTTATAATATATTTTATCATCCCTCTTCATCTGGCACTCCAGAGATATTGTTATCACTTGATGCTGAGAAGGAGTTTGATCGGGTGGAGCGGGATTATATTTTTTATACTCTGTCCCAATTTCGGTCCCAATTTGATGTCCTGGATTGAAGTCCTTTTCTCCTCCACTATGGCTGCAGTGCGTACAAATATTAACCTATCTCCAACTTCAACGTGGGACAAGACAGGGTGGTCCTCTTTCCCCTCAACCGTTTGCCATCGCAATCGAGCCTTTAGCAATACGTAATAACACTACTATCAAAGGTATTCGAAGAGGGGGCTAAGAGCATAAAGTCTCACTCTATGCGGATGACATGCTACTGTATGTCTAACCCTTTAACTGGTCTTCCAGATATTCAGGTTCTACTAAAGACAGTTGGTATAATATCCGGGTACAAGGTTCATCTACGAAAAAGTGAATTGATGCTTATTAATCCGTCTGCCGTGCAAACTTATTTTAAGAATGACTACAAAGAAATGGAAATATTTGGGTCACACACAATTTCAAAATACTATGTCCCTCGACACTTTGCCTGAAACAGGATCTTGAACGCTGGGATTAACTTTCTCTTTCTTTGGTGAAAGAATTAACACTGTTAAAATGTATGTATTACCTTATCTCCATAGATGATAAACTGATATCTGCATATATCTGGAACAAGAAAAACCCTTGGATACATAAGAGAATATTGCAGAGATCTCTCCCCCAGGGTGGTCTAGCATTTCTAAACTTTCAATATTATTACTTGGCAGTTAATATAAGAATCATTCTATATTGGATGCCAGAAATCCTAGATGTTACAGGCCCAAAACTGCTCAAAAATGGCATGAACCTGTTTCCAAATACACTAAAAACTTATTCTGAAACATTCTCAAATCTGGAACCAGCTCAGGCGATCATTTGATCTCAGTGAAATTTCAACTTCTGCTCCGTTATTAAAGAACCATACATTCTGTCCATTATTAGACCGGGGGTTTCATATCTGATCTGGAAAAGGGATCTCCTCACTGAACGACTTGTACGTTGATATGGATTTTGCATCTTTTGAACAGTTAGTATGAAAGTTCAATATTCCTAGATACCATTTTTTTAGATCCAAAACTACACAATTGTAGGTGTCTTGATACTGACAGTTGTGTTTTCTTCGCTTGATATATTGTTGTCCCTGCATTTTTGTCCTTTGTGCTGTCTCTGTGCCCAGTAATGTCTGTAACATGTTTTGTTCTGCTGCCATGTTGTGGTGCTACCATGCTATGTTGTCATGTATTGCTGCCATGCAATGTTGTTGACTTAGGTCCCTCCTTTATGTAGCGTCTCTCTCTTGTCGTGCTGTTTGTTTTGTCCTATATTTGTACTTATTTTTGTTATTTTGAAGACCCCGTCCCTGCAGCAGGCCTTTTGGTAGGCCGCCGTTGTAAATAAGGATTTGTTCTTGACTTGCCAAGTTAAATAAAGGTCAAATAAATAAATAAAAATGCTGTAGTCACTTCCCATCACACCCACCTGCCTCCCTTCTAGATTCTATTTTTAAAGTGAGCCATTATATCAAAGGGGGCTTAAGCTTGATTTATACGTTATTAAACTCACACAATCTGGATTCCCTGAACTCACTTAAGAACCAATTGGCTAAAGGAAGTTATGCTACATCTCAGGCTAGGGAAAATACGCTACTCCATTTTATATCTGGCAACCTTTCCTATCCTTTGAAGAAGACATGGACTCGGCTAATTTCCCAACTCTATAAACCAACCCAAATGTATAATTTTTATAACTATTTTTTACTACTTTTTGTTTTCTCTTTTTTGTGTGTTTTTTAAAAACTAATTGAATATATTACTGTTTGTATATCATGCCTGCTTTAAGTCTGATATTGGGGTGGGGCTCTGTAAGAGCATGGGCGGGTTGGGGTGGGTTTGATTTGGAAGGGGATCCATGTGTGTGTTGCCTTCAACCTGTTCTGTCTGTGTTATCTGTATAATCATGAAAAATGACAAATAAAAAAATCTTTGAGGAAAAAAAACATGTTTTTAATATACGTCAATCTAGCAAACCAGGCAACTAAAAGCAACTTTCGAAACAATTTTTTGGTTTGTTTACAGCTTTTTTAGCTCAGCTAGCTAACGTTAAGAGAGCTGGCTAACCAGTTCAAATAATGACCATATCATGTAGCTGACAAAGTCTTAACTTTAGCTAATTTATATTAATTATTACAGGTAAATCAACTCTCAACAAGATCATTATTTACAAGTTAATGCCTTGGAAAAAGGCAGGAACCTTCCCTGTTGTCATGATTGGCTGAGATAATGGATGGGCTGGATAAGCCCAGAGATGAGTTTGGATTGGTCTGCCATGTAGCACACTTCTGTTTTTAACATGAGCTGCTCAATATGTGTAGATAATCCTTGCAACCATGGCTTTTTTGAAAGATATACATTTGAAGGCGAAGTTTACAAACACTTAAGTTGGAGTCATTAACCTCTCTAGGGTATGTGGGACGCTAGCGTCCCATCTGGCCAACATCCAGTGAGATTACAGAGTGCCAAATTCAAATACAGAAATACTCATAAAAATTCAGAAAACAAAACATATTTTACATAGGTTTAAAGATGAACTTCTTGTGAATCCAACCACGGTGTCAGATTTTTAAAATGCTTTACGATGAAAGCATACCGTACGATTATTTGAGAACATAGCCGAGTTGACAAATTATTACAAACAGTAACCAGCCAAGCAGAAGCGTTACAAAACTCAAATAGAGAGAAAATCTATCCCTTACCTTTTGATTTTCATATGGTGGCACTTAGAAGACATTCTACTCAAATGTTCCTTTTGTTCGATAGTCTCTTTATATCCAAAAACCTCAGTTTTGTTTGCGTTTTCTTCAGTAATCCAAAGGCTCAAACGCAGTCAAAACAGGCAGACAAAAAAATCCAAATTGTATCCATAAAGTTCATAGAAACATGTCAAACGATGTTTATATTCAAACCTCAGGTTGTTTTTAGCCTAAATGATCTATAATATTTCAACCGGACAATAACGTTGTCAATATAAAAGGTAAATAAGAAATGCACTCTCTCGGGATTGCGCATGAAAAAGCTCTGTGACACGTCAGGGTCCACTCATTCAGACTGCTCTTACCCCCTCATTTATAAGAATACAAGCCTTAAACAATTTCTAAAGACTGTTGACATGTAGTGGAAGGCATAGGAACTGCAAATTGAGTCTTAAGTCAATGGGTACTGTCATGGCATTGAATAGAAAACTACAAAACCAACAAACAAAATAAATTCCTGACTGGATTTTTCTCAGGTTTTCGCCTGCCAAATCAGTTCTGTTATACTCAGACATTATTTTAACAGTTTTGGAAACTTTTGAGTGTTTTCTATCCAAAACTTAGTTATATGCATATCATATCTTCTGGGCCCGAGTAGCCGGCCGTTTAATTTGGGCATGCTTTTCATCTAAAATTCAGAATGCTGCCCCCTACCCTAGAGAACAAATTTCTTGTGAACCAACTATATTTTTGGCAAGTCGGTTAGGACATCTACTTTGTACATGACACAATTTTTCCAACACGTGTTTACAGACATATTATTTCACTTATAATTCACTGTATCACAATTCCAGTGGGTCAGAACATCACATACACTGAGTTGACTGTGTCTTTGAACAGCTTGGAAAATTCCAGAAAATGAAGTCATGGCTTTAGAAGCTTCTGATTAGGTTAATTGACAAAATTTGAGTCAATTGGAGTTGTACCTGTTGATGTATTTCAAGGCCTACCTTCAAACTCAGTGCTTCTTTGCTTGACATCATGAGAAAATCAAAAGAAATCAGCCAAGACCTCAGGAAATTATTGGTAGACCTCCACAAGTCTGGTTCATCCTTGGGAGCAATTTCCAAAAGCCTGAAGGTACCACGTTCATCTGTACAAACAATTGTACGCAAGTATAAACACTATGGGACCACGCAGCCGTCATACTGCTCAGGAAGGAGACGTGTTCTGTCTCTTAGAGATGAATGTACTTTGGTGTGAAAAGTGCAACTCAATCCCAGAACAAGAGCAAAGGATCTTGTGAAGATGCTGGAGGAAACGGGTATAAAAGTATCTATATCCACAGTAAAATGAGTCCTATATCGACATAACCTGAAAGGCCGCCCAGCAAGGAAGGAGCCACTGCTCCAAAACTGCCATTAAAAAAAAAGCCAGACTACGGTTTTCAAATGCACATGGGGACAAAGATTGTAGTTTTTGGAGAAATGTCCTCTGAGCTGATGAAACAAAAATAGAACTGTTTGGCCATAATGACCATTGTTATGTTTGGAGGAAAAAGGGGGAGGCTTGCAAGCTGAATAACACCATCCCAACCATGAAGCACAGGGGTGGCAGCATCATGTTGAGGGTGCTTTGCTGCAGTAGGGACTGGTGCACTTCTCAAAATAGATGGCGTCATCTGGAAGGAAAATTATGTGAATATATTGAAGCAAAATCTCAAGACATCAGTCAGGAAGTTAAAGCTTGGTCGCAAATGGGTCTTCCAAATGGACAATGACCTCAAGCACACTTCCAAAATGGTGGCAAAATGGCTTAAGGACAACAAAGTCAAGGTATTGGAGTGGTCATCACAAAGCCCTGACCTCAATCCCATAGACGATTTGTGGGCAGAACTGAAAATGCGTGTGCGAGCAAGGAGGCCTACAAACCTGACTTGATTACACTAGGTCTGTGAGGAGGAATGGGCTAAAATTCACCCAACTTATTATGGGAAGCTTGTGGCCGGCTACTCGAGACGTTTGACCCAAGTTAAACAATTTAAAGGCAATGCTACCAAATACTAATTGAGTGTATGTAAACGTCTGACCCACTGGGAATGTGATGAAAGAAATAAAAGCTGAAATAAATGATTCTTTCTATTATTCTGACATTTCACATTCTTAAAATAAAGTGGTGATCCTAACTGACCTAAGACAGGGAGTTTTTACTCAGAATAAATGTCAGGCATTGTGAAACGTTAAATGTATTTGGCTCAGGGGTATGTAAACTTCCAACTGTAACGCTAGCAATGGATATCTGCAAAAGTGTTGCTACTGCTTTCAACAACATTGCTGCCCAGAATTTACCAGGCACCATCAACAAAGTGGGAAAATGTTTTGGTGGACTAAATTGATATTTCACATAGATTTCCCTAAGTAAGCATGTCCCAATTTTCAGGAAATGTTGGACATTTCACAGAGATATCCCTAATATGATGACTGCGGTATACAACATTGAAGCTTATTAGGTTCTGCTCATCTTACTATGCTTCTTCACCTGAGATTGGCCCCCAATTGCTAATCAATCAGTTCTTTATTATCTAGGCTCTGCTTTGTCATTAAAATGGACAACCTTGCAATGAATGACATGTATCCATCGTGATTTTCCCTGAACTTTTACTGTTGACCTCATTATGAGCAAAACTTGATAAGGACCTTCCCATTTTGGCCCTAATGTGTCTGTCACTTTTTTTTTTACAACCATCACCCACTGTCCTGGTACTACGTCATGTCCCCCCTCGGGAGTTATTCCCCATTAGGATGCAATAGTTAAGCGTTGTGTCACTCATGCTTTTCTCAAATCTAACGTGCCTTGTATTATCACATTGTCCATTGTAGTAACTAACAATGCCCAGCCTGCCTCACACCCCCCTCCACAATACTTGAACCATCTGTGGATAAGAAACTCAGGTTTTTCCAACGAATGACTCTATAATCCCATCAGAGAGCTGATCCAAAACCAACTCACAACAGTCATGTTCAAGTAATGTGGTATATGTAGGATACATCAGAGTAGCTGGATTACATGGTGTCTTTTCAACTATACCCATGTCCCATAGATCTTTAATCACTACTTTAGTAGTGTCCATAGCTTCCTTGCTAATGTGATATTGTTTTGTGCAAGGTGAGGCAACACCTGTCAAACACACTGGTTCCATATCAAAGGTTCCACACTCATTTTTATTCGTTGTCCAAATAGTATGGTTCTGAACTCTAGATCCCTGCATCAATCTTCATTGGACCAATAGAAATTGATAATGGTTTGATTTGTTTCATAGCTGTCTTCCCTCAACTCCTGTCGCTCTCATCTTGTTACCCGTGTACTATGGACATGTATGTTTTGCCTAAGATATGGGACATACAGTGACTTCAGCACCCGTATCTACAAAACAAATCTACTGCAAAGTTGTTAACCATCATGTTCACACACATTCCATCCGATTTCATATGTACACCAGCTAAGATGGGATGTAAGAGGGAGTCTCTTAGTTTACCTCCACAGCATCCAGCAAACTCTGCTGCAGACCTGGAGAGAGCTTCTTAAATTTCTGCACAAGTATTGTGTCGTTGGGGCTGTTGTCTTGTTTCCATTTTCCCTTAGATGGACCCTTCTTCTCCTGCCCACTTCTCATAAAATCATGTTTTCTTTTCCAACATTCTTGATGCCAGTGACCAGAAATCCCGCAATAATGACATACACCAGGTTTCTCTTTTACTGAAAGGATGTTATTGGTTTCACTCGGAACCTGCACAACTCTGATAACCACATCTCATGAATGCTTAAAAGTTTGTGACCATTCATCCAACTGTTTTGGAGATGCGGATTTATGTGTGATCACTCTCTCTAGACGTTTGTCTTTACTCCCATTTACGGCCTGTGTTCTGGTGGGCCTAAGACATCGTTTGTCACTGCTGTCAGAATCTGTTGACTCAGACAGGCAGTGCTGACCAGTTGCTTGAAACTTGATCTGCCTTGCACAAGTCAGTGTAAGGATATATAGATCGGAGAACAGAGGCCATAGGTGGGGGTCACGTCTGACCTTTTCACCCGTGTCTCTTGCTCTACTTTGAAATGGTTCTAGACAGTGAATTTAAAGTATCTTTCATGCTCACATCCGAAAGAGCTGTTCCGCGTTCCGCCCTTTTCTAGAGTGGTTTTCTCACTTAACAATGACATTACATTAATGTGAAAAGTTGTATAATATATATCTCTCTGTTTGTTTATATATTTATATAACCCCTTTTTAAGGACCCAAACCTCTTCCAGAACACATTGTTTCTGTAGGGCCTGGCTACCCATAACTTCTGTTCACCTCAAAAAGCTTGTTGAAGGCTTACATTAACCACCTGTGTAAAAATCGCTACTCAATTAACAACTCACTTCTATACAACAAGAAGGTTTCACAAAAACAGAGGCCTCAAACCTTTTATTAATAGAGTAAGGACTCCAACCTTTTTAATCGAGTAACAAAGGACTAAACTCTGTAATAAAACATAGGACTTGAACACTTATACATCACAGATACATGTCACTCATTGCATGCACTATTTTAACCTGAGTTGGTTCTTTTAAAATGATATTAGTCTAGACTCACCCAGAAATTCTGCCATAAATCAGGAGATAGAGTTGACTCCCCAAAGTGAGTTGGACACAGCCTTCTCTCTTTCTTCTGGATCAACACACAGTTGATACGTTTTCTTGTTGCTGTTGTTAAGACCAATTCATCTGGGTCTCGGCACAAAGTGTTAGCTATTTGTGCTATGCTTCAATAACACAGACTTCAAAGCAAATCAGGGGGAGAAAAATAGGTTTATTTGAGAAGGACAAATCAAGATGTTATGCTGGGAGGTAGATGTTCAGTCTCCCCTCCCCTCAGCTTTTCTCCATTGAACAAAGGGACAGGATGCCATTTATAACCCCCCACCCTAGCCTGGGGTTGACCAATCAGAAGTCCTTGCAGTACAACTGGCCAATGGCCAAATAACAAGTATCCTGCCCCCGACTCAATGAACAGAACGTAGCACACCTCACTGAGTTCAGGAGTGACATTCCACAGATTCTAAATCAGTTGTTGAACTGAAACCCAACTCCTATTTACAATTCTCTATTGACCATTAGTACTATATTTAGTTTAGGATTCTTGTCCTCTCATCCTCTCAAATTTGCGTTGTGTATTTATCTTCGACATATTACATAAGACTTTTATAGTTACAGTAACCTTTTTAAGATAGTGCTGACAGAAATGGCATCTGCTTATAGCTCCTAAACAACTTTGCAGTAATTTGTGTTTTTGTGTGTTATATCAGAACGGCGGTAACTCATCAGCATTACGACCAGGAATATGACTTTCCCGAATTGGAAAGTCGTTCGTACCCCCCAGGGCAATTGATCTTATCCCAGAGGCTGCTCCAAGACGCCGCTGGAGGAGAAGAGGTATACTTCTAGTCCGACTCAGGAGGCGTGCACAACATCCACAGCTTCTGAATATATTACTCACTAATGTTCAGTCTCTGGACAATAAAGTAGACGAGCTCAGGGCGAGGATCTCCTTCCAGAGAGACATCAGGGACTGTAACATACTCTGTTCCACAGAATCATGGCTCTCTCCAGATATACTCTCCCCATCCATACAGCCAGCTGGGTTCTCAGTACATTGCGCAGACCGGTATAAAGAACTCTTCGGGAAGAAGAAAGGTGGTGGTGTATGTTTAATGATTAACCTCTCTGGGATATGTGGGATGGTAGCGTCCCACCTCGCCAACAGCCAGTGAAAGTGCAGGGCGCCAAATTCAAAACAACAAAATCTAATAAATAAAATTCCTCAAGCATACAAGTATTTTACATACAAGTATTTTGTGTGTATTTTACATTTTAAAGATCCAATTCTTGTTAATCCAGTCAGTGTCTGATTTCAAAAATGCTTTACAGCGAAATCACCACAAACGATTATGTTAGGTCACCACCAACTCACAGAAAAACACAATCATTTTTCCTGCCAAAGAGAGGAGTCACAAAAAACACAAATAGAGAGAAAATTCATCACTAACCTTTGATGATCTTCATCAGATGACACTCAAAGGACTTCGTTACACAATACATGTATGTTTTGTTCGATAAAGTGCATATTTATATTTTTTTAAATCTCATTTTACATTGGCGCGTTACGTTCAGTAGTTCTAAAACATGCGGTGATTGTGCAGAGAGCCACATCAATTCACAGAAATACTCATCATAAATGTTGATGAAAATGCAAGTGTTATACATGGAATTAGAGATATACTTCTCCTTAATGGGGCGGCAGGGTAGCCTAGTGGTTAGAGTGTTGGACTAGTAACCGGAAGGTTGCAAGCTCAAACACCCGAGCTGACAAGGTACAAATCTGTCGTTCTGCCCCTGAACAGACAGTTAACCCACTGTACCTAGGCCGTCATTGAAAATAAGAATTTGTTCTCAACTGACTTACCTAGTTAAATGAAGGTAAAATAAATTAAATAAAAATGTTAATGTCCAAATAGCTTCTTTTGTTAGCGCGTTTGGTAAACAAATACAAACGCTCGTTCAGGTCCAGCCGAACGTCGGACGAAAAGTTCAAAAAGTTATATTACAGCCTGTAGAAACTTGTCAAACTAGGTATAGAATTAACCTTTAGGATATTTTTATCATAAATGTTCAATAATGTTCCAACTGGAGAATTTCTATGTCTGTAGAAAAGCTAACTCTCGTGACCGCACCTCAGAGCCTGTGGCACTCTGCCAGACACCTGGCTCAATCCCCTCTCATTCGCCCCCACTTCAGAGTAGAAGCCTCAAACAAAGTTCTAAAGACTGTTGACATCTAGTGGAAGCCTTAGGAAGTCTAATATGACCCAGTTTACACTGTATATTGGAATGGCAAAGAGTTGAAAAACTACAAACCAAGTTTTCGCCTGCCATATGAGTTCTGTTATACTCACAGACATCATTCAAACAGTTTTAGAAACTTCAGAGTGTTTTCTATCCAATACTACTGATAATATGCATATATTAGCATCTGGGACAGAGTAGCAGGCAGTTTACTCTGGGCACCTTATTCAGCCAAGCTACTCAATACTGCCCCCCTGTCATCAAGAAGTTAACTACTCATGGTGTGATTGTGATAACGTACAGAAACGTAAGTCCTTTTATTCACCTGACCTAGAATACCTCACAATCAAATGGCGACCGTATTACCTCCCAAGATAATTCTCTTTGGTTATCATCACAGCCCCCACGCCGATACCAGGACGGCCCTCAAAGATCTTCACTGGACTTTATGCAAACTGGAAACCACATATCATGAGGCCGCATTTATTGTAGATGGGGATATTAACGAAGCAAATTTGATGAAAATGCAACCGAAGTTCTACCAACACATTGACTGTGGTACTCGCGCTGCTAAAACGCTCGCCCACTGTTACTCCCCCTTCCGGGATGCCTACAAGGCCCTCTCCCACCCTCCCTTTGGCAAATCAGATTATGACTCGATTTTGCTCCTCCCTTCCTGTAGGCAGAAACTCAAATAGGAAGTAACCGTGCTAAGGACTTTTCAACGCTGGTCTGACCAATCGGATTTCCTGCTTCAAGATTGTTTTGATCATGCGGACTGGGATATGTTCCGGGTTGCCTCTGAGAATAACATTGACGTATACACTGGTAACTGAGTTCATCAGGAAGTATATATGGCATGTTGTTCCCACGGTTACTATTATAAAGCCTACCCAAACCAGAAACCGTGGATAGATCGTAGAATTCGTACAAAACTGAACGCACGAACCACTGCATTTAACCATGGCAAGGTGACTGGAATTATGGTTGAATATAAACAGTATAGTTATTCCCTCCGTAAGGCAGGCAAAATGTCAGTACAGAGACAAAGTGAAGTCGGAATTCAACGGCTCAGACATGAGACAGGGTCTACAGACAATCATGGATTACAAAGGGAAAACCAGCCACATAGCGGAAACACCGTCTTGCTCCCGGACAAGCTAAACATCTTCTTCACCCGCTTTGAGGATAACACAGTGCCACCGACGCAGCCCGCTCCCAAAGACTGTGGGCTCTCGTTCTCCATGGTCGACGTCAGTAAGACATTTAAGCGTGTTAACCCTCGCAAGGCTGCCGGCGCAGACTGCATCCCTAGCCGCATCCTCAGAGCATGCGCAGACCAGCTGGCTGGAGTGTTTACGGACATATTAACTCTCCCTATCTGCTGTCCCTACTTGCTTCAAGATGTCCACCATTATTCCTGTTACCAAGAAAGCAAAGGTAACTGAACTAAATTACTTTTGCCCTGTAGCTGTCACTTCTGTCATCATGAAGTGCTTTGAGAGGCCAGGTAAGAATCATATCACCTCTACCTTACCTGACACACTAGACACACTTCAATTTGTGTACCGCCCCAATAGATCCACAGACGATGCAATCACACTGCACACTGCCTAATCCCAACTGGACAAGAGGATTACCTATGTAATAATGCTTTTCATTGACAATAGCTCAGTCTTCAACCCCGTAGTACCCTCCAAGCTCATCATTAAGGTTGGGGCCCTGGGTCTGATCCCAGCCCTGTGCAACTGGGCCCTGGACTTCCTGACAGGCCGCTCCCAGCTGGTGAAGGTAGGAAACAACACCTCCACTTTGCTGATCCACAACCCAGGGGGCCCACATGGTGAGTTCTCAGCCCCCTCCTGTACTCCCTGTTCACCTGTGATGTGCATGGCCATGCACGCCTCCAACTCAATCATCAAGTTTTCAGACGACACAACAGTAGAAGGCCTGATTACCAACAATGGCGAGACAGTCTACAGGGAGAAGGTGACAGCCCTGGCGGAGTGGTGCCAGGAAAATAACCCCAACGTCAACAAAACAAAGGAGCTGATTGTGGACTTCAGGAAGCAGCAGGGGGAGCACTCCCCTGTCCACATAGACAGGACCACAGTGGAGCAGATGGAAAGCTTCAAGTTCCTCGGAAAGCTTCAAGTTCCTGAACATCAAGGCTTTTAGAGATACTTTTGTAACTCTTTCCAGCTTTATTCACGTCAACAATTCTTAATCTTAGGCCTTCTGAGATCTCTTTTGTTCTAGGCATGGTTCACATCAGGCAAAGCGTCTTGTGAATAGCAAACTCACATTTTGTGAGTTTTTATAGAGCAAGGCAGCTCTAACCAACATCTCCAATCTGATTGGACTCCAGATTAGCTAACTCCTGACTCCAATTAGCTTTTGGAGAAGTTATTAGCCTAGGGGTTCACATACTTTTTCCAACCCACACTGTGAATGTTTAAATGATGTATTCAATATAGTCAAGAAAAATACAATCGTGTGTGTTGTTAGTTTAAGCACACTGTTTGTCTATTGTTGTGACTAAGATGAAGATCAGATCAAATTGTATGACTAATTTATGCAGAAATCCAGGTAATTCCAAAGGGTTCTTGTACTTTTTCTTGCCACTGTATTTCTTCATTCCATTCTTTTACTTCTAGATTTGTGTGTATTGTTGGGAATTGTTGCTGCTACACCCGCAATAACATCTGCTAAATATTTGTATGTGGCCAATATGATTTGATTTTAAATTGTGGCCATGGATTTGTTAAGCTACTCATTTTAAGGTTGAATAAAAACGGTCACATTAGTTTGTAAGATATCCTTAACTTTAGGCTGTGTACTACATTACAAAAGTAATTGTGTTAGGTTGACAACACAACCAAATATCAACATTAAAGGAGATGTACAGTATCTAATGCTTGGATAGTTTCATCTTAGCCACTGGATTAATCCTATTCTTTAGCTTTTATTTTTGGTTTAGTTCCTTGACGTGAATCCAACCTATCATTTGTTAACTTGTCGACAAGTTAATAGGCTATTTACTGTATTGCAAAAGTGTTGTTGAATTCTGTTTGGTTGTTAATGCAACCAAATATCAACATTTGAAGATGTATATTTTGTGCCACTGACTTAGTCTGACTTTAATTCCAGTTTGTCTACAAATGAAACATATTTATTTATTTTACAGGGACAGTGCACATGAATCAACATCAATGTTACAGTAATCCAACATCCATGTAAATGTGCTGGGGTAGTTAAGAGCCAATACAAATACATTGCATCCAATACATTATGATAATAACAACAACCTATTCATAATAAATAACACTGTCATCTGCTGTTGTCTAACATACGAGGAGCCACAGATAACTTGTGTATATGTTGGGTTCACGTCTCCAAGTTAAAGAATAGGACTAAATAAAATCGAACTTTAAATTAATGAAGTTTGATTTGATTTAGTCCTATTCTTTAACTTAGATTTTCATTTGAAATGGAGACGTGAATGCAACATATTTATTATTAACTTGAAGATTAAGTTTGGCATCAACCAAAGCTTGGAATTGTAGGCCTATATTTGTCTATTTTTTTGTTGAACCAATAACTATTGATGGCTTTGCAAATGCTATACAAGCCTAAATAGTATAATTGATGTTATACAATGGGTGGGTCTAATCCTGAATGCTGATTGGTTGAAACCGCATCCTAGCCAGTGTCTATTCCACAAAATTCCATCACCGGCCAAATCTATGACATTAAAATGACTATTTACTCTGTTTTTTAATTAATTAATTTTATTTTATTTCACCTTTATTTAACCAGGTAGGCCAGTTGAGAACAAGTTCTCATTTACAACTGCGACCTGGCCAAGATAAAGCAAAGCAGTGCGACAAAAACACAGAGTTACACAAACAAACATACAGTCAATAACATAAAATAAAAATGGAAAAATATATGTACAGTGTGCAAATGTAGAAGAGTAGGGAAGTAGGCAATAAATAGGCCATCGAGGCAAAAATAATTACAATTTAGCATTAATACTGGAGTGATAGATGTGCAGATGATGATGTGCAAGTAGAGATACTGGGGTGCAAGAGGGTAAGTAATAATATGGGGCTGTGGTAGTTGGGTGTGCTATTTACAGATTGGCTGTGTACAGGTACAGTGATCGGTAAGCTGCTCTGACTGCTGATGCTTAAAGTTAGAGAGGGAGATAAGTCTCCAACTTCAGTGATTTTTTTTCAATTTGTTCCAGTCATTGGCAGCAGAGGAAGGAAAGGCGGCTAAAGTAAGTGTTGGCTTTGGGGATAAACAGTGCAATATACCTGCTGGAGTGCGTGCTACGGGTGGGTGTTGCCATGGTGACCAGTAAGCTGAGTTAAGGCGGGACTTTACCTAGCAAAGATTTATACAGTGGAGAGAACAAGTATTTGATACACTGCCAATTTTGCAGGTTTTCCTACTTACAAGGCATGTAGAGGTCTGTCATTTTTATCGTAGGTACACTTCAACTATGAGAGACAGAATCTAAAACAAAAATCCAGAAAGTCACATTGTATGATTTAAGTAATTAATTTGCATTTTATTGCATGACACAAGTATTTGATACATCAGAAAAGCAGAACTTAATATTTGGTACAGAAACCTTTGTTTGCAATTACAGAGATTATACGTTTCCTGTGGTTCTTGACCAGGTTTGCACACACTGCAGCAGGGATTTTGGCGCACTCCTCCATACAGACCTTCTCCAGATCCGTCAGGTTTTGGGGTTGTCGCTGGGCAATACGGAAGTTCAGCTCCCTACAAAGATTTTCTATTGGGTTCAGGTCTGGAGACTGGCTAGGCCACTCCAGGACCTTGAGATGCTTCTTACAGAGCCACTCCTTAGTTGCCCTGGCTGTGTGTTTTGGATTGTTGTCATGCTGGAAGACCCAGCCACGAATCATCTTCAATGCTCTTACTGAGGAAAGGAGGTTGTTGGGGGACTTCGCGTGCGTGCGCTGCAGGATTTTAATCCATGACGGCGTAGTGTGTTACTAATGGTTTTCTTTGAGACTGTGGTCCCAGCTCTCTTCAGGTCATTGACCAGGTACTGCCGTGTAGTTCTGGGCTGATCTCTCACCTTCCTCATGATCATTGATGCCCCACAAGGTGAGATCTTGCATGGAGCCCCAGACCGAGGGTGATTGACCATAATCTTGAACTTCTTCCATTTTCTAATAATTGCGCCAACAGTTGTTGCCTTCTCACCAAGCTGCTTGCCTATTGTCCTGTAGCCCATCCCAGCCTTGTGCAGGTCTACAATTTTATCCCTGATGTCCTTACACAGCTCTCTGGTCTTGGCCATCGTAGAGAGGTTGGAATCTGTTTGATTGAGTGTGTGGACAGGTGCAGTTTATACAGGTAATGAGTGGAGAACAGGAAACCTTCTTAAAGAAAAACTAACAGGTCTGTGAGAGCTGGAATTCTTACTGGTTGGTAGGTGATCAAATACTTATGTCATGCAATAAAATGCATATGAATTACTTAAAAATCATACAATGTGATTTTCTGGATTTTTGTTTTAGATTCCGACTCTCACAGTTGAAGTGTACATATGATAAAAATGACAGACCTCTATATGCTTTGTAAGTAGGAAAACCTGCAAAATTGGCAGTGTATTAAAAACTTGTTCTCCCCACTGTAGATGACCTGGAGCCAGTGGGTTTGGCAACGGATATGTAGTAAGGGCCAGCCAACGAGAGCATACAGGTCGCAGTGGTGGGTAGTATATGGGGATTTGGTGATAAAATGGATGGCACTGCGATAGACGACATCCAGTTTGCTGAGTAGTGTGTTGGGGGCTATTTTCTAAATGACATCGCCGAAGTCAAGGATCAGTAGGATAGTCCTTTTTACGAGGGTATGTTTGGCGGCATGAGTGAAGGAGACTTTGTTGCGAAATAGAAGGCCGATTCTAGATTTAATTTTGGATTGGAGATGCTTAATGTGAGTCTGGAAGGAGACTTTACAGTCTAGCCAGACACCTAGCTATTTGTAGTTGTCCAAATATTCTAGGTCAAAACCGTCCAGAGTAGTGATGCTAGGGTGTGGGCAGCAATCGGTTGAAGAGCATTCACTTAGTTTTACTGCATATAAATGCAGTTGGAGGCCACGGAAGGAGTGTTGTATGGCGTTGAAGCTCATTTGGAGGTTACTTAACACAGTGTCCAAATAAGGGCCAGAAGTATACAGAATGGTGGCGTCTGCATAGAGATGAATCCAAGAATCACCAGCAGCAAGAGCGACATCATTGATATATACAGAGAAAAGAGTCAGCCCGAGATTTGAACCCTGTGGGACCCCCATAGAGACTGCCAGAGGTCCGGACAACAGGCCCTTCAATTTGACACGCTGAACTCTATCTGAGAAGTAGTTGGTGAACCAGGCAAGGCAGTCATTAGAGAAACCAAGGCTATTGAGTCTGCCGATAAGAATGTTGTGATTGACTTTTACGGTTTTCTTCGGGTGAAAGAGAGTCGGACCAAAATGCAGCGTGGTTAATTCGATACATGTTTAATAAACGAATAAACAATATCATACCAAAACAAGAAACGGAATGTGAAAACCTATACAGCCTATCTGGTGAAAACTAACACAGAGACAGGAACAATCACCCACGAAACACTCAAAGAATATGGCTGCCTAAATATGGTTCCCAATAAGAGACAACGAGAATCACCTGCCTCTGATTGAGAACCGCCTCAGGCAACCATAGACTATGCTAGAAAACCCCACTAAGCCACAATCCCAAAACCTACAAAAACCCCCATACATAAACACAACACAAAATAAACCCATGTCACACCCTGGCCTGACCAAATAAATATAGAAAACACAAAATACTAAGACCAGGGTGTGACATTGACAGAGTCGAAAGCCTTGGCCAGCTCGATGAAGATTTCTGCACAGTACTGTCTTTTATCGATGGAGGTTATGATATTGTTTATGACCTTGAGCGTGGCTGAGGTGCACCCATGACCAGGTCAGAAACCAGATTACATAGTGGAGAAGGTACGGTGGGATTTGAAATGGTTGGTGATCTGTTTGTTAACTTGGCTTTTGAAGATTTTAGAAAGGCAGGGCAGGATGGATATACAGTGCCTTGCGAAAGTATTCGGCCCCCTTGAACTTTGCGACCTTTTGCCACATTTCAGGCTTCAAACATAAAGATATAAAACTGTATTTTTTTGTGAAGAATCAACAACAAGTGGGACACAATCATGAAGTGGAACGACATTTATTGGATATTTCAAACTTTTTTAACAAATCAAAAACTGAAAAATTGGGCGTGCAAAATTATTCAGCCCCCTTAAGTTAATACTTTGTAGCGCCACCTTTTGCTGCGATTACAGCTGTAAGTCGCTTGGGGTATGTCTCTATCAGTTTTGCACATCGAGAGACTGACATTTTTTCCCATTCCTCCTTGCAAAACAGCTCGAGCTCAGTGAGGTTGGATGGAGAGCATTTGTGAACAGCAGTTTTCAGTTCTTTCCACAGATTCTCGATTGGATTCAGGCCTGGACTTTGACTTGGCCATTCTAACACCTGGATATGTTTATTTTTGAACCATTCCATTGTAGATTTTGCTTTATGTTTTGGATCATTGTCTTGTTGGAAGACAAATCTCCGTCCCAGTCTCAGGTCTTTTGCAGACTCCATCAGGTTTTCTTCCAGAATGTTCCTGTATTTGGCTCCATCCATCTTCCCATCAATTTTAACCATCTTCCCTGTCCCTGCTGAAGAAAAGCAGGCCCAAACCATGATGCTGCCACCACCATGTTTGACAGTGGGGATGGTGTGTTCAGGGTGATGAGCTGTGTTGCTTTTACGCCAAACATAACGTTTTGCATTGTTGCCAAATAGTTCAATTTTGGTTTCATCTGACCAGAGCACCTTCTTCCACATGTTTGGTGTGTCTCCCAGGTGGCTTGTGGCAAACTTTAAACGACACTTTTTATGGATATCTTTCAGAAATGGCTTTCTTCTTGCCACTCTTCCAAAAAGGCCAGATTTGTGCAATATACGACTGATTGTTGTCCTATGGACAGAGTCTCCAACCTCAGCTGTAGATCTCTGCAGTTCATCCAGAGTGATCATGGGCCTCTTGGCTGCATCTCTGATCAGTCTTCTCCTTGTATGAGCTGAAAGTTTAGAGGGACGGCCAGGTCTTGGTAGATTTGCAGTGGTCTGATACTCCTTCCATTTCAATATTATCGCTTGCACAGTGCTCCTTGGGATGTTTAAAGCTTGGGAAATCTTTTTGTATCCAAATCCGGCTTTAAACTTCTTCACAACAGTATCTCGGACCTGCCTGGTGTGTTCCTTGTTCTTCATGATGCTCTCTGCGCTTTTAACGGACCTCTGAGACTATCACAGTGCAGGTGCATTTATACGGAGACTTGATTACACACAGGTGGATTGTATTTATCATCATTAGTCATTTAGGTCAACATTGGATCATTCAGAGATCCTTATTGAACTTCTGGAGAGAGTTTGCTGCACTGAAAGTAAAGGAGCTGAATAATTTTGCACGCCCAATTTTTCAGTTTTTGATTTGTTAAAAAAGTTTGAAATATCCAATAAATGTCGTTCCACTTCATGATTGTGTCCCACTTGTTGTTGATTCTTCACAAAAAAATACAGTTTTATATCTTTATGTTTGAAGCCTGAAATGTGGCAAAAGGTCGCAAAGTTCCAGGGGGCCGAATACTTTCGCAAGGCACTGTAGGTCTGTAACAGTTTGGATCTAGAGTGTCTCCCCCTTTTGAAGAGAGGAATGACCACTGCAGCTTTCCAATCTTTGGGGATCTCAGACGAAACGAAAGAGAGGTTGAATAGGCTAGTAATAGGGGTTGCAACAGTTTTGGTGGATACTTTTAGGAAGAGAGGGTCCAGATTGTCGAACCCAGCTGATTTGCAGGGATCCAGATTTTGCAGTTCTTTCAGAACATCAACTGTCTGGATTTTGGTGAAGGAGAATGGGGGGTTGGGCAAGTTGCTGCAGGGGGTGCTGAGATGTTGGTAGGGGTAGCCAGGTGGAAAGCATGGCTAGCTGTGGAAAAATACTTATTGAAATGATCGATTATCGTAGATTTATTGGTGGTGACAGTGTTTCCTATCATCAGTGCAGTGGACAGCTGGGAGGAGGTGCTCTTATTCTCCATGGACTTTACAGTGTCCCAGAACCTTTTGGAATTAGTGCTACAGATGCAAATTTATTTTGGAAAAGCTAGCCTTAGGAAAGCTAACTAACTGAGTATATTGGTTCCTGACTTCCCTGAAAAGTTGCATGTCGCAGGGGCTATTCGATGCTAATGCAGTACGCCTCAGGATGTTTTTGTGCTGGTCAAGGGCAGTCAAGTCTGGAGTGAACCAAGGGCTATATCTGTAATTTGTTTTACATTTTTTGAAAGGGGCATGCTTATTTACGATGGAGAGGAAAGCACTTTTGAAGAAAACCAGGCATCCTCTATTGACGGGATGAGGTCAATATCCTTCCAGGATACCCGGGCCAGGTCCATTAGGAAGGCCTGCTCGCTGTTCCATCTGACTGCGCAATCCACTGTCTCATCAGCCCAGCCAAGCAATTTCTAAACTTGATCTCCACTATAAAATGCATCTTGACATTCTCACATTTCTTGTAGACAAACAATTTGGTTTTCAACATTTGCAACATTGTTTCAATATTCAAATGTCCAATAGTAATGAACGTGTCGGGACGAGACAGACAGGCAGGCAGCGTTTCTCAGCCTGTCGAAATCATGAATCAGCCGGCATAAGAAATGTCAATTGAAAAAATGTAAAAACGAAACGAACTGCAGCTAGTTTGGGTTCCCAAGTGGTGCAGCGGTCTAAGGCACTGCATCTCAGTGCCAGAGGCGTCACTACAGATACCCTGGTTTGAATCCAGGCCGTATCACAACCGGCCGTGATTGGGAGTCCCATAGGGCGGCGCACAATAGGCCCAGTGTAGTCCAGGTTTGTCCGGTGTAGGTCGTCATGGTAAATAAGAATTTGTTCTTAACTGACTTGCGTAGTTAAATAAAGGTAACAAAATGTATACACTACCTGTCATGTTTGGGGTCACTTCCAAATGTCCTTGTTTTTGAAAGAAAAGCATATTTTAAAAAATTAAATAACATCAAATTGATCAGAAATACAGTGTAGACATTGTTAATGTTGTAAATGACTATAGTTGCTGGAAACAGCAGATGTTTTTTATGGAATGTCTACATAGGCGTACAGAGGCCCATTATCAACAACCATCACTCCTGTGTTACAATGGCACATTGTGTTCGCTAATCCAAGTTTATAATTTTAAAAGACGAATTGATCATTAGAAAACCCTTTTGCAATTATGTTAGCACAGGTGAAACTGTTATACTGATTAAAGAATCAATAAAACTGGCCTTCTTTAGACTAGTTGAGCAACTGGAGCATCAGCATTTGTGGGTTCAATTACAGGCTCAAAATGGCCAGAGACAAAGGACTTTCTTCTGAAACTCGTCAGTCTTTTCTTGTTTTGAGAAATAGACTGATGAGTTTCCTCCAGACACTACCTTCTCGGGCATTATCACTTAAATATTCACTGAGTATAGAAAACATTAAGAATACCTGCTCTTTCCATGAGATAGACTGACCAAGTGAAAGCTAGGATCCCTTGTTGATGTCACTTCAATCAGTGTAGATGAAGGGGAGGACCCAGGTTAAAGAAGGATTTTGAAATCTTGAGACATGGATTGTGGATGTTTGCCATTCCGAGGGTGAATGGGCATACCCTTTGAACAGGGTATGGTTCCAGTTTGTTTGTGTCAAGAACTACAACGCTGCTGGGATTTTCATGCTCTACAGCAGTGGTTCCCCAAATTTTTATAGTCCCATACCCCTTCAAACATTCCACCTCCAGCTGCGTACCCCCTCTAGCACCAAAGTCAGCGCACTCTCAAATGTTGTTTATTGCCATCATTGTAAGCCTACCACACACACACACACACTATATGATACATTTATTAAACATAAGAATGAGTGAGTTTGTGTCACAACCCGACTCGTGGGAAGTGACAAAGAGCTCTTATAGGACCAGGACACAAATAATAATAATTAATCATTTTGCTCTTTATTTAACCATCTTACATATTAAAGCTTATTTGTTAATTGAACATTGTGAATAACTCACAACAGGTTAATGAGAAGGATGTGCTTGAAAGGATGCATATAACGCTGCAATTTTGGGTTGTATTGGAGGGAGTCTGTCTTAAATCATTTTCTACACATTTTCTGTGCCTGTATTTTTGTTTTCATGCTTGTGAGGGCGAGAATCTGCTCTCACATAGGTACGTGGTTGCAAAGGTCATCAGTGTCTTAACAACGCGATTTGCCAAGGCAGGATACTCTGAGCGCAGCCCAATCTAGAAATCTAGCAGTGGCTTCTGATTAAATTCAATTTTCACAGAACCGCTTGCAATTTCGATGAGGCTCTCTTGTTCAGATTTTAGTAAGTGGAGTCTGGCATGAAAGGGATAACGAATCCAGTTGTTTGTGTCGTCCGCTTCGGGAAAGTACATGTGTAATTACGCACCCAACTCACTCAGGTGCTTCGCTGTATCACATTTGACATTGTCCGTAAGCTTGAGTTCATTTGCACATAAAAAAATCCTAATAAATCAACACTCCAATAGAAGGTGCTGCCCAGCCTTTTAGTTGAAGATCTGACATTATTTCAAAGGTACAAATTCAACATGTTTTATACAAGGTTTGCCTATGTTGAAAATTGGTTACCATGATGACATAATTCTGTGGTTGAAATTTCAGCCTCAAAACAACAGTTTATGACTTTATGACACATCTGTTGCATTTTCCATGTAGATTCCACATCACAATACATTGAAAAATTATGTTGAAACAACTTTGATTCAACCAGTTTGTGCCCAGTGGGAGCAATCTAGGAGGAGATGGAAAAGGAGTTGCAAATGATTTGGACAGTAGATGATGTGTCCTTTGACAGCTAACCTTATGAGAAATCATGTGTGTGTGGGGAGATGCTTCTTTCTGTCTCTCACATTATCTTACATGCCCCGAGGCCAGCCTCTGACTGGTGCCAAAACTAGTGGCTACATTTACATCCATCATTTGTGGATGGACATTTCTGATTGCAGCTAAAACTGTTGTGACACTTCTGAACAAACTAGGTTTGACATCATTCCACTCCAACCGCTCCATGCTCTGCGTGTATGTGTGTCTTTCAGCAGGGTTGGGATAAAGCAGAACACTAATTTCCCTTGTACATTTGTGGACACTGGGGAATAATGTCATTTTAATTTGCTGTCAAGCGCCATTTGATCATAATCATAAGGAGTGCAAGGTGAACAAGTTGACCTGTAAGCAAAGCCCCAGTTCCTTAGAGCCCATTCATTCCCAATTGAGTAGACTAAATCACATATACTGTGTGTGTGTGTGTGTGTCAGTAGCCTAGAGCTTCCCATCCCAGTGGTCTGGATCTTGCTGATGTTGAGCCAGTTCAGAGGGCAATCCAATTTCAATACTAATTTAGCTCATGTGATTGAGAGAAGCTTAGGCATTTGTCAGTGGGGTTAACCTGTTACAGGCCTGGGATTTGGGGTCGGGATTTGTCCCGAGTCAGGCTTTAGGTGAGTGTGGTGGTAGAGGCAGACATGGGTGATGAAGGGGAGTCAGGAGGATTAACAGGGGGTACTGGGATGTCTACAGTGTGATGGATGAAACAGGTGGGCCTGAAGGACAGAGAGATGGGAAGAGAAAGAGAGAGAGACATGCAGGTGATCTCTTATTGGGCATACCACAAAGCGATCATGATGGATCCCTATGTACAGTATATATCCCTATGTGGTTATTACATCATGTGCAGCACTGACAAATCTCACCTCCCTGCTCATTTAATCTTATTTGAAAATGCGGATGAGAAGTGGGGCAAATTTGTTTTGCTTTCTGTAACGTATTTCTCTTACTAAATCACCCTACTACAGAAATTGCATCAACTCCATCTCTCGCTTCCTCAAACAAGGATATGCCTCTACTGAATTTATATATGCTTTTGTGATATTTAAGACCCTCTGATCAGCAATTCCCATGTAGAAACAGATATGTGGCTTTCTAATAAAGATCAGGGATGGAGGAAAGAAGGGAGAGAGAGCAGGAGGGAGGAGAGAGGAATAGATATGGAGAGCAAGGGAGAGAGAGAGACCCAGGAACCTGCTGAGTCAGGCTATTCTGGGCGTCTGCTGTCCATTTGTCAACCAGCCTGTCACCTCACTGCCTACCTCCATTGTAGACCCGGAGGGCAGTTTACGTATGTATTGATTTAACAGGCAATGCTTGAACATTTATTTTTTACATAAACGATAGCTCTCTTGGCTTGATGCATGGAGCCAGGTTCAGGTTGTAGCCATGAGCTAGTCTCCATCAGTAGGCACTGCACAGAAGCCAGGGATAATGGAGGAACACAAGAGGGGAAAAGAACACTTCACCATCCACGCTAATGTTGTAAATCACCCAACATCTAATAGACAAGAAGAACAGCTTTTATTTTTGATTATAGAATCTTGAATTATCGCTGATTTAGGGACCTCTTCATGGCTATGTCTCTAGATAGTTTATCTCTCTCCCTGATGAAAAAGATCAAACATTATTTTGGGGATTCTCTTCGAAAGCTCTCAAACAGTTATTCAAGCCTTTTTAAACTCAGTCAGTCAAGTCATGCAGATTGAGAGTAAAAATAGTAGGTCCTCTCGGAGTAGAGTTCTATAGAGTTAAATAAACTAGCACTTTATTTACTGTAGTTAAAGGGGGCACAACCTTTTTAGCTGATATTTGAAAAATATGCAGCGAAATGTACAGCATGTCTAACAACCATTGTTAGATCAACCCTGGAAGTCTCCGATATAAGATGTTTAACAATCAGTAAGCATTTGATTTGTAGGAGGCTTTCTGTAACCCATTTTTGCTAGTTTGTTATCATGACACGTTCAGGTAATAACCATAAGTGTAGCACTTAAACTAAGAGCCTACTCTAGTCATTTCCGAGGTATGCTATGGGAATGAGTTTATTTGCAATCTATTCAATTTGTGGTACGAAAGACTTTGAGAACAACTTAAATAAGACTGCCACTAATGACCAACTCTAAGACCCAATTGCATGTTTTGTCACAAATAGAATGTGCTCCCAATTATATTTATTTTAGACTAATGTGTGTTTTACTCAGACAAAAACCCATAGTGAATCCACTACCAATTCACCCATTATTTATAGGTCACAAGAGACAATAGTGGTTATAGTCAGTCAATTACCCATTATATTGTATAACTGCTAGATAAGATTATTTTATTCACAGTCTAACCCAGGCCTCTGAACACAGGAAGTTAACACTGATTAATAAGGCCCCCACCACAGTGTGACAAACTCCTCCTTCAGAAGAAGTTAAGTTCTACAGCATATTGTTGTTCAGTTGCATCATTTCCATGGGAGCGATTCTGAGCTATTTTACATTCAGAAGATGTTCTCTCTTGAGCATAAGGAAATGATGTTTCAATCAGGCTGACGCAATTCTGTTTCAAACACAGCAATTCCGTTAATTTATCTCTGTGTAAGGCATCCCACAATGAAACATGTCAAAGCATATTTTCTCAATCTCTCTCAAGGTGGTTTTCTGAAAGGGTTGAGGGACTCCAAGGTTCATCTTTGTCATTTTGTATGATTTTTCTCTTATTTTGAAAAAAGGAAGCAGTTGTCTGAAACTTCCATCTTTACCCTGGACTAATAGGAAGGATCATTACATTGATTTTGGTTAGAGAGTTCGTTGTTATTGAGCATGTTGTTGTGTGGCTGATAGCGTTTAGGCCTAACCATTCATCAGCAGTAGTAGAATTGTGTAGACCAAAGCTGATATGGTACAGTGGAGGCTGGTGACTTGACAAATTGAGGAGGATGGGAGACCCATAGTATAGGACCGCATGGAGACGACAAAGCATGTTTTAAAAAATCGTCAAAGACAAATTATTTTAACCTCATGCATTTAATAAAGATATTTATAGTACAATATTATGGGGAATGAGAATGCTACTTACACAGTGTTGGGAAGGGATCACAGCAGGGATTGGATGAGGGTATAAGGCTTGAGTTGAGGTATTTGTATTTATTAAGGATCAGTCGAGCTGACGTGTACAGTATAGTGTTGAGCTACTCTTACTGGGGTCCAAACACATTAAGGCACTTACATTACACATAAAACTAAATATAGAACAGCGTCAGCAGTGGAAAAAGTACCCAACTGTCATACTTGAGTAAAAGTAAAAGTTACCTTAATTGTCACACCCTGATCATAGAGAGCCCTTGGGGTTCTCTATGGTGTTTTTAGGTCAGGGCGTGACTAGGGGGTGTTCTAGTATTGTTATTTCGATGTTGGTGTATTTTGTATGGTTCCCAATTAGAGGCAGCTGATTATCGTTGTCTCTGATTGGGGATCATACTTAAGTTGTCCATTGTTCCCACTTGCATTGTGGGATACTGTTTGTTTGAGTTTTGAACACTATGGCTTCCACGTTTATTATTTTTGTAGTTTCACTGTGTAATAAAGTATGTGGAACTCAACTCACGCTGAGCCTTGGTCCGTTTCTATCGACGATCGTGACATTAATAGAAAATGACTCAAGTAAAAGTCACCCAGTAAAATCTACCTGAGTAAGAATCTAAAAGTATTTGGTTTAAAATATACTTAAGTATCAAAAGTAAAAGTATAAAATCATTTCAAATTCCTTATATTAAACAAACCAGGTGGCACCATTTAAAAATTTTTTTTAAATAAAAAATAAATAATAAATAATTTACGGAAAGCCAGGGGCACACTCCAACACTCAGACATCATTTACAAACAAAGCATGTCGGTTTAGTGAGTCCACCAGATCAGAGGCAGTAGGGATGACCAGGGATGTACAGTTGATAAGTGTGTGAATTGGACTATTTTCCTGTCCTGCTCAGCATTCAAAATGTATCGAGTTCCGTTGGGTGTCAGGGAAAATGTATAGAGTAATGAGTACAATATTTTCTTAAGGAATGTAGTGAAGTAAAAGTAGTCCAAAATATAAATAGTAAAATACAGATACTCCAAAAAACTACTGAAGTAGTACTTTAAAGTATTTTTACTTAAGTACTTTACACCACTGAACAGTACATCATATAACATTGTTACACCACTACATATCTACGACACAAAATGTATGATATTACCATACAACAATATTACAATGTACGTGTGTGTGTGCTAGCGCCCATGTGCATATGCATGTGACTGTACCTGTGTGTGTCTCTTCAGTCCTCTCTGTTCCATAGGGTGTATTTTTATCTGTTTTTTAAATCTGATTCTATTGCTTGCATCAGTATCCTGATGTGGAATAGAGTTCCATGTAGTCATGGTTCTATGTTGTACAGTGCGCCTCCCTTAGTCTATTCTGGACTTTTGTAAAAGATTGTAAAGTGATCTTTGGTGGCATGTCTTGTGGGGTATGCGTGGATGTCCGAGCTGTGTGCTAATAGTTAAAACAGACAGGTCAGTGCATTCAGCTTGTCAACACTTCTTACAAGAACTGATGAAGTCAATCTCTCCTCCACTTTGAGGCATGAGAGATTGACATGCATATCATTGTTAGTGCTCCCCGTGTACATTTAAGGGCCAGCTGTGCTACCTTGTTCTGAGCCAATTGTAATTTTCCTAAGTCCCTCTTTGTGGCAACTGAATCACACAACTGAACAGTAGTCCAGGTGCTACAAAGCTAGGGCCTGTAGCACCTGCCTTATTGATAGTGTTGTTAGGAAAGCAGAGCAGCGCATTATTATGGACAGACCTTTCCCCATCTTAGCTACTGTTGTATCAACATGTTTTGATCATGACAGCTTACAATCCAGTGTTACTTCAAGCAGTTTAGTCAACTCAACTTGCTAAATTTCCACATTATTCATTACAATATTTACAGTAGTTGTTTAGGGTTTAGTGAATGATTTGTCCCAAATACAAAGTTTTAGTTTAAAAAATTTTTTTTTAGGACTAACTTATTCCTTGCCACCCATTCTGAAACTAACTGCAGTTCTGTGTTAAGTGTTGTAGCTGTTTCAGTCACTGTAGTAGCTGACGTGTATAGTGTTGAGTCGTCTGCATACATAACTATACACTGCCTTTACTCAAATCCAGTGGCATGTCATTAGTAAAGATTGAAAAAGGTAAGGAGTCTTGACAGCTGCCCTGGGGAATTCCTGATTCAACCTGGATTATGTTGGAGAGGCTTCCATTAAAGAATACCCTCTGTGTTTTGTTAGACGGGTAACTCTTTATCCACAATATATCAGGGGGTTTAAAGCCATAACACATACGTTATTACAGCAGCAGACTTTGATTGATAATATCAAACATCTAGTCTAAAGTCTAACAAAACAGCCCCACAATCTTTTTATCATCAATTTGTTTCAGACAATCTTCAGTCATTTGTGTAAGTGCTGTGCTTGTTGAATGTCCTTCTCTATAAGAGTGCTGAAAGTCTGCTGTCAATTTGTTTACGGTAAAATTGCATTGTATCTGGTCAAACAATTTTTTGGTAACAGGCTGATTGGTCGGCTAATTGACCCAGTGAAGGGGGCTTTACTATTCTCAGGTAGCCAAATTACTTTTGCTTCCTCCCAGGCCTGAGGGCACACACTTTCTAGTCGGCTTTTATTGAAGATAATGCAAATAGGAGTGGCAATATCGTCTGCTATTATCCTCAGTAATTTTCCATTCAGATTGTCAGACCGCAGTGGCTTCTCACTGTTGATAGACAACAATAATTGTTTTTACCTCTTCCACACTCACTCTACGGAATTTAAAAATGACAATGCTCATCTTTCATCATTTGATCAGTTATACTTGGATGTGTAGTGTCAGCATTTGTTTCTGGCATGTCATGCCTAAGTTTGCTAATCTTGCTAATGAAAAAATCATTAAAGTAATTGGCAATATCAGTGGGTTTTGTGATGAATGAGCATCTGATTCAATGAATGAGTTTGCCTTTTTGCCCAACATTTTATTTAAGGTGCTCCAGGGTTTCATTGAGGTGTTCATAGGCTTCTTCAGTGCAGGACAGGGGTTGAGGTGTTCATAGGCTTCAGTGCAGGACAGGGGTTGAGGTGTTCAGGCTTCAGTGCAGGACAGGGGTTGAGGTGTTCATAGGCTTCAGTGCATGACAGGGGTTGAGGTGTTCATAGGCTTCAGTGCAGGACAGGGGTTGAGGTGTTCATAGGCTTCAGTGCAGGACAGGGGTTGAGGTGTTCATAGGCTTCAGTGCATGACAGGGGTTGAGGTGTTCATAGGCTTCAGTGCAGGACAGGGGTTGAGGTGTTCATAGGCTTCAGTGCAGGACAGGGGTTGAGGTGTTCATAGGCTTCAGTGCATGACAGGGGTTGAGGTGTTCATAGGCTTCAGTGCAGGACAGGGGTTGAGGTGTTCATAGGCTTCAGTGCAGGACAGGGGTTGAGGTGTTCATAGGCTTCAGTGCAGGACAGGCTCATCATGGATGATGTTGGAGAAGAGCTCAACTCTTCCACTGAGGGCAGGACAGGATTTGACTGGGAAGACAAACAATAACACAATACACTAAACAGCTAAGAAGGAGTTAGTCCAAGCAAGGAGTAAAATCAAATGTTATTGATATGTAATAATGTGATTGTGTATGTGATTGACTCTACATACAGTAATGAGAGAAAATTGACAGGTCTACTCAGAGCTTAGAGAGGAAACATTCAATGTGCCAGTGGATGAGTGGGCACATGAGACGTGGCTTCAGTTCATGTCAGGAGAGAGTTGACAATGGTAGTGGAGTGGAGTGGTCATCACCTCTTAATCAGGGAACAGAAGGGGACTTAGGTGTAAATACAAATAGCAGATACATTCCATTACAGCACTGCCATCATAGGTTTGGGCAACAGTTTCTCCATCATTAAACTCAGACATCTCAGAATTCACAAAGTCGAACTCAAACTGCACATCTGGCCACTTGAACCATCAAAGTAGCCCAAGAAACGTTCCTGAATAAAGCCCTGATCATCCACTACGAGCAGACTGTTGGCACCATAGGCCCCAAAGTGGTGGGGCAATAGTTTTGGGCCCAGAGTTTTTCCTTATCTGGTAACCTAACCAGGAAAACTCTGGGCCCTATTTAATCAGTTGTAAAATAGTTTTATATGAGCTATGATGGGACCAGTTTTTCTAATCCGGTCACATGGTTTTAAAAAAAGTTGTCTAAAAAAGTAATGACCCTGTGGAGGATTAAAAACCCTGTCAAACTATAGCAACCTTATACTTGTTCATATGAATTATATTTAGACCAGACTAACAGGGGGTTTCCTCTACCCAGACACAGAGACAACAACTTATAGACAATAGAACTCACAGGGCTGAGCTTGCTTTATGTATGTTTGCATCATGCAGGCCTATGCAACTGCAGGCCTAATAAAAAATGAACTACAGTATATCATAAATATTATGTTGATTGATATTAATTCCAGTAAATCATTTTGGATTGAAAAGGTATAGGCAGGCTAGCCAGCCCGTTTGAAAACCATTTTCTCCAGACAAACAAATGGACTATAAATACATAACGTTGCCAATTAATTTACCCTGACCAGATGGACAGGACGCATAGGCTGATATGCATGCAGCTGCTCTTACTAGTAGCCTACAGTTGATCAGACTGAAAAATTGTCTCATTTCCATCCCGTACAGCATGTCAGATCTCTGATGTTTAGGTGTAGCCAAGGCTGCTGCAACATTTATGTCATGACTTTTAGCTTGTGTGTTATCACCGTTGCTAAATAAATAAAGCAAAAACATGGACTGCGTCAACCTCTTTTTAAATGCACTTTTTTATTGGATGATGCGATGGAAGCGATCAAATCCTCCTGAATTGATTTCGACATCCCAGAGAAGACAGTAGAAACTATCATACGCTCAGCAGGTAAAGCCTTGATGTGCAATACCTCTGCAAGTTCATTGTATTTGCCCTTGTTAGCTGAACTTTCCCTCTCATCGTGCCCTTAAGTAAAAGTCATTCTTGCCGATAAGCTGCTTGTGACTCTGTTTCTTCTTACCTTATCCCTGTGTTGCGCAGTTTGAGTATGCAGAAGTTCGTCCATTACAAGCTTGAATCTGATGTGGACAATTAAAGGGGTTCTTAAACAATAAATCCACTACGTTGTTGTTAGCATTAGCTAGCCAGTCTGGCGGAGAAAACTGTAATCTTGTAGCTAGCTAATGTTAGCACTTGTTAGTACAATTTATTTCAATTTGTCTTGCTAACTAAAATAAAGTTCTAAAACCAAGAAAAATATATATAATCTACCTCCTCCGTCTCCTGTAGTTTGGAGAAACTAATTTAAATGTAATATTTTGTTTGTAAATGCTCAACTATCACTTTCCACTCTCTCTATCCAATACGTCACCAACTCAACAAGCTTCTCAACACAAAGAACCCCCATAATGCTCTGTGGCACAACCCTAATACACCACACTAGGTTCGTTCCCTGATCTTAATCCTATGATTGGATGGACAACATGTCAGTTCATATTGCAAAATCTTTAATTGGTTGGAGGACGTCCTGTGGAAGGGGTCATAATTACCATGTAGGTCTATGGAAAGGGGTAAGTCTTATGAGCCTCCTAGTTTTTATATTGAAGTCATTGTAGCCAGAGGAGGACAGGGAATAGCTTTCCTCCGGCTACACCATGGCTCTAGCCTAGATTGGGTTGTTGAGACTACTGTGTGTTTTAAATCAGGTATTTGGTGACGTGAATATATTTAGTATAGTTTTATCTAAATAGGATAACTTTTTTAGTGTTTCATTATTTTATTTTTTTATTCTGAAATTCACTGAGTAGGATGGTCCTTCTCTGAGGAGCCTCCACTGGTATGGTACAGTGTGCATGAATTATGAAATGTGCGCTGGGGACGAGTCGTAGGCCAGGTCATGCATAAATGCAGTAGCTGCCTGGCTGTGTGAGTTTGGGCGCACAGAGAGAACGTGAAAGGCACACTCAAGGGCAGCCTCAACTCTCCACAATTCACCACACACTCTCTAACCTTTCCCTGCCACACACTTTCTAACCCCTGTATGTCTCTATACTAGGCTGAGAACTCTTTGTTTTGACAGGTTGACAGTATTCTCATCGGTTTTCTCTCATAAACTAAACATTTTCTCCAGAATTTTGTTTTGACTCACTCAGAGACCTGTTTGATATTTGACTTTTACCTCAGACACCAGAACACTCTGAACACTCCTCAGATGATTGGTTGTCGTACATTCTGCCTTTATAATCTTGGTAGTGACTATTACAAAATTCTGTTTCTCAGAGAGAAAGGCCAACATGTTTTAAACGGTGTATGGATGGAGAGGGAGCCTTTTATAACGTTTTTGATAATGCACTTAACTTTTCCCCCTTTCTTTAGAAATGACTTATGTGCTGTTTACCATCACTAACAGGGTGGGTAGAGTAAGGTGAGATTATGCATATCTAATCAGAGTTTTGGTAAATAAAACACCCAAAGTGAAAGCAAACGTTCTTGCTTTCAGAACTTCCAGAGTAAGGGAACATTATGTTTATAAGTATGTGGCTTTGTACAGTATTACAGAGGCTTGGGAAATAAATATATTATAGTATGTTCTATTACTTTGAACTCAAACCCCCTCTCTCCTCTCATCTTTCTCTCTCTCTGTATCCATCACTCTTCCTCTCCTCTCATCTTTCTCTCTCTGTATCCATCACTCTTCCTCTCCTCTCATCTTTCTGTCTCTGTATCCATCACTCTTCATCTCCTCTCATCTTTCTCTCTCTCTCTCTGTATCTATCACTCTTCCTCTCCTCTCCTCTTTCTCTCTCTCTGTATCCATCACTCTTCCTCTCTTCATCTCTCTCTCTCTCTGTATCCATCACTCTTCCTCTCTTCATCTTTCTCTCTCTCTGTATCATCACTCCTCCTCTCCTCTCATCTTTCTCTCTCTCTGTATCTATCACTCTTCCTCTCTGCTCATCTTTCTCTCTCTCTCTCTGTATCTATCACTCTTCCTCTCCTCTCATCTTTCTCTCTCTCTCTCTGTATCTATCACTCTTCCTCTCCTCTTTCTCTCTCTCTCTCTGTATCTATCACTCTTCCTCTCCTCTCATCTTTCTCTGTCTCTGTATCCATCACTCTTCCTCTCCTCTCATCTTTCTCTCTCTCTGTATCATCACTCTTCCTCTCCTCTTTCTCTCTCTCTCTCATCTATCACTCTTCCTCTCCTCTCCTCTGTATCTCTCTTCTCTCTCTCTCTCTCTCTCTGTATCTATCACTCTTCCTCTCCTCTCTTTCTCTCTTCTCTCCTCTCTCTCTCTCTCTGTATCTATCACTCTTCCTCTCCTCTCTCTTTCTCTCTCTCTCTCTGTATCTATCACTCTTCCTCTCCTCTCCTCTTTCTCTCTCTCTGTATCTATCACTCTTCCTCTCCTCTTTCTCTCTCTCTCTGTATCTATCACTCTTCCTCTCCTCTCCTCTTTCTCTCTCTCTGTATCATCACTCTTCCTCTCCTCTTTCTCTCTCTCTCTCTGTATCTATCACTCTTCCTCTCCTCTCCTCTTTCTCTCTCTCTCTCTCTGTATCTATCACTCTTCCTCTCCTCTCCTCTTTCTCTCTCTCTCTCTCTGTATCTATCACTCTTCCTCTCCTCTCCTCTTTCTCTCTCTCTCTCTCTGTATCTATCACTCTTCCTCTCCTCTCCTCTTTCTCTCTCTCTCTCTCTGTATCTATCACTCTTCCTCTCCTCTCCTCTTTCTCTCTCTCTGTATCTATCACTCTTCCTCTCCTCTCCTCTTTCTCTCTCTCTATCATCACTCTTCCTCTCCTCTTTCTCTCTCTCTCTCTGTATCATCACTCTTCCTCTCCTCTTTCTCTCTCTCTCTCTCTCTATCTATCACTCTTCCTCTCCTCTCCTCTTTCTCTCTCTCTCTCTCTCTCTCTCTGTATCTATCACTCTTCCTCTCCTCTCCTCTTTCTCTCTCTCTCTCTGTATCTATCACTCTTCCTCTCCTCTCCTCTTTCTCTCTCTCTGTATCTATCACTCTTCCTCTCTTCTTCTTTCTCTGTCTCTGTATCATCACTCTTCCTCCCTCTTTCTCTTTCTCTCTCTCTGTATCTATCACTCTTCCTCTCCTCTCATCTTTCTCTGTCTCTGTATCCATCACTCTTCCTCTCCTCTCATCTTTCTCTGTCTCTGTATCATCACTCTTCCTCTCCTCTTTCTCTCTCTCTCTCTGTATCATCACTCTTCCTCTCCTCTTTCTCTCTCTCTCTCTGTATCCATCACTCTTCCTCTCCTCTCATCTTTCTCTCTCTCTGTATCATCACACTCTTCCTCTCCTCTTTCTCTCTCTCTCTCTATCTATCACTCTTCCTCTCCTCTCCTCTTTCTCTCTCTCTCTCTCTGTATCTATCACTCTTCCTCTCCTCTCCTCTTTCTCTCTCTCTCTCTCTCTATCTATCACTCTTCCTCTCCTCTCTCTCTCTCTCTGTATCATCACTCTTCCTCTCCTCTCTCTCTTTCTCTCTCTCTGTATCTATCACTCTTCCTCCTCTTTCTCTCTCTCTCTCTCTCTGTATCTATCACTCTTCCTCTCATCTTTCTCTGTCTCTGTATCATCACTCTTCCTCTCCTCTTTCTCTTTCTCTCTCTCTGTATCTATCACTCTTCCTCTCCTCATCTTTCTCTCTCTCTCTCTGTATCATCACTCTTCCTCCTCCTCATCTCTCTCTCTCTCTCTGTATCTATCACTCTTCCTCTCCTCATCTCTCTCTCTCTCTCTCTGTATCTATCACTCTTCCTCTCCTCTCATCTTTCTCTCTCTATATATCTATCACTCTTCCTCTCCTCATCTTTCTCTCTCTATATATCTATCACTCTTCCTCTCCTCTCATCTTTCTCTCTCTCTGTATCCATCACTCTTCCTCTCATCTCATGCCCTTTCCTCTGCTGTCCTGTTTCTTTGTGCAGCTCAGTGTTGCTCAGTGTAAGAAATAAATTGAACATAATTGTAGGATTCTGCCTCTCTGCATTCCATTTGCTGTTTGTCAGTGTGCCAGACATAGCTACATAGGTTTATTCTAATTAGCACAATCACGCATAGTTGGCTTTGATTTATAGTTAGCTTGATTATCAGGCATATTTCATTCTGAATGACTACAGTTTGAATAGCTGCTTGCTTTTTCTGTACTGCTATATTCCTGTGTGTTTTTCTCTATTTTCTTTTTCGCATGTACCTCAAAGCAAAAAGGAAAACAAATGCTGTGTTTGTTATTAAAAGAAGAGAGGGTGTATCAATTGCGGTACAATTAAATTAGTCCTCCATTGAAATTGATAAAGAAAAAGGAAGAAACTGTGCTTGTGCTTCCTCTTTTCTCTCTCTTTGACAGCCCCTACTGCCCTGACATAAAATAGGCCTTTTCAGAGACTCTCACACAATTCCCTGGCTGGTCTGGGACTGGGATGTCATCATTAACACAGCCCTGTGAAGGCTTCCATACAGTTCAAACCATCCATTTGATCCCTGATCGGATATGACTGCTATTGTGATGTATTATTTACCACAGTCCAATGGAATGGGTAGGAGGGAAGGAAAAGAGTTAGAAGAAATCAGGGAGGGAAGGTGGGAGTGAGGTAAGGTGTGGTTATTTTTTCCACTGCACTTGAGACTGTGTCTGCTTCCCATTGGGACATTAACATCCATTTAATTGAGGGATACAGGGGAGAAGGGCTTTTGTCCGTGATGAGGCTGCCGTCAACTAATGGGGTGTGAGCCCCGGGTGAAGTAACACTCCCCCTAAAGAGGGCAGGCGTCAGAGTTGCTGGGAGGGTGATGGTAAGGGAGAGAACACTGTAGGCTACATCAAACAATCTACAGAGCCACAGCTATGGAATTTACAGCAATAGAGCCACAACCGCTGTATAGAGGGGTTGGTTGTTTAGCAACAAACCGACGTGTGCGCAAGTAAGCATTTCACAGTAAAGTCTACACTTCACAGTGAAGTCTACACGTGTAGTATTGAGCACGTGACAAATACAAATTTGGTTTGATTGAGTTTAAGAAAGATCTAGATGAAACGAGCCACCTAGGATTCCTCACATGGCAGTTTCTTGTGATTGTTGCTAGCTATCTGGCCATCCAGAATCACAACAACACACAGACTTCAGGTCCAGTTAAGCGTGACCATCATTTTCATGACATTGTCAGCTAGGGCCACCATTGTTCCTGTTCCCAAGAAAGCTAAGGTAACTGAGCTAAACGACTACCGCCCCGTAGCACTCACATCCGTCATCATGAAGTGCTTTGAGAGACTAGTCAAGGACCATATCACCTCCACCCTACCTGACACCCTTGACCCACTCCAATTTGCTTACCGCCCAAATAGGTCCACAGACGATGCAATCTCAACCACACTGCACACTGCCCTAACCCATCTGGACAAGAGGAATACCTATGTGAGAATGCTGTTCATCGACTACAGCTCGGCATTCAACACCATAGTACCCTCCAAGCTCGTCATCAAGCTCTCCTCTTTCAGACCCTGGGTCTCGACTCCGCCCTGTGCAACTGGGTACTGGACTTCCTGACGGGCCGCCCCAGGTGGTGAGGGTAGGCAACAACATCTTCCTCCCCGCTGATCCTCAACACTGGGGCCCCACAAGGGTGCGTTCTGAGCCCTCTCCTGTACTCCCTGTTCACCCACGACTGCGTGGCCATGCACGCCTCCAACTCAAATCAAGTTTGCGGACGACACAACAGTGGTAGGCTTGATTACCAACAACGACGAGACGGCCTACAGGGAGGAGGTGAGGGCCCTCGGAGTGTGGTGTCAGGAAAATAACCTCACACTCAACGTCAACAAAACTAAGGAGATGATTGTGGACTTCAGGAAACAGCAGAGGGAACACCCCCCATCCACATCGATGGAACAGTAGTGGAGAGGGTAGCAAGTTTTAAGTTCCTCGGCATACACATCACAGACAAACTGAATTGGTCCACTCACACAGACAGCATCGTGAGGAAGGCGCAGCAGCGCCTCTTCAACCTCAGGAGGCTGAAGAAATTCGGCTTGTCACCAAAAGCACTCACAAACTTCTACAGATGCACAATCGAGAGCATCCTGGCGGGCTGTATCACCGCCTGGTATGGCAACTGCACCGCCCTCAACCGTAAGGCTCTCCAGAGGGTAGTGAGGTCTGCACAACGCATCACCGGGGGCAAACTACCTGCCCTCCAGGACACCTACACCACCCGATGCTACAGGAAGGCCATAAAGATCATCAAGGACATCAACCACCCGAGCCACTGCCTGTTCACCCCGCTGCTTTCCTCTGCTGTCCTGTTTCTTTGTGCAGCTCAGTGTTTGCTCAGTGTAAAACATCCAGAAGGCGAGGTCAGTACAGGTGCATCAAAGCTGGGACCGAGAGACTGAAAAACAGCTTCTATCTCAAGGCCATCAGACTGTTAAACAGCCACCACTAACATTGAGTGGCTACTGCCAACACACTGTCAGTGACACTGACTCTACTCCAGCCACTTTAATCATGGGAATTGATGGAAATGATGTAAATATATCACTAGCCACTTTAAACAATGCTACCTTATATAATGTTACTTACCCTACATTGTTCATCTCATATTCTCATATGCATACGTTGATACTGTACTCTATATCATCGACTGCATCCTTATGTAATACATGTATCACTAGCCACTTTAACTATGCCACTTGGTTTACATACTTATCCCATATGTATATACTGTACAGATATCATCTACTGTATCTTGCCTATGCTGTTGTACCATCACTCATTCATATATCCTTATGTACATATTCTTTATCCCCTTACACTGTGTATGACAGTAGTTTTTTTTTGAGTTTAATGAATTGTTAGTTAGATTACTTGCTCGTTATTACTGCATTGTCGGAACTAGAATCACAAGCATTTCACTACACTCGATTAACATCTGCTAACCATGTGTATGTGACAAATAAAATTTGATTTGATTTGATTTTAACCAATCTATGGTGCCTATGATACAGCTGTTCTCTCTGAGCCTTTGTGTGAGGGTTAGGGTGGAGTTGGCTTAGATTATTGACAACATGTAAACCATATTTTGTCTCCATGGTTTATTGAAAACAAATACATTTGTACAATGAGAACTTGTTGTTTCTGAAATAACTACATAGTTACAGTTGGTTGGTTAGCTCGTGTAACCGGTGTGAAATGGCTAGCTAGTTAGCGGTGGTGCGCGCTAGTAGCGTTTCAATCAGTGACGTCACTCGCTCGGAGACCTTGAAGTAGTTGTTCCCCTTTCTCTACAAGGGCCGCAGCTTTTGTGGCGCGATGGGTAACGATGCTTCGAGGGTATCTGTTGTCTATGTGTGCAGAGGGTCCCTGGTTCGAGGCGAGGAGAGGGACAGAAGCTATACTGTTACACCAGCTTGCAGCTTTGCCAAATTAGCATAGACGTGACATCCGTCAAAACACCTCAAAACAAGACAGTATCAAGAATAAGATAGAAATCCATATAAATGGTCAAATCTGACCATAACTCTATCCTCCTGATTCCTGCTTACAAGCAAAAACACACAGGAAGTACCAGTGATGCACTCAATACGGAAGTGGTCCGAGGAAGCGGATGCTAAGCTAAAGAACTGTTTAGGACGTGTACTCAGAGCAGGCGCTGACCAGCTGGCAAGTATCTTCACTGTCATTTTCAACCTCTCCCTGACCCAGTTTATAATATCGACATGTTTCAAGCAAACCACCATAGTCCCTGTCCCCAAGAACACCAAGGTAAAATGCTTTGAAAGGCTGGTCATGGCTCACATCCTCCCAGACACCCTGGACTTGAGCTATCTGGCCACCCAGAATCACAACAACATACATAATTTGCGTGACATTGTCAGCTAACCAGTCTATAGTGCCTGTGATATAGCTGTTCTCTCTGAGCCTTTGTGTGAGGATTAGGGCTTTGGAGGTGGTGATGTGACTAGATTTTTGTGAGTTTAGTGGTTCTTTACTGTTTTATTCAGTGTATTCTATGGTATTTTCCAATGGCAGTGCAAATGTGATGTGAAGTGTGTGTGACAGATGGGCGTTTTGATCACAATCATATTGTCTTGATTGGCCAATATATAATGTGAGGATGCTATTTTATTACTCCTTATGGATAAATGAGAAGTTATATATTATATCCTCCAAAAAAGTAGGTCAGTTTCTTAATGCTTTTTAGTATAGATGTGATTATGCGTTATAAGAAATGTAGCTCTTGATCTAGTAAAAACTGTAATTGATTGAATAAAGACTGCAGGGGCTGCAATGCTTCCTGTTTTTATGAGGAGGCTGATGACTGACATTTTTTTTGAAGAAAAATATGTTTCTAAAATAGCAGCTGAAGTTAGCTCTATGAAACTCTACAATGTGGCCCATAGCCATCTTTTCCACAGCCTTACGTAACAGCCATTCAATAGGTTTCTATAGCTCTGGCATCTGCATAAAGACATCATGTCTCCTGTGGGATGCTGCTGCTTTATAACACACATTTCTTGCCAATGCTGCTTCTGCCATCCACCCACAACAACAGATATTATGGAAATGTTTTCAGGATATGCATCTCTCCAATGAGATTGGGACTTCTCAGGGGGAATCCAATACTTTATTTCCACATCTAAAAAAATACTTGATCAGACATTGCCCCGAGTTTTACGGCACCTTCAGCCAATTTAAATCAAATAAGATGTCATATGCCACCTGATTTCGTAAACAACAGGTGTAGACGAGATGTGAAATGCTTACTTATGGATCATTTTCCCAACAATGCAGAGTTACAGAATAAAAATAGAAATCGTGACACGAGGAATAAATACACAGTTAAAAATGAATCAAAATTAGTAAAAATAACATGACTATATACAGGGAGTACGTGTACTGAGTCGATGTGCAGGGGTAGAGGTAGCTATGTACATAATACAGTGCCTTCAGGAGGTATTCATACCCCTTGACTTATTCTACATTTTGTTGCATCACAGCCTGAATTAAACAATTATTGAAGTAATTTTTTTCTCAACCATCTACACACAATACCCAATAATGACGTTATTGCAAATGTATTGAAAATGAAATAGAGAAATAGCTCATTTACATAAGCATTCACACCCCTGAGTCAATACTTTGTAGAAGAACCTTTGGCAGCAATGTACCAGCAACAGTGTGTGAAAACCTTGTGAAGACTTACAGAAAATGTTTGACCTCTGTCATTGCCAACAAAGGGTATATAACAAAGTATTGAGATAAGTATTTGGTCAATAACAAAAGTTTATTTTACACCATAATTTGCAAATAAATTCATAAAAAATCCTACAATGTGATTTTCTGGATGTCTTTTTCTCATTTTGTCTGTCATAGGTACACTTCAACTATGATGGAAATTACAGGCCTCATCTTTTTAAGTGGGAGAACTTGCACAATTGGTGGCTGACTAAATACTTTTTTGCCCCACTGTATATAAAAATAAGCAAAATTAAAAAAGCTGTTTTTGCTTTGTCATTATGGGGTATCGTGGGTAGATTGATGAGGGGAAAAACGATGTAATCTATTGTAGAATAAGGTTGATTTTCCTGTAACAAAATGGAATAATGTCCTTGTTCTGCCACGACTCTGAGAAGCGTAATATATTAGTTTTTCCGGTCCCATTGATAGGATAGTCTCGAACGGAGCTCATCCAGTTTATTCTCCAGTGAATGCACGTTCGCCAATAGAACAGAGGGCAATGGTAGTGTATTTACTCGCTAACGTAGTCTCGTCAGGGTGCTGACTCGCCTGCCTTGGTTTCTCCACCGCTTCCTCTTTCGAGTCCCGGGGATTAGGGCCTGGTCCGGAGTAAGCAGAACATCCAGAGCTGCTGACTCGTTGATGTAAAAATGTTAGTCCAAATCGAGGTTAGTGATCGCTGTTCTGATGTCCAGAAGTTGTTTTCTGTCATAGGAAATGATGGTGGAGACATTATGTACATAACAATTCACATCAGCGGAAAAATACACAAGATAGCAGAATTGGACAAGAGCCCGAAAAACGGCTGCTATCCACTGCAGCGCCATCTTATCCAGTTGCTGAGGTGGTTGAGTTCCTGACCTTGTATTTCAATTGTTTATAATCATATTTTTGTACACTAAAGGCCTGTTAACTCCGAGAAGGTACTGAATATCGGTTCTGTGATTTGCTGTGAAGTGAACAAACCCATGCTTCAGCATTAGGGGATAGAGACAGTATCGAGAGCAACAAGAGCCACCCACCAAGGAGGCCATGTTTGTCCTTCACCCATTCCAATGCACACATACAGTGGCGTCCATTGGGGTTCCAGGTGGGGCAGCAGGTGGTGGTATGTGGCCCTGACAGGAAGACAGCTGCCTGAGTGTTAGGCCAGAGTGGACCCAGGCCAGGAAAACTGGGACTACAACTCTGGAATGCAGCTCTGGATACAATCCTGAATTGGGCCTCTGTTCCTCTGTCAGTGGCTCTGCCCTCCTGCTGTCCTGTCCTGTAGAGCTATTGATTTAGGAAAAGGATAGGGCAACATGTATAGGCAGGCTCTGAGAGGCCACTCCACATGCCTGACTGGGTTTACACATGCATGCACACATGTAGACACACACACACATACACACATCTTTGTCAGTGGTAAATACAGGCAGTTAGAATGCAGGGATGTTAGAACGTCCGTCTCCCCACAGCGTTGTTGGCCGGCGGAGCAGGCTCTCACAGGGACCCACAACAATGGGCTCTGTCATGCATGTGGTCTGCTGACTCTGGTCACTCTGGCTGGGGGTGGCTCTGCTCTGTGCTTTGAACTTGACTTTTTGCCCACTCTACCAACGCCCCCACCTGGTTCTGGCTCTCACTCTCTGCTGAGGAGAGGGACTGACCGGGGGAAAACAATGAGGAAAAAATCAAAAGAGAGAGTGTGTGTGTGTGTGTGTGTGTGTGTGTGTGTGTGAGAGCAGGAAGTTTGCCTCAGTTCATTCAGCCAGGATAAATTGTAAGGCTGACTTCAGATTACCGCTGTGATTTTTGATTAAACATGTCACCACATTTAAAAATATATATTTAACCCTTTTTTTAACAGCTAAGTTGACTGAGAACACATTTTCATTAACAACCTGGGGAATAGTTACAGGGGAGAGGAATGAGCCAATTATAAGCTGGGGATGATTAGGTGACCATGATGGTATGAGGGCCAGATTGGGAATTTAGCCAGGACACCAGGGTTAACAGCCCTACAATAAGTGCCATATGATCTTTAGTGACCACAGAGAGTCAGGACACCCGTTTAACGTCCCAATCCAAAAGTCGGCACCCTACACAGGGCAACTGCCTGGGGATATTTGTTTTAGACCAGAGGAAAGAGTGCCTCCTACTAAACCTCCGAAACCACTTCCAGCAGCATCTGGTCTCCCATCTAAGGACTGACCAGGACCAACCCTGCTTAGCTTCAGAAGCACACCAGCAGTGGGACGCAGGGTGGTATGCGGCTGGCTACAGTAAACAATGCTTTTTCATACTTTTTTATTTGAGGCACGAATATAGTGGATTCCTTATGACAATGACAGGCCATTTAGTGTTACCCCTTCTGACTTACCCAGAATGGGAAAGTTAGTTTTCCCCTTTTGGGGGAGAATATGGGAAACTCCACTCCGCTCGATCTATAGGAACCCTACTATAGGAAGCCCTACTGCTAAACTAGGCCTGGAAACCCAATTTACAGATTAGCATTCCAATAAGCACCCCCCATCAACATGATTTGGGATAGGGTAATTACTCTAGAACAGGATCTAAGGGGAGAGGCTATATCAAATTAATGACAGATTACATTTCTCAACTGTCAACCATCCTATGTCATAACATGTTGACTTCTCCAGTTATTATTAGATGAGGACAATAAACATTTACAAACACACCCATTTTCTGAGGTGAATTTTAGGATTTTGCCTCCATGTTTCCATGCCTGGCTGTCTGGTGTCAAGGGAACCTGAAGAACATTCTAATGTCCTCTTCATAAGTGCTTTGTGAATGTCATGGCCTTCCTTGGGCCTGGCTGTCCTCAACATAAAATTGACACTCCGTCCACTTGTCAGGTCATTAATCTCCTCCCCCCCTTATCCCTCATCTCCTCTCCATCTTGTATTCTTGCAGCGTGGGCCCTTGGTGCAGGGCATTGTCAGATATTCAGGGTGGATTGTCTGACACGACACACACAGTTGCACACAATCCTCTGTCTCTACTAAGCGACTGTACCCCAGTAAAGATCAATGAGGAGATGGATGTATAATTCAACACATTCATTTAGGGGACGGCGGCATTTGTGGGACCGTTTTGGCAGAGTGAAAGGATTGTTCGGAAAATGATGAAGTTACAATATAGAGTACCAGGGAAGAAAAACAACTGATTAAAACACAGCGAGAGAGAAGAGAGTAGGGACCCCTCCCAGCTGGTTCCGTGTGTGTGTGTGTATGTGTGTGTCAGCTACAGGGCAATATCCAGGCCTCATTCAGCCTCTCTCAGTGTAAAGTGATGTTTGTGGAAGCGCGTGTGTTTGTGCATGTGATGTTACTCAGGGTAAAGTGATGTTTTCAGAGATGTGTGTGACTAAGCTAATGGGCTCAGAGCGACACGGAGAGATGTCAAGGATGACACTTACTATGATCGCTAGCTACACTGCTACATCACTGAATGCTGATGAGCCCAGGGTCGAGCTAGCTAAGTGGAGGGTCAGTGCTAAAAGGAAGATGGAGCGAGAGAGAGAGAGAGAGCATAGCTGCTGTGCTTTGGGTCGCTGTCATCCCTCTCAGTATGCAAAACAATAACAGTTTACATAAAACAGCACCCACGCGTTGGTCCAGTTATATAGCAAACTAATCGCATCTGCATAGTATGTATATCAGTTAGGCTGCAGCGGGTATGTATTCACTTCACCCAGAGTCCTCTATACAGGCAAGGCTTTAGATTGTCAAGTGTCTGGGTTGTTTGTGTCAAGGGTATGCATAGAGCACTAATGGGAAACGTCTCTCTTTATGTAGTGTTGTGGTGTCTCTCTTCTCATGTGTGTTTTGTCCAAAATTGTATTTTTTATTTTTAAACCCAGCCCCAGTCCCCGCAGGAGGCCTTTTGCTTTTTAGTAGGCCTTCATTGTAAATAATAATTTGTTCTTAACTGGCTTGCCTTGTTAAATAAACCAAATGTAAAAAAATGTAATGGTCTGGTCTTTATACTGCTGTTCCAACAGCGATGAGTGTTGAGGATGTGGGCAGTTCCACGATAACGGATTACGCTTTGACTCAGTTTTCTTAACTTTAAAATGTATGCCAAACGAAAATATTTTATTTAACATTTTAACAAACCATACAACTCTATGCTCAAGGACTAGTTGTAACAATGTACACAAACATTTACAAAAAACAATTTTGTGGAAGAACTTTACGGTAGAATCTCATGTTTTTGTGCGACCATGTTTTCAAAAAACTCTGTTCCAAATTAAATTTTAAAGATTGAGTTATAGAACTACAGTAAATGAAGTGGATTAACACCCGGTAACGGAATTACATCATGGGTTGGGTCCCTGATCTGTACTACATAGAAATGCATAATTATGGATAGGAATTTAATTATCCTCGTGTTTCACAAGTTTGGACATCACAGCGCAGCACAGACGAGTACAGCAGAGTAGGGTAGAGTTCAGGAGAGTACAATACAGCATAGTATGGTAGAGCAGAATTCAGGACAGTGTAGTAGAGTGCAGAATTACCATTTTTTTTCGCGTTTTAATGACTTAATTCATAAATAAATTTGTTATTAGTAAAATCCCTATAATTAATTGGTAGGTCTACCAATACTTGTTACTTTTGTTAACTTTCATTATCCTTCCTCCTCATCGGGGACAGACATTTGGAAATATCTTTAAAAGTGCTACACACAGGAGTTTTTGAATTTTTGCATTGTAATTTCAGAATGTCCATATAATATGGCATTCGGAAAGCATTCAGACCCCTTCCACATTTTGTTACATTGCAGCCTTATTCTAAAATGTATTAAATTGTTTTTCTGCCCCCATCAAACCACACACAATAACCCATGACAAAGTGAAAACAGGTTTTTAGAAATGTTTGCGAATGTGGAAAAAGTCAAGGGGTGAAATACTTTCCGAGTGCACTGTATCTGGCGCTAATAGTGGAACAATAGTGTTTCACAGTATTACTTACCCGCCAGTGTTGTGATTGGCTGTGATATTCGCATATTGATTTCTCCCGCCGCAGCGGCATCTGTTGTCAAACTGGGATAGCTGTTTTTGTGGCTGTGTTATCTAGTGGAAATAGTTCTGTCATTTCTTGGTTGATAAATTCTACACTTGTACGCTCAATTTCAGTTTCTGTGAGAAAACTAGCACTAAATAGTGTATGGAATCATTGTCCCATCTAAAAAGCTGTGAAATATATTTTAAAAATATTGCATTTACAGCTGTTTGAAGCTGGTGGGACAAAACCGAAAGTTACCAGGGAATTAGCGATTTCCACTAGATAACACAGTGGAAAGTCAGAACAGCTTTCGCAGTTTGTCAACAGATTCCGCTCTGGCGGGAGAAATCAGAAGGGGAATATCACAGTGAAACACAATCATTCCACTATTAGCACAAGTTATATTATGGATATTTCTGAAATTACAAAAAAAATCCTGTGTAGCACCTTCAAAGATATGTGGGTTTTTGGTAACGGAATTACAAGCAATATTTCTTAAACTTATAGAAGGTTAACTATTTCTACAAAACGAAATATAAGAATTGGTATTAGTTGGCAGGGGTCTTTACGTCAACATTATTGTGTTTTGATGTATTTCTGATACATTTTACAACTATTCGGGCAGATGTTTCCTAAGACATATTTTCCATCTGTTTATCCAGAAATCAAAACATTTACTTATGCATACTTTTTAAGATTGAAGGTCATTAAAAAAAATAGATATCTATGCCTTCATTTCCTAAAAATATAGACTCGTAACTTTAATTTAACACCCAATTTGATATGTTCTTATGAACTTCACATGTTGGTGCTCATGGATCATTTTGGATGGAAATGCCCATGTGTACTTTCACAAGCTCCAAATGAAAATACTGTATTGTGATACCCTTATTGGAAGGAGGATTCTAAACCACCGATTGTAGAACTCCCAATTGTGCATACAATGAAATATTATTGGCCTTTTGTGTGTAATCCTGGACTTCCTCGATTTAATTGGAAAAGGTAACCCATGGAACCTCCACCTGAATGTTACTTTATTACTCCATACTCTTAGTCTATTTAGGGCATTTCTGAACCAGGGCTGTAACTGTTATTGCTCTCCAATACAGGCCTTGTGTGTGATATTGGATTGTAGTAGGAAACCAATCAAATAGTCTTTATGACTGAGCCCCAGCCCTGACCGTAGGTCATAGTGGGACCGTGTGCTTTCGTGTTAGTGTGTCTGCGTGCATGCATGGTTTAACACTGCTGTTGTTTTATACCACAAGATTGACCACCCTGGGCGAGTGTTTACTATAGACCTACTTTAGATGCTGAACAGCCAAAGTGATAATGATGACCTCATTTAACAGAGCTTAGGGCGTTGTCTATTTCTTCTCCTTATCATCTCCACCATAATTTACTTTTTGTTTTTACAATTTCATTCTTCAAAGTAACTTCAAATAGAGAAAGTCAATCTCCGGCTTGTTGTGTTGTTTCAGTGCTCTGCGTAGTTATTCATATATATTTACAATCTATTTAAGAAACATATCTGAAAGTGCCAGTGCTGTTAGAACCCAATTTTCTACTAAATTAACTCTGGCTCTAAGCATCGCTTAGCACAACACTACACCGTAGTGGAAAAGGGCTTCTCATTTCTTTCTGTCTCGTCTGTAAGTAAACGTTGCGATCATAATGAGTTCATTATAACGCGTTTGTATCATCAACAGCCGAAGACGCTAAACACAATATCGCTGACAAACACAGAATGTAAAGACTTGATTAATGTTGTCCTCATTAATTGAAATGTAGGTTTTGTTTTATAGATGGAGACAGGGCAACAAATGCGATAGGCTTTATTAAATATTATCTGGAGTTGTTTAAATGGCAAGTGTAAAATGTCATGTGAATACATATATTACTGCTTCCCAGTTAATTAGCTGAATGAAAGGAAGTTATTCTGCTAGTGGAGAAATATTGCTGTTACCTGCCTGTGTGAAGTGAGAGGATGTTACTTGCTTCATTTTTATATGACCAACCTTGAATTTGTACACGAAACTGCACTTGGGGACAGTTAAATGTCTCCTATTGCAGTCGTACGTATTATGATTTTACTTTATATTACATTATGTATTATTTGGAGATTGTGTTGCCTATTGAAACTGATGCAGCCGCAGTAACCTGTAGTTCCATACAGTAAATGACTGCTACTGTTAAGTAGGTATGTATTGTGGGGACCAGGGTTGGGTAGGATACTTTCTAAATGTAATCCGTTACAGTTACTTGTTTTCTGTCCAAAATTGTAATCAGTAACGTAACTTCTGGATTACCCAAACTCAGTAACGTAATCTGATTACATTCAGTTACTTTTAGATGACTTTCCTCTTAAGAGCTCCGGAGTGGCGCATCTCAGTGCAAGAGGCGTCACTACAGTCCCTGCTTCGAATCCAGGCTGTATCATATCTGCCCGCGATTGAGTCCCATAGGGCGACACACAATTGGCCCAGCATTGTCTGGGTTTGGACAGGGTAGGCCGTCATTGTAAATAAGAATGTGTTATGAACTGACTTACCTAGTTAAATAAAATTAAAATAGGCATTAGAAGAAGACAAACATGTATTGCCAATTGAACGACATCTATTGCAGGATAAATCAATGTTAAAGTTTACATAGTTGGCCATATATGGATGTTACATTTTACTCTATGGGTTGGTTATGTAGGCTTCTTCTAACCCATTACTTTCTACTACATATAATAATACGATGAAATGATATATTTACATTAAAAACCAAAGTCGACCAGAATTCCAGTCATTCCAATAAATGTTTATATGGATGTGGAAGTATACATAGGCCAAATTGTTTTACCTAAGCATAACCCAAAAACTAAGGACTTATTAGCCAGCCCTACTCTGTTTAGGATATTGTTGTCATGGATGACTGATTGGGCTCATTGATTCGAGTTGAAAAGTAAATGCTGCGTTCATGGAATGGCGTGAAAAATGAATGCCATATACTGCATTTCAAATCAAATCAAAGCAAATTTTATTTGTCACATACACATGGTTAGCAGATGTTAATGCGAGTGTAGCGAAATGCTTGTGCTTCTAGTTCCGACAATGCAGTAATAACCAACAAGTAATCTAACTAACAATTCCAAAACTACTGTCTTATACACAGTGCAAGGGGATAAAGAATATGTACATAAGGATATATGAATGAGTGATGGTATAGAGCAGCATAGGCAAGATACAGTAGCTGATATCGAGTACAGTATATACATAAGAGATGAGTATGTAAACAAAGTGGCATAGTTAAAGTGGCTAGTGATACATGTATTACATAAGGATGCAGTCGATGATATAGAGTACAGTATATACGTATGCATATGAGATGAATAATGTAGGGTAAGTAACATTATATAAGGTAGCATTGTTTAAAGTGGCTAGTGATATATTTACATCATTTTCTATAGGCCTATTGTTTACCTTTTTGTTGGTGACACGTTGATATCTTGATAATATCTAGCTGTTTAAAGGGAAAATCCTCAGATGAAACAATAACAAATCGGCCGCACCAGCGTCTGTTTTGGTAAAGAGCTGAGGGATGGGCCTAGAGAAATGTAACCACTCTCAGATTAATAGACAGAGCTATGGATGCAAGGACTGACCAACCATGATATCAAAATTATTGTTTTAACCATGCTCTGAGGATGTACAGGTTTGTTTACATTTACAATGTTTTCAAACATGAGAGAACACCAAGCTTATATTTTGGGTTCTCATGGTGTGTGACAGTTAAACTAAGCTCATGAGGCATTTACAAGTTATATTCTTCAAGAATCAATGGATATATATATATATATAAATAAATAAATAAATAAATAAAATTGATGTAGAAACTACAGATAGACTTAAAGGGGAAATCAAAAGTGTGCGAGTTTGAGCATGTGTCCATTAGGCCTATGGATTTTTTAAAAATGATTGAGCAATAAAAGCCTAAATTTTATTCCATAGGCTGGGATCCGAACTATGCAGCTGTTGCAAGAGCGCATTTTTCACTGTATGTTCACAGGTTTCAAAAACAATTGATTGACAGGCAGTTTAAAGTTATTGAATTCAACCATTATTGCGTTCAAATACACATAGATTTGTGAACAGCCATTCACAACAATCACAATCCGTAAGGCGCAAATAGCTAAATGAGAGAGCAGCAATGTGATTCACATCAGTGCACTATGTAGATATCAATAAAAAGTGATGTCCGTATCGCCGAAGACTTCACCGCTGCTGTCATCCTTACCTACACGCGTTTATTCAAATTGGATAATCTTTGGATGCCGACAGCAGTCGCACCATTGGAAGATATAGCTTGGACTGTAGCCTACAAAAGCCTATTTCTGCTCTTTTCCCGCGATCCATCAAACACATTTGGTGTGTCATCATAGTGGTCTCTGACTTTTGTTCAACGTGAGCGAGTCTGACCATATTTAAACTTGCGCCTTTTTTCAATGCTAATTTGAATGTCATTGAGAAAACAGTTTGTTTTGAAAACATCCTTTCTGAATTTAAAAGTAATCCTCGAAGTAATCATCTAGTTTTTCAAAAGTATCTGTAATCTTACTTCAACATTGAGGCCCACGTACCCTTTAAATGTGTCACTGAATGTAAAATAGACATGGCAGGGAGGCAGCTAGGCGCTACACCAGGAGGCTGTGAGACCAGTCAAGATCAAGCAATGAGGGAAAGAACCAGACATTCCCATGCATACATGAATATCATTTTGGTGAGAGAGGAAAAGAGCACAAAGAACATAATATTTAATGGATTTTCTACAGAGCCTACTCTGTACAGTATACCTTCCTCTCACCTCTCATGTGATCAGCAATGCAGCAGAAACACCTTCGTCGTGAACAACATCATCATCATCATCATAATCATTGTTGTTCACTTTTGATTATTGCTTTGGTTATGATCCGATAGTAAAAGGCATGTTGATTTTAACCCAGTATAACAGCACATATCTCCTCCCTCTTTTTCTTACACTCTTAGAAAAAAGTTTACAAAAGGGTTATTTTTGGTTCCAGGTAGAACCCTTTTGCGTTCCATGTAGAACTGTCTGTTGAAAGGGTTGCACATGGAACCCAAAAGGGTTCTACTTGGAACCAAAAGTGTTCTAACTAGAACCAAAAAGGGGTCTTCAAAGTGTTCTCCTATGGGGATGGCCGAATAACCTTTTAAGACCTGGACTAAAGCATCCGCCAACTCCTGGACAGTCTGTGGTGCAACGTGGCGTTGGTGGATGGAGCGAGACATGATGTCCCAGATGTGCTCAATTGGATTCAGGTCTGGGGAACGGGCGGGCCAGTCATCAATGCCTTCCTCTTGCAGGAACTGCTGACACACTCCAGCCACATGAGGTCTAGCATTGTCTTGCATTTGGAGGAACCCAGGGCCAACCGCACCAGCATATGGTCTCACAAGGGGTCTGAGGATCTCATCTCGGTACCTAATGGCAGTCAGGCTACCTCTGGCGAGCACATGGAGGGCTGTGTGGGCCCCCAAAGAAATGCCACCCCACACCATGACTGACCCAGCACCAAACCGGTCATGCTGGAGGATGTTGCAGGCAGCAGAACGTTCTCCACGGCGTCTCCAGACTGTCACGTCTGTCACATGCTCAGTGTGAACCTGCTTTCATCTGTGAAGAGCACAGGGCGCCAGTGGCGAATTTGCCAATCTTGGTGTTCTCTGGCAAATGAAAAACATCCTGCACGGTGTTGGGCTGTAGGCACAACTCCCACCTGTGGACGTCGGGCCCTCATACCACCCTCATGGAGTCTGTTTCTGACCATTTGAGCAGACACATGCACATTTGTGGACTGCTGGAGGTCATTTTGCAGGGCTCTGGCAGTGCTCCTCCTGCTCCTCCTTTCACAAAGGCGGCGGTAGCGGTCCTGCTGCTGGGTTGTTGCCCTCCTACAGCCTCCTCCACGTCTCCTGATGTACTGGCCTGTCTCCTGGTAGCGCCTCCATGCTCTGGACACTACGCTGACAGACACAGCAAACCTTCCTGCCACAGCTCGCATTGATGTGCCATCCTGGATGAGCTGCACTACCTGAGCCACTTGTGTGGGTTGTAGACTCCGCCTCATGCTACCACTAGAGTGAAAGCACCGCCAGCATTGAAAAGTGACCAAAACATCAGCCAGGAAGCATAGGAACTGAGAAGTGGTCTGTGGTCCCCACCTGCAGAACCACTCCTTTATTGGGGGTGTCTTGCTAATTGCCTATAATTTCCACCTGTTGTCTATTCCATTTGCACAACAGCATATGAAATTTATTGTCAGTGTTGCTTCCTAAGTGGACAGTTTGATTTCATAGAAGTGTGATTGACTTGGAGTTACATTGTGTTGTTTAAGTGTTTCCTTTATTTTTTTGAGCAGTGTATATACAGTTGAAGTCGGAAGTTTACATAAACGTAGGTTGGAGTCATTAAAACTTATTTTTCAACCACTACATTCATTTCTCGTTCACAAACTATAGTTTTGGCAAGTCGATTAGGACATCTACTTTGTTTATGACACAAGTAATTTTTCCAACAATTGTTTACAGACAGATTATTTCACTTATAATTCACTGTATCACAATTCCAGTGGGTCAATGTGGAGAAATGTCCTCTGGTCTGATGAAACAAAAATGGAACTGTTTGGCCATAATGACCATTGTTATGTTTGGAGGAAAAAGGGGGAGGCTTGCAAGCCGAAGAACACCATCCCAACCGTGAAGCACGGGTGTGGCAGCATCATGTTGTGGGGGTACTTTGCTGCAGGAGGGACTGGTGCACTTAACAAAATAGATGGCATCATGAGGGGAAAACATTATATGGATATATTGAAGCAACATCTCAAGACATCAGTCAGGAAGTCAAAGCTTGGTCGCAAATGGGTATTCTAAATGGACAATGACCCCAAGCACACTTCCAAAGTTGTGGCAAAATGGCTTAAGGACAACAAAGTCAAGGTATTGGAGTGACCATCACAAAGCCCTGACCTCAGTCCTATATAAAATGTGTGGGCTGAACTGAAAAAGCGTGTGTGAGCAAGGAGGCCTATGAACCTGACTCAGTTACACCAGCTCTGTCAGGAGGAATTGTCCAAAATTCACCCAACTTATTGTGGGAGGCTTGTGGAAGGCTGCCTGAAACGTTTGACCCAAGTTAAACAATGTAAAGGCAATGCTACCAAATACTAATTGAGGGTATGTAAACTTCTGACCCACTGGGAATGTGATGAAAGAAATAAAAGCTGAAATAAATCATTCTCTCTATTATTATTCTGACATTTTACATTCTTAAAATAAAGTGGTGATCACAACTGACCTAAGAGAGGGAATGTTTACGAGGATTAAAGGTCAGGAATTGTGAAAAACTGAGTTTAAATGTATTTTGCTAAGGTGTATGTCAACTTCTGACTTCAACTGTACATACAAATACACATTTCTGTTACACGATTTCTGATGTCCATCCAGTTTGATTTCTATTTGCCATATATTTCACAGAAGTTCTGAACCCTTATACATTTTACAGACACAGTATATTTTACATTTATCTTGTTGTTATTAGTCCCACCCTTCAGCTCCATTCAACCCCTCCCATCTATCTCTTAACACCGATTTATATTTTCCATATATTTTTCAACTGTGCTGTGATTGTTAGTATTGCTATTTGCAGCGTTAGCTCCAGGTAAATGTTGCAATACTTCAGCCATTCCTGGACCTGTGACCAAAAACCAGCTACATATGGACAGTACCAAAAAAAATGATCTAATGAGTCTTCACAGCAGAATCTGCAGAGCTGGGAAGGTTGTATCCCCCATATATATATATATATATATTTTTTTTTTTTAAATTTATTTAGCACAATTTTCTCCAACCAATTTTGGTCGTTAATGCAGGGCCGACAGACAAGGGTCTGAATACTTATGTAATGTGATATTTCAGTTTTTATTTTTATAAAATTTGCAACAATTTTCAAAAACTCCTTTGTCATTATGGGGTATTGTGTGTAGATTGATGAAGAAAAAAATTAGCTTTAATCGATTTTAGAATAATGTTGTAACGTAACAAAATGTGGAAATTGTCAAGGGGTCTGAATACTTTAAGAATGCACTGTGTGTGTGTGTGTATATGTGTGTGTATATATATATGTATATATGAGGTATTCCCACGCATGATAGAGAGACACGTGATCATATACAAATATAAGCAAGGTGTGAAATTATGATGTTTTTGTCAAATAAGTTATCTGTATGGGCTTCAGAATAGCGGGGGTTGCTTTTTCATCTATCGCTCTCTTTTTTTTCTTACCTTCATAAAAAAATGAAGGTGACCGTCCTCATTTTCTCTGCCCCAAACTTGCAAGAACAATTTAATGAAGTCTTCTGCCAGGCATGGAGATTCTTGCTGTCTTTTTTCTCCCTCCGTGTCAGTCAGAAGGGTGAAACACATCAAGTACGCGACTAATGACACTTGTATTAGTGGTGTCATTCCCTCATGCATGTTATACAGTTTTCTGTGATCGCCGCGGCTTGAATGCTAATCACTCATAGGACTTGTTCCAACAACTCCACTTTGTGTGTGTGTGTGTGTGTGTGTGAGTGTGTGTGTGTGTGTCCAGGTGGTAGGAAGGTAGGATGCGCGGCAGCTTTATCAAAGTGGCTGCTGCCAACATACTCACTCAACTCCAGCCACCTTAATAAAAGAAAAATGTAATAAAAGTATCACTAGCCACTTTAACAATGCCACTTCATATAATGTTTACATACCCTACATTACTCATCTCATATGTATTTACTGTACTCTATACCATCTACTGCATCTTGCCATCTTGATGTAATGTATCACTAGCCACTTTAAACAATGCCACTTTTATATGTTTACATACCCTATATTACACATCTCATATGTATATACTGTACTCTATACCATCCACTGCATCTTGCCTATGCCGTTCAGCCATCACTCATTCATATATTTTTTTAATGTACATATTCTTATTCATTCCTTCACACTTGTGTGTATAAGGTAATTGTTATGAAATTATTAAGTTAGATTACTCGTTGGATATTACTGCATTTTTGGAACTAGAAGCACAAGAATTTCACTACACTCACATTAACATCTGCTAACTATGTGTATGTGACAAATAAAATTTGATTTGATTTATCAAAGCCAGTGTGATACAGGGTGATTTGTGTGTTTGTGTGTGTTCGTGTTAGTGGATTGTGTGTGCACAGTTGTCTGTTAGCGTGGGTTGTGTGTTGTGCTTGCCCGGTGTTCTCCTCAGCCTCTCTCTCTCTGTCTGTGTAACCAGTGTGTGATTAAACATAGTGTAATGAATGAGGACAGTCAGGGTCAATCCTTTGTTGTTCTGATTTGAAGCACTGTCTCAGGAAACAGAAGCATATTAAAGAATGTATGTGTTTGTGTGGGTCTGTGAGTGAGAGTAACATGTTTAACTCTGTTTCTAGCTTTCAAACTATCACACATTATATTTAGTATGGTTCAACCTGTCAGTTGCTTCCTTGATATGTACTGGTTGCTGAATAGCAAGCTGATATTCAAGTATGCATTAATAGTGTATTTATGTTTAACGAGTGATCAACCCTTGAACTTACCCCTTTCTCTGGTGTTTGTGTGTGTGTTTCAGACGAGTGCAGTGCTGTGTTCTGGAGGATGTTCTCTCCTGGCAGTCAGCTCTCTGTTGGCCATCATCACCATCTTCCTGCCCAGCGGAGGCTGTGAGAGGAGGATCTGTACACTGGCTGGATACATGCAGATGGCTGCGGGTGAGTACAGAACAGACACACACACACACACCTGTCAACAACAACACACAGACTCTCTATTACCTAGACCAGGGCTGACCAAACTGGGGCCACGACGCTGTTTGGTTTGGCCCGAATCGTACAAGTTTTACACTTGTAACGTAAGTCACCGGCAGTCACTCAATTAGCTCATGTTAGCAAAACATTTTTAGATGGTAGCCAGCTATCAAATCAAATCAAAATCAAATGTATTTATATAGCCCTTCTTACATCAGCTGATATCTCAAAGTGCTGTACAGAAACCCAGCCTAAAACCCCAAACAGCAAGCAATGCAGGCGTAGAAGCACGGTGGCTAGGAAAAACTCCCTAGAAAGGCCAAAACCTAGGAAGAAACCTAGAGAGGAACCAGGCTATGAGGGTTGGCCAGTCCTATTCTGGCTGTGCCGGGTGGAGATTATAACAGAACATGGCCAAGATGTTCAAATGTTCATAAATGACCAGCATGGTCAAATAATAATAATCATAGTAGTTGTCGAGGGTGCAGCAAGTCAGCACCTCAGGAGTAAATGTCAGTTGGCTTTTCATAGCCGATCATTAAGAGTATCTCTACCGCTCCTGCTGTCTCCAGAGAGTTGAAAACAGCAGGTCTGGCACAGGTAGCACGTCCGGTGAACAGGTCAGGGTTCCATAGCCGCAGGCAGAACAGTTGAACCTGGAGCAGCAGCACGGCCAGGTGGACTGGGGACAGCAAGGAGTCATCATGTCAGGTAGTCCTGAGGCATGGTCCTAGGGCTCAGATCCTCCTCCGAGAGAGAAAGAGAGAATTAGAGAGAGCATACTTAAATTCACACAGGACACCGGATAAGACAGGAGAAGTACTTCAGATATAACAGATTGAGCCTAGCCCCCAGACAAATAAACTATTGCAGCATAAATACTGGAGGCTGAGACAGGAGGGGTCAGGAGACACTGTGGCCCCATCCGATGATACCCCTGGACAGGGCCAAACAGGCAGGATATAACCCCACCCACTTGCCAAAGCACACCCCCCACACCACTAGAGGGATATCTCTATCTAAACCTTGTAGTACAAATTACCAACCTGGCACGCACGTGGGCCCTAACCTCCAGGGGGCCCCATAGATTTTTTTTTTTTGTCACTCTCAATCAGATATCATATGAACATGGTATAAGTCATGACAAAATGTGTAGAATTGCAGAAAATCTGCTTTAAAACTGCAAAAGTTTCTCATCACACCGTGGCAAAATGTGTAGAATGGCAGGAAATTAGCTTTAAAACTACGAAACAATGCTTCACCTCATGACAAAATTTGTGGAATTGCTGAAAATGTTCTTTAACTCGGCCCAAAAATGTATCTAACCAAAATCTCTCTTCGGGCCCCGACTAGGCTAGAGGCGCTTTTGCCTGATTAGCTTCCCTCATGTTTCCCTGGAATTTCTGATGCATTTCAGTGATTTACTGCTGCAAATACAAATTGTTACACCTTTCCCATATTCAAGTAATTTGAAACATATTCCAGTTACTAGCCTTATGAAAGTAGAAACTTGGTTGCAGTTTCTGTGCCACGGTTTTTGAATACATCTTTAATACTGGTAATCAGAATCTGTTAGGTATCGAGTTATATAGCTACAATTAGATTTATGGAAGTGTGATTTAATGATTGCTTACTAAACAGATATTGTTTACCTGTTATATTTCTAAATAGATAATGCCTATTTGTTTGGCCAGTGGCCCACCAATCAGATTATATTTTGGCTCACCAAACCTAAATATTTGAGCACCCCTGACCTACACGGTAGATCGCGTTGTCTACTCAACGGCTGATATACAAGTCAAGGTGAATCATAAGAGAGTTATGAATGAAGTCCCTTGGTCCCATAAGTTATTATTTCTCCCATTTCTCTGCTTGGGCGTTCTTTGGTGATCTAGGTAGGTTATATCTTCATCTGTAGAGCAATTCCATAGAATGACGCTGAGACTCTGATTTTTCACTTTAAAAGTATGCCAAACCAAAAACATTGATTGCAAAGTTGAACAGACCATACAACACAACGTCTAACAATTTCCAGTGAAAACTTTACTGAAACACGTTTACTAGAAGAACAGTGCAGATCTACAGTTTGGTAACAGAAAAACAGTCAAATCTCCCTCTGTTTTTTACGAGACCACATTTTTCCAAAGAACTCTGTTAAATATCTACTCCGAGTTAAGATTCAAAGATGTCTGCAGAAAGAATGAATTGTCAGGTATGATATGACACCTAGAGTTTGAAAAAATCTATTTTGGTAATGGAAGTACAGTAAGTGAAATGGATTAACACCTAGTACCAGAATTATTGTAACATATTGACTTCATGGGTCCATAATCTGTGCTAAACAGAAATGCATAAGTATGAATGTCATTCTCTTCAATTTGGTTGGTCCAGACTGGACCAAAATATGTACCACTCATAGATGTATATTTCGCATATTTGGATAGCACAGTACAGAACAGTAGAGCACAGTACATTACAGTAAAGTACAGTGGAGTTCAGTACAGTAAAGTATAGTACATCAAGTAAATTATACTGTACTTTAGTGTGCTCTACTGTACTGTACTAAAGTACACTTTACTGTGCACCTGTTCTCTACTGTTGTTTTCTCTACTGTACTGCACTGCGCTCTACTGTATTGTACTGTTCTGTCCAAATTTTGTAAAACAGACATCTATGATTGGTTCAGATTTGGACTGACCTTCAACCACTTTTCAACGTCCATGGACGTCTGGTGTTGGCTGGTGCTCAGTGGGTGAGAGGGCTGGTTACAGTAAATGGAACGAGAGGGGGTTCATGGGAGAGTTGACATTAACTTGAGAGAGAGAGTGAGTGGTTGTCCAGACTGTTTTCACACTCTTGCTTTGACCACCACGTGACAGAAAGAGAAAGAAAACAGTTATGAGCTGAACATAACAGTATGCCAGTGGAAGAGAGGACAGTAGCAGATGAGCTCCCATTGTAGCCAATACAGTTGCAGTCATTCTGTTGCAGATTGTTTGGTCATTATGTTTCCGATTTGATAACAGAAGGGCACATTTTAATCATTTAATAAATAATAAACTAAATAGATATCAGTAAAAACACTACAACTAATTGGTAGGCCTACCTTTACTTGTTAATTCTGTGATCTTTCATTATCCTCCCTCATGAGGGAGAGAAATAAAGAAATATCTTAAAGATATGTGGGTTTTTGGTAACAAAATGACAAGACACTAGGCAATATTTCTTAAACTTACAGATGGCAAATAATTTCTGCAAAACAAAATGTACATGTTCATATTAGTTGTGCAGGTGTCTGCATTAATGTGATTTGATGCATTTTTAATACCTTTTAGGACTATTTCTGCCAGATGTTTTCTAAGACACCTTTTTCCAGCTGTTTGACCAGAAGTCAACGCCTTTACTTATTCCTAATTTGTAGGATGGAAAAAGGTTTAAAAAAATCTGTATATGACTTAATTTAAAAAAACTATAGACTCTTTGCTTTCATTTGACACCTCCTATGAACTTCACATGTTTGTGCTCATACGTCCTTTTACATGGAAATGTCCTTTAGTGTTCTCTATAGGTATTAATCCAGTACACAGATATTTACAAGCGACACACAGATAAAGCTGCCTATCATCTGAAGTGAAGAGGAGCTCACTTTGTTGCCAAGGCACAACACTCACACAAAACCAAACGGAAGCTGCTGCTCTTCAGGCCTTCAGCGGGCCGTTGCTAGGTTACGGGTTGCGGTGGTGGAGTGAAGTGTTGCTCTGGTGTAGTGATACGAGGAGGGCACCGGGGAGATCTAAAGGTGGCCGTAAAAAGACAATTACTGCCCCTTAACACAGGTCATTGGTTCAGGGGGACTATCAGGACCCTGCTTTTATTCAAATAGGGAAGTAGCATCATAAAACTAAGCTTAAGCGTTGCTGGTGATATGATGCTAGGGTATAATGTGATGTATACACACGACAACAGCCAGGTAAACTAACCAGTCCTAGCTGCTGCCCACCACCCTGGTGCATAGGCCCTCCACACACTGTATCGAGTGTGCACGTGTGTCCGTTCCTGTGTGTTTGTGTGTAGTTATGTGTTTCTCAAAGTGTGAGATGTTTTGATATCTGAAGAGCACAAACTGCTCTCACCAACAACTCTGACACTCCCGCAACACTCCCACGACATCCAGTAAACTATAAAGGATATTCTGTAAAACGAGAGAAGAGAAAGGACTGACTAAGCACTGCTATTATTTCCTATCCTGAAACATATCCAAATCTTGAGAAAAAAGCCCCTGAAACAACAACACACTTTTTCAGACTGGACTTTTCAGACTCATTCTTTGGAAATGCTCCTGGATTTCCTGCCGAAAGCCCTTTTGAAAACCTCCAGGTCTTTTTTAGCCGCACCGTGGAGTTCAGGAAGTTTAGAAATTAACAAGTCTCAGTTTTAGTACTTACTTTCCTCCCTGATTATCTCACTAAGATTAGATATACTTCTAGCTTGAAATGATGAGAAAATGTTTGTTTGCTTTTCCCTTATCATTTACTTAGCCTCAGCACAACAGCATTGATTTTTAGCCAATGAGCCATTGGATTATCGACTAATAGCTTGACGTATAGCCAGGGAAGTGGTATTTAACACAGGCTAATTAGTGGCTATATTCATTAGTCAGGTTAGATTGCAACCTCAATCTATATTGACAAAGTCGAGAGCTTAGTTCCTAGACAGGGCTAACGGTCTGTTAAAAAGGCCTGCCTCCCACCTTTTTGAACTTTTCATACCTCTCCAGCCTCGACATGGGCTGTCCACCCATACTCCAGGCCAGATCTGTGGCAGAGCTTGAAAAGAGTAGGCTATAACAAATTAAGAGAGTCACACACTATAATGTAAGCTTCCAGTAATTTATTGGGTAAACCCACCATTTTGACAAAGAGCCCAGGCAGTAGGAAGCTAGTCTAGGGCAGTCAGCCTCTCTGTGTAATCCTATAGTGTGATATAGCTCTCACTGTCTATGGTATCATTTGTACAATGCATCAGAACAATGCAGAAGCTTTAGTTTCTCTGTTCAGTTTCCAGGTTGTCTCATCTTGATAAACAAGAGTTTTTTTGGATAGAGTACGAAGCCCCAGAACAACTGAGATCGAACTAGTGTTTCTGTTTGTTTTCTCAGGCCTGCTGCACGTGTGTGTGCATGTGTGTAGGATGGAAGAACAATATCAAAAGGCAGCAATGGACAGATAACACTACAGTGGGAACAATGGCTTCATTATGCTGTGCGAATTAACACTGTTTTAAGAAGGCGTTCATTTGTAGACTGTTAATAAGAAATAATTGAACAATCGCTTTTAAGACAATGGTAGCCTAGTGTATTCGTGCATTTGCTTGTGTGCATGTGTTAGAGGATTTAGCTCCCCTCACTCGCTAAAGCCTTGATTCCTCCAGAGTGTGTGCTCCCATCCTCACACACACACACACATGCAGCAGAACTAGAAAAGGCTTTTTAGACATAAAACAGCCCTGCTCTTTGTCCTTTCTCAGCTCTGAACTCCCATGGGTGAAGTCCAGGATTAGACTTTGAACTCGCTCAACCTTCGCTGGCTCAACGCAGCACAGCGCTTCCATTCGGTGCTGCTGAGGTTCAGGGTTCTTCTTTCCCACCATGCCGCTACATGGTGGAGTGTATAGTGTAGCACGTGGCTAGCAGTCTGAATGTTTTAACGGAACATGGAGGGGCATATTTTATTTGCGAGGGTGCATATTTTATTGGGCTGTTTCTCTTAGTGGGCTTAGGACGGCTTTGTGACCTGTGTGTGTGTGCTGGAACCGTATGTTTTTTTCATGAGCATGGCCTTATTTCTATTACGGCATACTGGATGACTCTCATTCAATTCATTCGTTGATAGGTTTAGGCTACTATATGATACTCAAATTCCCTATACGCACCATGAGGTTACTACAACCTAGCCGAAGCATGAAAGTTTACAACGTAGGTGCACAGAGGTTGACAGATAAATTTGAGGTCACAGACAGTGACACATGGAAAGACAGTGACATTTAATACTGCCTTACACACTCTGCATGTAGCTGCATCTAGTTGATATAGGGTGTAATCATTAGTCCAACAGTTGCAAACGAGAGTTTCTATTGGACAAATTCAGGTATGTTTACCCCCATTTGGTTCCGTTTGCTTCCATTAAGAAACATTTTCTAACAGAATCGGCGGAATGAATACACCCCTGATCATGCGTAAACACAGTTAACTTTCATAGAAGCCACTTTGTATTCCTTGTCGCATCTATGCGCTCTCCTCCTCTCACCTCTTCCCTTCACTTGTGGACTTCAATGCACAACACATCAGCTGTATGTGACCAGGTGAAAAATATTAGGTAAAGTAACATAGCTAATAGAAGTAACGCATTAGTAAACCCGCTACAATCATGCAGTAACGTTACAATGTACAGTCAGTAAGCAGTTACACCGGCGGGCCCCTGTGGCAAGAAATTAGTAATACAAAAAGATTACCTTGACTTGGAAGAGTTCCAGTGTTGTGTTGGCCAGCTAGCTAACATAGCATCAATCATCAAATGTATTTATATAGCCCTTCGTACATCAGCTGATATCTCAAAGTGCTGTACAGAAACCCAGCCTAAAACCCCAAACAGCAAGCAATGCAGGTGTAGAAGCACGGTGGCTAGGAAAAACTCCCTAGAAAGGCCAAAACCTAGGAAGAAACCTAGAGAGGAACCAGGCTATGTGGGGTGGCCAGTCCTCTTCTGGCTGTGCCGGGTGGAGATTATAACAGAACATGGCCAAGATGTTCAAATGTTCATAAATGACCAGCATGGTCGAATAATAATAATAAGGCAGAACAGTTGAAACTGGAGCAGCAGCACAGTCAAGTGGAAGTTGAAACTGGAGCAGCAGCATGGCCAGGTGGACTGGGGACAGCAAGGAGTCATCATGTCAGGTAGTCCTGGGGCATGGTCCTAGGGCTCAGGTCAGTTGAAACTGGAACAGCAGCATGGCCAGGTGGACTGGGGACAGCAAGGAGTCATCATGTCAGGTAGTCCTGGGGCATGGTCCTAGGGCTCAGGTCCTCCGAGAGAGAGAAAGAAAGAGAGAAGGAGAGAATTCGAGAACGCACACTTAGATTCACACAGGACACCGAATAGGACAGGAGAAGTACTCCAGATATAACAAAATGACCCCAGCCCCCCGACACATAAACTACTGCAGCATAAATACTGGAGGCTGAGACAGGAGGGGTCAGGAGACACTGTGGCCCCATCCGAGGACACCCCGGACAGGGCCAAACAGGAAGGATATAACCCCACCCACTTTGCCAAAGCACAGCCCCCACACCACTAGAGGGATATCTTCAACCACCAACTTACCATCCTGAGACAAGGCTGAGTATAGCCCACAAAGATCTCCGCCACGGCACAACCCAAGGGGGGCGCCAACCCAGACAGGATGACCACAACAGTGAATCAACCCACTCAGGTGACGCACCCCCTCCAGGGACGGCATGAGAGAGCCCCAGTGAGCCAGTGACTCAGCCCCTGTAATAGGGTTAGAGGCAGAGAATCCCAGTGGAAAGAGGGGAACCGGCCAGGCAGAGACAGCAAGGGCGGTTCGTTGCTCCAGAGCCTTTCCGTTCACCTTCCCACTCCTGGGCCAGACTACACTCAATCATATGACCCACTGAAGAGATGAGTCTTCAGTAAAGACTTAAAGGTTGAGACCGAGTTTGCGTCTCTGACATGGGTAGGCAGACCGTTCCATAAAAATGGAGCTCTATAGGAGAAAGCCCTGCCTCCAGCTGTTTGCTTAGAAATTCTAGGGTAAATTAGGAGGCCTGCGTCTTGTGACCGTAGCGTACGTGTAGGTATGTACGGCAGGACCAAATCAGAGAGATAGGTAGGAGCAAACCCATGTAATGCTTTGTAGGTTAGCAGTAAAACCTTGAAATCAGCCCTTGCTTTGACAGGAAGCCAGTGTAGAGAGGCTAGCACTGGAGTAATATGATCAAATTTTTTGGTTCTAGTCAGGATTCTAGCAGCCGTATTTAGCACTAACTGAAGTTTATTTAGTGCTTTATCCGGGTAGCCGGAAAATAGAGCATTGCAGTAGTCTAACCTAGAAGTGACAAAAGCATGGATTAATTTTTCTGCATCATTTTTGGACAAAGTTTCTGATTTTTGCAATGTTACGTAGATGGAAAAAAGCTGTCCTCGAAATGGTCTTGATATGTTCTTCAAAAGAGAGATCAGGGTCCAGAGTAACGCCGAGGTCCTTCACAGTTTTATTTGAGACGACTGTACAACCATTAAGATTAATTGTCAGATTCAACAGAAGATCTCTTTGTTTCTTGGGACCTAGAACAAGCATCTCTGTTTTGTCCGAGTTTAATAGTAGAAAGTTTGCAGCCATCCACTTCCTTATGTCTGAAACACATGCTTCTAGCGAGGGCAATTGATGAATTTGATTAACATAGCATCCCTGTGTTTGAGCAGGGTGTTTCAGTAGGCTAAACTATCTAGCTGCATTTGCTAGCTAAGTAAGTGAAACTGAAAAAAATGACTTTCTCTCTTGCTTCTCCTTCATTTTGGAAGAAATTAATTTATAAAAAATTGTTAAACTATTGTCTTTCTCTCTGAGTCAACAACTCACCACGTGTTATACACTGCAGTGCTAGCTGTAGCTTATGCTTTCAGTACTAGATCATTCCCTGATCCTTTGATTGGGTGGACAACATGTCAGTTCATACTGAAAGAGCTCTGATAGGCTGGAGGACGTTCTCTGGAATTTGTCATAATTACTGTGTAAGTCTATGGAAGGGGGTAAGAACCATGAGCCTCCTAGGTTGTGTATTGAAGTCAATGTACCCAGAGGAGAACAGGAGCTGTCCTCTGCTTACGCCATGTTGCTACCATGAGGCTACTGTATACCTTTTTTACATAACATTGTGTTTTAATCAATTATTTGGTGACGTGATTATATTTAGTATAGTTTTATCTAAAAAGGCTAAGTTTTTTAATGTTTTACAATTGTAATTTTCTATTACATTTACTGAGGATAGTCCTCCCCTTCCTCTGAGGAGCCTCCACTGGTTTCACAGTAAGGCAGTGGAAAGCTGGGTAAACTGAGGATGCCACCCGCCCTTATACATACACTCGCACATTCTCAGGAATGTTTATTCCCAATCACTATACGGGTCTCTTATCTTTGCCTGTCACGCTCATGCTTTTTAGACCTCCTCATTATTCTAATCAGTCATTTCAATGCAGCTCTATGGGAAAGACAAGCTCATGTCAGGTGAAGAGAGTATTGTGACAGAACAGTGACTGTGAGGTTCTTTTGTTCAACACTGAAGACACGTCACACTCTGTTGGCGCCACAGGCAGTCACGGATACAGGCATGATGTAATTACATTTGCCTTGGGTAGCATACTGTATTTACCACAAAACAGCGATGTGGAATATCATATAATTGAATAAAAAGCTTTTGGTACATTTCACTTGTTTGTTTTTGACTCATACAAGCACCCAACCAAAAATAACAGAATCCAAGAGCATTTGATTCATCAGTTAGAGCGTCATTCTCAACTGTAATACAAAGTTAACCTCCGTTATCAGATTCATATTTCCAGGCGTTTCTCACACACACCATTTTATTGTGTTCCTGTGTGATAGTGCTGAGGAGGCAGCAGCCTGCTGTATCAACCCTCCCCTGGGCAGAGCTGCTATGCAGATGTCCTCTCAAACATGAATATCAAAATATCACAACTAATTTTATTAAACTCTGCAGAACAGCAGCACTGCTATGGAGTGTGTGTGTGTGTGATGTGCGCACATGCACTTGAGGCCTATGTGGTTTACAGCTGAGCTGCACCTGTGCTTGATGATGCTGTCGTTACCGCTGGCTTCATCAGTGCCAGTGTGTATAATGAACATGTGCCAGCTGTCAATCATCACAGTGGTGTTTCAGTTAGAATGTACTACAGAAAAGATGGAATGCACTGTTCACCAACATCAGGATGGTTGGAATCGAAGATAGTGATAGTAATGAAAATACCTTATAGTAAAACCTGTCACTCCTAGTCCTAACTGTAGCACACATAATATTGGTTGAGGACCTGTCTGTTGAGATTATTTTCTGCACCTCTTTGGAACATATCTACCATACTATTTTCAGCATGCCTTTGGAGTGCTACATTTTATCTACCCAGGAGCAAGCCCAGGGTGGTAACAGAGATCTGAATGCGGCTCTCCTTTTTGAACTCTCTCTTTCTCTCTCTCTCTCTCTCTCTCTCTCACTCCCTCAACTCTCTCTCTCTCACTCCCTCTCTAACTCTCTCTTTTTCCAGCTCGTTCTCTCTAATCCTCTCATTATAAGGAGAACACAACATTCCGTACATCCTTACCAGAGGAGACAGAGAGAACATCTTTCATTACCAGTGGCCTTTACAACATAAATGCAATTTTAGAGACTAACAATTTGAATTGTTCTGAAAATAAGTCAGCCAGCAAGATGCTTAGTTAAGCAGTTTAACTTTGTATATTATATTAATATACATAATAACTGTGCATATTAAATCAGTTAGCGCAGGGTCCAAAGTTCATTCCCACAGGCAAAGCAAATCTTTTTTGTCGCTGTAGCAAGTATTGGGGCCAGGAGGTTGTGACCAGACCAGGACCCAATCTATAGGTTATAATAACTGCCAATCAGAGGAGGCTGATGAGAGGAGCTATAGGAGGACAGGCTCATTGTAATAGCTAGAAGAGAATACATGGATTGGTATAAAAAACATAAAACGTATAGAAACCACATGTTTGACACGATTCCATTTATTCCATTTCAGCCATTACAATGAGCCCGTCCTCCAATAGCTCCTCCCACCAGCCTCCTCTGCTGCCAATATTTAAATAAATGGTCAACTCCCTCCGATGTGGGGCATGCTGCTTTTCAAATCAAACATACTTCTGAAAGTGCAGTGTGGAAAACACTGCTATCTGCAATGACTGAACTGCAGCTCCAGTCCAGTTGTGTTTTTTCCATTGGTGTTCCCATTTGTTTCCCTCTGCAGGTTGGCAGAACTTGACCCAGTTTAGCTGCTGTGTGTGATGCTGACAAAATGACCTTTCACCTGTGACTCACAGCCCGCTGTGACAGTAGACATCAATCAGGGATGTGTGTCCTCCAGAGTTATGAGGGTGTGTGTGTGTGCATCTTTGTATGTCTCTTCCTAGCATGTGTCACTCTCTGTATAAATAGAGATCCATTTGCGTTGGCTGTTGATTGTAATATGGTTGGTCCCCTGTCATGTCTCTCTACTGGTGCCCCAGAGCTTCTACTCGTCACAGGGAAAAATGCTTCAAATATATTCTCTCTTTCAAACCATGGATATTTCTCTATTTCTTGCTGTGCGTGTTTCCTCCCCACCAGTGGCTGGACTGCTCCTGTACAGTATGTGTTTGATGTTGGGTATTGATGGACACTGGTGTATTTCACATACACAGATACTGTACATTTAGCACACTACTAATTGGTCTGCCAGCCAATTAAAGCTGCACAGTCATTAAGAATGTGCTGTCATGCCTCCTGATTCATCTGTGTTTAATCCACTCGGGAGCACTGGCTTTGTGGATGTCTTGGCTTCAACCACTGTTCAATATGTTTAATCTTTACATTACTTTAATGTTGTTTTTTGAGAGAAACCATCATTTTCAACCTGGACTCAGGGGTAGACGTAGCATAGTAAACGTAAAGCCACTTAGTTTGTTATGTGACCATTCGTATCTTATGTATTCATTTGTGGATGTCCATCATCCATTTTGTATGATATGCTACTAATTTGCAATTCGAAAAATATGTTAAGAATTTATAAAACGTATGATATGTTACAAATTGTAATGTTAGCTTAGCTAGAGTTTTGGGTTAGAGGTTAGGGTTAGGATTTAGGTTAAAGGTTTAAGTTTATGGTTAGGGGAAGGGGAAGGGTTAACTAACATGCTAAGTAATTGCAAAGTAACTAAAAAGTAGTAAGTCGTCGCTAATTAGCTGAAATGCAAAAGTTTTCCGTGATGAGATTCGAACACGCAACCTTTGGGTTGCTAGATGTTCGTGTTATACGGCTACCTATCCAGCCCAACCAACCACCCAACTTTAGTTTTTGCCTTAAGTAACCTTCTGTCTTGTGTAACCATACCAAACGTAACAAATCATACTAATTTGAGTGTCCCGGGTTTATGTTTACTATGCTACGTCTAGTCTATGAGACCAGGCTCTCATTTTCTCTTTATTTTACTGAGAAATACAGTTCTGTGCTGTCTAGTCACTCTGTTTCTATATGCAGCTCAATGTGCTTCAAGTGAAATGCACATGTACACACTATCAAAGTGGGGGAAGCAGCACATTGCTGAGTCGTGTCATTGCACAGACTTATGAATATCAGATGGTGTCGCAGACAGAGGGGTGGGGGAGAGAGAGAGGTGGGGAGAAGGGGAGTGAGAGGAAGAGAGAGGGGTGGGGAGTGAGAGGGGTGGGGAGTGAGAGGGGTGGGGGCGTGAGAGGGAGAGAGGGGTGGGGGAATGAGGGAGAGGGGTGGGGGAGTGACCGGTGGGAGAGAGAGGGGTGGGGAAGGGAGAGGAAGAGAGAGGGGTGGGGGAGAGTTGCCATGAGAGGGGAGGGGAGTGTGAGTGAGAGAGAGGGGTGGGGAGAGAGAGGGAGAGAGGGGGGGATGGGAGGGAGAGAGAGCGCGAGAGAGGGAGCAAGCTTTAAATCTTTCATGTCCTCTTGGAATCAGCAGATATTTCTAAGGATGCTCTGCTTTATTTTTCTGATTCTTCTTCTTTCTTTTTAAATGTGGTGGCTGGATTGAATTATTTTCCTTGATTAAAAGAGGAGGTTTAAAGCAGAGAGGTGTAAGGTACAAAAACGAATGACTGTTCTTGTTTCTGATCTCCTCTCACTCTCTTCCTTTTCTTCCTTCTCCTCATACTCTCATCTGACTATGAAAGCCCTCTTACACACACGCACACATGCGCACACGCACACACACACGCATACATACACACACACTCAGCCCGTTGCCCATGAATATTACATGAGTGCTTCATCTCTGAGGGCCTCTCGGCTTTTTCATTTTGCCAAGTTACAGTCAGGCCTCAATGCTGATTGGCTGGAGTCAATGTCGCCCACTCAATGCTCTCAAAGATGACATAGACAAACCTAGCTTCCTACAATGTAGTCCCGCACCATCAGGCCTGTCAGTCATCCTGATTCACATTTCTTCCATCTGCATCAACATAATATTTATGTGTGTGTTTGTGTGTGTACGCTCTTGTGTGTGTGCGTGTGAGTTTAAGCTGTGGTCTGGTTCCCATCAGTTTCCTGAAGTGGGCTGTGAGTGGTAGATGAGAACATACAGTAGACATGACTCATCAGAGGGACTGTGTGATTGGACATGTTAAACTGTGTTAGGTCTCTGTTTAGCTCTTCCCATTGGTCACCCAGCCATGAAACAGTTAAGTCTACTGTTGGTGATGTACTTTTTTAGGTGTTGCTTTGTACACTTCATTCTCTACTTTTGTTTTCCTCTCGCGGTTAAATCCATCTGCACACATGCACACCCACACACCCCCCCACACACACCCAGAGTGATGGATCACCCAGGCTTTCTCCATCAGTGTCCTATTGGTAGGTCTCCTGAGCATCTCATTACCATAAGCTAAATTGATGTGTTCCCCCTGCTAAGTGAATTAAAAACAGTGCTCCAGGAAGACAGCCCAGGGGAAGGCAGCCTGACTGACTGGACTGGACTGACTAACTAACTGACTAAATGACTGACTGTCTGACTGACTTCCTGCATTGAAAGATGTCTGGCAGGTAATGGCAGGTGTTGATAAAAGCTATGGGGCGGTCTCTGGTGGAGGCTGCATGTGTTTTAACAGAATGGGTAGGCCTGTGTGTGGTATGTGTGTTATTTTTAACAGAATGGGTAGGCCTGTGTGTGGTATGTGTGTTATTTTTAACAGAATGGGTAGGCCTGTGTGTGGTATGTGTGTTATTTTTAACAGAATGGGTAGGCCTGTGTTTGCTACTGAGGCATTTTAATGGGGTGTTTTTGGTTGTGTGTGTGCTTTATTTTTTAACGGAATGGGTAGGCCTGTGTGTGTTATGCGTTTGCTTCTGAGGCGTTCAGAGAGAGAGAGAGAGAGAGTCTCTGCAGGATATTGTATTGATGCAGCGCTCCGCTGTGCTCTGAGACAGAGATACATCTCTGTGTTTGACAAGATAAAGACGGTACACACACAGAAGCACGCTACAACCCCCTCTCTACATTCCTGTCTCCCCTAAGCACCACACACACTCTGCCTTCACATCATAACACCCCCACACTGGTATGTTCACATTCAGACACATGCAGACTGATTGCATATACTCAGGCATGCCTCTGCGCACACGCATGCATGTACCTTTATGAACAATAAACACAGAATGCTGAGTTGATATTTGCAACAAAGCCTCTTTCACTCATGCTGCCAAACATACCCTCGTAAAACTGACTATCCTACCGATCCTTGACTTCGGCGATGTCATTTTTAAAATAGCCTCCAACACTCTACTCAGCAAATTGGATGCAATATATCATAGTGCCATCCGTTTTGTCACCAAAGCCCCATATACCACCCACCACTGCCACCTGTACGCTCTCGTTGGCTGGCCCTCGCTTCATATACGTCGCCAAACCCACTGGCTCCAGGTTATCCATAAGTCTTTGCTAGGTAAAGCTCCACCTTATCTCAGCTCACTGGTCACCATAGCAGCACCCACCTGTTGCACGTGCTCCAGCAGTTATATTTCACTGGTCACCCCCAAAGCCTATTCCTCATTTGGCCACCTTTCCTTCCAGTTCTCTGCTACCAATGACTGGAACGAATTGCGAAAATCCCTGAAGCTGGAGACTCCTATCTCCCTCACTAACTTTAAGCATCAGCTGTCAGAGCAGCTCACACTCACTGCATCTATACATAGCCCATCTGTAAATTGCCCATCCAACTACCTCATCCCCATATTGTTACTTATTTTTTTATTTTTTTATCCTTTGCATCCCAGTATCTCTACTTGCACATTCATCTTCTGCACGCCAGTGTTTAATTGCTAAATTGTAATTACTTCGCCACTACGGCCTATTTATTGCCTTTACCTCCCTAATCTTATCTCATTTGCACACGTTTTTTCCATATTGTGTCATTGACTGTACATTTCTTTATTCCATGTGTAACTCTGTGTTGTTGTTTGTGTCGCACTGCTTTGCTTTATCTTGGCCAGGCCGCAGTTGTAAATGAGAACTTGTTCTCAACTGGCCTACCTGGTTAAATAAAGGTGAAATAAAACATAAAAAAATAATATTCCATTGCTGGCCGCGCTCCATTACCGCAACTCTTTTGTAAACCTACTCAACTGTGGACAATACAATACCTCAGTTCCACATCACAACCTTATAGCATGTTATTCTAGTTAACTCACCCAACAACTCTCATCTCCTCCCAATGGGATGATCCCTTGGTTTAATCAATCTTCTACTGTGATGTCTTCCATCAACCTGGTAATGGAATCTGTTCTCAGACGATTGATGCTTTCACTGGGGAACCCTCTTTTTCCATGCCACTTGAACCAACATGGACATAATGTAAACTGTTGACAACTAGCTCTCACAGTCTCATGTCAGACGTTCATCCATATTTCACAAACGTCAAATTTAGAAGTGTTTAAGGTTAAGTTTAGGTATTAACTCCAGATTTCTAAGGTTAGGGTTAAGTTCAGGCATTAATTGCAAATCTTAAGGTAAGGTTTGGGATAGGTTTAAAACAATAATAAAAAATATAACTTTCTATCGCTGGATTCAAACTTGCAACCTTTGGAATCAGAGGCTTTCGCCCATCCGCCATCCCCGCCTACAACGCCATAGCGAAACCGAAAACTCCTTGAAGGTAATAATGTTCACTGTTGCCCCTAGTGGCCGGTTTCCACATCATCTCCCAATGTCCTCAGACATGGCTTGCCAACCCACCATACTGACTTGTATCACGGGTGACGTGTCTGCTGTTGAAGGGTTGGTACACACACACACACACCACACACACAGTGATTTGTAATCTACCACACTGTTAGAATGCAGGTTGACCTTTATTGTCACGAGTCTTGCTCTGGAGGCAGAACTGAGCAGTTTCCACTAGATGTTTATAATTTAAAGTTAGGGTTAGATTTTTTTACTTTGTGGCTGTGCCAGCTAGTGACCACTGCAGAGCTACCTTCAGTACATGAGTCATCCCAATAAATGCCAACCTGCTGTTTCAACATGCACCACTCTCGCACACACAGAGAGCCCCCTACCCATCTGCTAATGGACTCATCCACCTTGGGCTGGGTGCTCATGCTGTTCATACTGATTGATCTGCTGATGGGGTTGATACTTTTACTGATACCTGTGATCAGGTCTACAACCATCTAAAACTAGTTGTCTGGGAGGATGACTGCGCTGCGCAATGTGATGAAAGGAATGAAGGTGTCATCTCTCGTCTTATTTTCCTTTCTCGCTGTGCATGGTGCTCTCTCTATGACAGCAGCAGTACATAAGTACTGTTCCATTCCTGGTTGGTTCATACCCTTTCAGAACTGAACAGGGTTACTGCCTGAAACGTCTACCATGGGTCAAATGTGTTGAACGTGAGTGAAGAGAGAGACCTAGAACGAGAGGGAGAGGGGGAAAAAGCAAAGGAGGATAGGATAGAGAGACTGTCCTGGGAAAGACTTATGTGTTAACCTGCAGACTGGATAGAGCACTGTAGGAGAATAAACTCCCCCTGTTTCCCTGGGAAGGGGGGGGATTCCCTTGACAACCACACTCCTAGACCACTTTAAATGTATACACTTGAATTGAACAATGAAAAAATATATCATTATTGTTCTTGGTATGTGTCGTGTCTTTGCTATGCCGGATTAAGTGATTTGACATGCTATTATATAAAATTATTTCTCTGTAATTAATATTACCTGATTGAACAAATCATGTAAATGTAATTAACTAGAAAGTCGGGTCACCACGAAAGAATGTTTATAGAGCTGTTATCTTCCGAATAAACTCTTAAAGACTTGGTAATCGTTTACATCAATAGCAGTCAATTCGTAATCTTCACCTTATTCAGTCTCATCTGAAGTCGTAGAATTCTTGGTTATCTTCACAAACTCTGGCTAACAAGTTGAATCAGCAATACAAAATTTGGTTGAATTATTTATTTACTAAATACCAAAACAATCACACAGAATTACACATACACAGGATGGGTCATACATTGATTACTAATTATGTCATAAAAGAAAACGTCCCTAGCGGACTGAACAGATATGACGGCTGGTTACACAAAGAAAGGGGGTTGGGTTTTGAATGAAAGCACGGGAAGACTGAGGATCAAAGGAATTTGGTCTCTGATCAGACCTTGTAAAGCTATGCTATCCTAAATAATCTTATGCATTCTAAATAACCGCCCATTTGGAAAAGGAAAATGCAAGAAATATTTACTCTGAGCTGTGCTTCAATAGGTTGGTCGTATATGGAAGGCCGTGTTGCCCAACAGAGATGTTCCTGTACTCTGAAGAATGTTTGGTAGAAAGGATGCGTTGTAGTACCGTTGTGTGTATGGTAGAAGAGATACTTTGTCCATCCTTTCCTAGCCCACGTTTACTGCTGCTGCTGCTCACTCAACGGCTAGGAGGTATCACTTCTTTAGTGAATAAGAGTTCAAAGTTCAAACCAAGTTGCCATACTTTAAGCTCATGCTGAAGTTGGCATAGTTCTGTAGTTTGATATTAGCCCTTTTAACATATGGACCGTCGTCCTCGGGAACACAAATGTACAATTTTCGTAAAGGGCTTATGTAGTAGGGGAGAGAATGGCATGTTTCATAGTTCACAACCAATGTCTGTTCACAGAGTTTACCTTATGGAAACAATTCTCTCATTTAGAAGCTAAAATTACATTGAATCTTTTTTACAAATAGTTTCATATTTAAACATTTAAAATGCACAACAATTCCATGTGATACAGTTTATGTCATTCTATCATCAGTAATAAGGTCTCAGATGACAACGGATCTGATATCATATACTTTAAGTACCAATGTATATTTTCAACTGGTTGGATTACCAAAATATGGTTCTGGTCCCCACCCCTTTTGATGTTTTCAGACTCTCTATGTTAACAAAGGGCTTTCCAAGAGTCACTCTGTAGAGGTAGCGAGAGAGGAAAGGGGAAAGGTATTTATGGGGTTCATAAACCTCACCAACAGGCCAACGTCATGACATATGGACGGATCCAGTTTTGTCTTGTGAATTTTGTAAGTTCGGGTTTTATGGTGAACTATGTCATTTTAGGATACAGCGAAACTATTTGAACTCACACACATTACCTTATTTTCCATCCAATTTGAGAAAATATTCAAAAATCTGTACTTTTTCCCACCAGAGATGTGTTTCCATCAAATTAACTTGTTGCTGATAAAAGTCTGTTTGTGATGACGTAGTGGACATAAAAAGTTACTTTTGCAGTTAAATGTACTGAATAAAATAAAATAAATGTATGTTCCATTATGTAGCGAATGTGCCCAGTCTGCTTTTGGCATGTGTGCTCTAGCCAACAGCGTGCAGATATAGTGCGGGTATAGCCTTGATGAGATTATTATGGACAAAATGTAATTAATTTTTATGTCAAACGGCAGCCAAGCATCGATCATCATGTCACCAGAATGTATCTTGTGCGCCATATGGGCTTGAGTAAGTGTGTGTGTTTGTGCACATTTATGTCTATTCTTCTTCTCGAAAACATGATGAGATGTGGGCTGGGTGGTAGCCTAATGGTTAAGAGGTTGGGTCAGTAACCGAAAGGTTGCTGGTTTGAATCCCTGAGCTGACTAGATGAAATCTGTAGATGTGCCCTTGATCAAGGCACTTAACCCCAATTTCTCCTGTAAGTTGCTATGGATAAGAGTGTCTTCTAACTGACTCGAATGTAAAAATGTGGAGATGTGATTGAGATGCCGAGAGATGTGTGTGATATATGGAGGGTTAGTGCTGTGACTGCTGTCACTGGGGACCCATGTGGCTGCACTCAGTCAGTCAGTGTACTAATCAGTGGTGTAAAGTACTTAAGTAGTTTTTTTGGGGAATCTGTACTTTACTTTGGTCTAATTCACACACTTATCAAGAGAACATCCCTGGTCATCCTTATTGACACACTAAACACATGCTTCGTTTGTAAATATGTCTGAGAGTGGTTGTGTGCCCTGGCCTATACGTAAAAAAAAAATACTAGAAAATGTTGCTGTCTGATTTGCCTAATATAAGGAATTTGAAATTATTTATACTTGTACTTTTGATACTTAAGTATATTTTAAACCAATAGTTTTAGACTTTTACTCAAGTAGTATTTTACTGGGTGACATTTACTCAAGTCATTTTCTATTAAGGTATGACAGTTGGGTACTTTTTCCACCAGTGGTACTCATGGACTGGTTAGGACGGTGATGATCACTGTTCTCGTTGTATGAGATGAACAACCTCCCACTGGGAAAATTAACAAGACATGGTCCCACCCCTGTTGATGATGCTGTTGTGTTGTTGATGTATGAGGATGGGTGGGTGGGACGCAGAGGAGGATTGCATCCGCAATCACCAGCAATGTTGTCACTACTGTAAGATTAAATGACCAAATCTATCAGGCTTTTTTTGCCCATCTCTCAGAGCTTCGAGTCTCTTAGCACGATCAAGTAAAAAATAGAAGTTCAGTACCGATTAGGGCTAATGGTGTGTCAAGCTTGCTGGAACATCAGCCCTGGCGTGCTTGCCTTATCCAGCGTTGAGAATGCTTTTGACAACCCTTGACATGTACGCAAGCGCACACACACACACACACACACACATTTATGAACCCTTGTGCTATTTTGACAACCCTTGATACAGCAATGATTTACTTTAGTCTCTTGAGTTTGGTTCATTCCCTGTTGTTTACAGAAGTTTAGCTGTGGTTGCTATGCCCTGGTTTGGACCTAGACCTGTCAGTGTAAATAGAGCAGGGCCTACAGACTACACATAGAAGAGAAAAACAGGCTGTCAAACGTATTCAGCACACCCATCACGTTTGACTGTACTACTCAACGGATCTGATGAGCTCAGGTTTGTTTGGAGAGAAAACCCTTTCAGGAGAAGTGAATGAGATCAGAATAGGAGATCATTCCAGAATGAGAAAGCAAAGATCTATGTGTTTAGAGGAGCTTAATCTGTACTTTCTCATACATTTTTCATTTGGGCTTCTTCTGAGGATAGTGTTCTCTGAGGACTTCTGAATAGAACTGTCTCTGATGAGTCAATAAGACCTTTGAAACTGAAATGGTTGGAAGAGTTTACTCTAGCAGTCAGGTCAGAGCACTAAAGTGGACATTCAATCAAAAACGTTCCCTTTTTTTACACAGAATACAGAAAGACGAAATATTAATATGCGACACATAGTTCAATGGGAATATGCAACACAGTTCAATGGGAATATGCAACAGTTCAATGGGAATATGCAACACAGTTCAATGGGAATATGCAACACAGTTCAATGTGAATATGCAACACAGTTCAATGTGAATATGCAACACAGTTCAATGGGAATATGCAACACAGTTCAATGGGAATATGCAACACAGTTCAATGTGAATATGCGACACAGTTCAATGTGAATATGCAACACAGTTCAATGGGAATATGCAACACAGTTCAATGGGAATATGCAACACAGTTCAATGGGAATATGCAACACAGTTCAATGGGAATATGCAACACAGTTCAATGGGAATATGCGACACAGTTCAATGGGAATATGCGACACAGTTCAATGGGAATATGCGACACAGTTCAATGTGAATATGCGACACAGTTCAATGGGAATATGCGACACAGTTCAATGTGAATATGCAACACAGTTCAATGGGAATATGCAACACAGTTCAATGGGAATATGTGACACGTAGTTCAATGGGAATATGCGACACACAGTTCATTGTGAATATGCAACACACAGTTCAATGGGAATATGCAACACAGTTCAATGGGAATATGCAACACATAGTTCAATGGGAATATGCAACACATAGTTCAATGGGAATATGCAACACATAGTTCAATGGGAATATGCAACACATAGTTCAATGGGAATATGCAACACATAGTTCAATGGGAATATGCAACACAGTTCAATGGGAATATGTGACACGTAGTTCAATGGGAATATGTGACACGTAGTTCAATGGGAATATGCGACACACAGTTCAATGTGAATATGCAACACACAGTTCAATGGGAATATGCAACACAGTTCAATGGGAATATGCAACACATAGTTCAATGGGAATATGCAACACATAGTTCAATGGGAATATGCAACACACAGTTCAATGGGAATATGCAACACATAGTTCAATGGGAATATGCAACACATAGTTCAATGGGAATATGCAACACATAGTTCAATGGGAATATGCAACACATAGTTCAATGGGAATATGCAACACAGTTCAATGGGAATATGCAACACATAGTTCAATGGGAATATGCAACACATAGTTCAATGGGAATATGCAACACACAGTTCAATGGGAATATGCAACACATAGTTCTGAAGATTCAATGTTTTTGAAGCAGTAGACTGTTATGATTGGAATAAGAGAAAAAAACGACTCTCTAGCTTTTCTAACAGAATTGCAAATCTCTGAACAAAGTTATGCTTGTTGTCCTTGAGTTCAGTCATTCCAAAGAAGGATGTTGTTAGTATGTGTTGAAATTGGCTGAAAATTGCCTCTCTTTTTCATCTGTCACAACCAATTTAATAGTGGCAGAGTTTTGCAGGCAGAGAACATCTATTTGATGCAAATCCTCTATTGTGCCAACAAACTGGTAAAAACAGAAAGTGTGTGTGTGATGTTTTTTTTTCAATCTCTCCATCTCTCTGTTTTTGCCTAGGGCTGTGTGTGTGTGCTGTCTGATGCTGGTGTGTGGTGTGTGTGTGAGTTTGTGTGTTTGATGCTGAACTCCCACTCTGCTGAAGCAACAGGAGTGGCGCTGAGAGTCATCAGCCACCACAGTGGCTCAGCAGTCTCAATCTGTCACAGCCCACAGCCACACACACACACACATGTTATAATCCCTCATATTCTCCATCTGGATGCACACACAACACCCGCGCACACTCACACATATATACACTCTTTCCAAAACATTTGAAAGCACATTTAAAAAGGAGAAAAGTTCAATAAAGTGTGAAAAACTCAAGTGGTGAGCCATTTACCATAGTGCACATTGTTTCCACACCCAGTATCTTCCTTCAGCATTGCTCCCGAGTGGTGCAGTTGTCTAAGGCACTGCATCTCAGTGCTAGAGGCGTCACTATAGACCCTGGTTCGATTCCAGGCTGTTTCACAACCGACCATGATTGGGAATCCCATAGGGCGGCGTACAATTGGCCCAGCTTCATCCTAGTTAGGGTTTGGCCAGGGTAGGCTGTCCTTGTAAATAAGAAATTGTTCTTAACTGACTTGCCTGGTTAAATAAAGGTTAAATAAAAAGAAAGAAATACATTGTGACTGAGTGGTGGACCTGAGTTATGATAATCCTTATTATTCTCTAATCTAGGATTGGATTGACAGACATCTTGTTTCTAATCCTAATCCCCCATCACCAGTCTGCCTTGGGGGAACTCTAATAGCCCTGCTGTCAACGACAACCTTGATGGGACAAAGCTGGGGTTTAGAGAGCCTTGATGTGCCATGGCTGAAAGGTCATCTGTTAGAGGTCACCAGAGATCAAATGGACACTTTGTATGACCGAGTGATGTGTTATTGTGTTATTATATTGATCCATAGCGATCATGGGTATTATCCCAGACCCACACAATTAGATTCATGATCTGAAAAGGACTTTAACTAGACTATATCTATTTTGTTAGGCATATACCATTATATTGGGTGTTATTTACTACACATCACATTGGTTTTCTTAGAAAGCATATTCACTATCAAAAAGATGCGTAGAAATGCTTTGTTGTTGAAATGTTTGTTGTTTGGTGGGCTGAAGGAGGTGTTGGTTGGAAAAGGACTGGCTCTCTTTGTGAAGTGAAATGATAACCTGTCATAGCCTCAGATTGGGCTCTTGCCGCAGAGACGTTTTTATTTCTGAGAAGCAACCATCAATGTATTTATTATGCTGGAAAGGATTTCACACAATGGCAACATGTCGACCAGCGATTCAGCTGTAAGTAAAGTTGTTTGAAAGGCTGTAGCTGAAAAGCTTTTGAAAAGGCCGGTAACCCAGAGAGAGAGAGAGGCTTCATGATTTCACTTCACTGTCAATTCCTAAAAGCACGTGTAGCATGGCTGCAATTATCTGGACAATACTTTGTGGCTCAAAGGAGATGGTTAGAAGAAAATGACAGTTTTGTCTTTGAAGAATGCATTTCCACTTTCTCTCTTCCTTACAGCTCCCTCCTCTTTCTTATACTTTCTCCCCTTTGCTCCTTATTTTCCTCATTCTTTCTCTCTCTTTCACTCTCTATGTCTGTCTTTTTCTGTATTTTTTCCTCCTCTCTCACGGCCCAAGAGAACTGCTGAAAAGATGTCTGTTTTGTGTTCTACTGATGGGCCCGTGAAGGATGCACTGACTGCAGGTAGAATCAGTGTCATTTATGACATTCTGATTTGAGGAGATGCCATGTGAATGGTAATCTAAAAGTGTTTCATGATTGTTTGGCTAGCTACAGTACTCATCACCTGTGTTTTGAAGATACTGTGATATGTGTTGTTAAAGGGATAGTTAACTCAAATTACAAATATATTTACTTTGGCTGTTGTTGACTGGTATTTTTAGCACCTTTGTGGGTTATTTAGGTTGTTTCAGAAGCCTCTGGCTAGCATTAGCCTCCTTGTTTTTAGATGCCTTTGAGCATACCATGTGAATTTAGGGCTTATACAGTATGTGTATATATGCATCTATGTTGGTATGATAGCATATGTGAGAGCTGCCTTCCAATCTTCTGTAATTGGTGCATTATGATTAGTAGGATCCCCTCTAATTATCCTTTTTTTTTGTGTGTGTGTGTGTGTGTGTGTGTGTGTGTGTGTGTGTGTGTGTGTGTGTGTGTGTGTGTGTGTGTGTGTGTGTGTGTGTGTGTGTGTGTGCTTCTATCCACCATACCATTTGGAAGGGGAACAAGAAGAGGATGTATGTAGTGACTGAGGCAGCCAAGACACTTCATACATCACATATGTAATTGTTCAATGTTCCGCTGATCATGGAGTAATTCCACCCCATCATAGTAACGTTTAATTGAAAGGAATGTGTAAGTCAGCAGGATAATGAATTGTCTTTGTTAGTGTCATGGTTTGTAGCTACAGTAGAGTTGTGATGAATGTGATCACTTTAGATGTGTCATACTGTATTGATAGTTAGCTGCTTTTTTTCAACCCATGTCTGAAATTATTGACACCATTGAGAAAGATGAGCAAAAATGACTGTATAAAATACATAATTTAAATACTGAGCTATATTGTATGCTCCAACAAATGGGAAAATTATTTAATTTAATACTAATACATTTGCTCAGGAAAATGTATTTTGTTTAACAAGTAGTAATTTATTTTCTCAACAAGGTAGGGGTCAAAAGGATTGACACCCCTGTTTTCAATACCTTTCAATATCTCACCTTGCAAGGATAACGTCACTGAGCCTTTTTCTAAAATGTTTTATGAGTTGGAGAACACATTGGGAGGGATACAGTCCGGAGACAGAGATGGCCAATTAACTATTTCTTTGTGAATTTGTGTGTGCTTGTGATTATTGTCTTGCTGGAAGATCCACTTGCGGCCGAGTTTCAGCCTCCTGAATCCTGGCAAAGGCAACCAGGTTTTTGGCTAAAATATCCTGGTGCTGGGCATGATGCCGTTGACCTTAACAAGGGCAGGACCAATGGAAGCAAAATAGTCCAATAACATCACAGATCCACCAGCATATTTTACAGTAGGTATACAGTAGGTTTCTGCTTATACATTCTCATTTAAATGCCAAACCCACCACTGGTTTGCGCGGCCAAATAGCTCTATTTTCATGTTGTGTGTATGCGGCCATGCATATTGCTTATGTGTGCGTCTGTGTGTGTGCATGCGTGTATGTATACAGATGTAGGATTTTAATTGGATTACTCTTTTGTTGCTGAGAAGTTTCCTGCGCTGCAGGAAATGCAGATGAGCTTCTTGATTTTTAAGAAATTAGCTGAAATCCCGCACTAACACACGGTTATATTAGAAGTATTCCACGTTTCCTGTAGCCTCATTTTGACCAGCTAATAGCCCAACCCCCGAACATGCAACATTATGGACTAAACCTTTTAATCCTGTTGCTGTGGGATTATTTATTTTTCTGCGACAATATAGGTCAAATTAAGATCCTACATCTGTATTTCTGTATGTTTCTGTGTGTGGTGAGCGACATTGTTATGCCTGGCTGCTGCAGGGCAGTATTACCTCTACAATCATTCCAGTAGGAGCTCAGGTATGTGAGAGGGGCATTCAGTGGTTCAGACATAATAATGCTCCATAGCCTCCCGCATTTTTAATCAAACATCATATACTGCCCAGGCCTCTGCTATTTGTCTGCATTTCCTTATGCAGGCAGCCTGTGAATGGGCCATAGCAGGAGACTGAGTGTTAAAGTAATGTGTTTGCCTGTATTGTCGCTCTCAAGCTGTTGCACTTGCAAACAAGGTCATTGCCAAGACTGGAGCATTGAATAGACCAATAGGGTACTGTATGTTTAACATTACTGAGCGATGTACTAACACTGCTGATACTAATGTGTGAAGGGTTATTTCAGTGTGTAAAGCTGTAAAGCTGCTGTTATACAATATACTGGATATCTGTTGTGTATCCAAAAAGGAATCTAGTTTGAGACCACAATTTTAGGATGTCAACACATCACTTGACCTTACTTGACCCTCAGTCTGGGGGTCATCTTTCTCTCATACTGTGACTGCTCAGGTAACGTGACTCTCTCCAACTTGCTATGGAGTGTGACATGTGCCTCTGCATGACTGAATGTGTATTTGTGTTGTCAGGCTCACAGCACCAGTCTGCATTTTAAATGTTTAATTTAACCTTTATTTAACTAGGCAAGTCAGTTAAGAACAAATTATTATTTACAATTACAGCCTACACCGGCCAAACCTGGACAACGCTGGGCCAATTGTGCGCTGCCCTATGGGACTCCCAATCACGGCCAGTTGTGATACAGCCTGGATTCGAACCAGGGTGTTTGTAGTGAAGCCTGAAGACCGCTGTGCCACTCGGGTAGCCAAAGATGTCAGTGTGAGACTTGTATGTTTGGAGCTGTGTACCGCTCGGTAGGAGACGACTGTAGCTGCTCTAACAGAGGCCCATGCTGTGCCATGTGTCACACACACGTACCCACTTAGAGTCTCCTAGCGAGTGTGGTGTGTGGTGGGAGGGGTGGTAGTGGGGGTGTTACTCAGCTGTATACAGAATCACCCAGAGCTCCAGGGTGGCTCATATCATCTCTCTTTGATTCAGAAGGGTTGGGTTAAATGCAGAAGACACATTTCAGTTGAATGCATTCAGTTGTACAAAACGACTAAGTATCCCACTTTCCCTTTCTTTCTCTTACTCTCTCTACCTTCTCTTTCTCTGTCTTCTGATTCAGAGTGGTTGGGTTAAATGTGTAAGACACATTTCAGTTGAATTCATCATTGTACAACTGACTAGGTACCCCCCTCCTCTCTTTCTCTCTCGTTATCGTTCTCTTTATCTCTCTCTCATGTGTAGGGCTGTTGTGGTGACTGTATTACCGCCACAGGGGCAGTCCAATTCCACATGACAGTTTAGTCATGGTAATTAGGCTTCTCCAAGCTCGGCTGCTGCTGATGGTCATTAGTAGCCTACCAAACTTGCTAACTGTCTGGTTGGTACTCAGCACTATATTAGGATATTACTATATTACTATATTACTTGGCAACTATATAGGATATTTGTATAAGTGGTTACAATGTTTATCGCACTGATCGGGTTAAGAAAGGTGGGGGTGTGGCTATATATGTAAAAACTAAATTCCCTGTAAGTGTGGCAAAGTCTGAAACTATTTGTAAACAGTTGGAATTTCTTGCTTTGAATATTGAGGTTTCAAAGGGCCTCTCTATAACTGTGATTGGCTGTTATAGACCCCCTCTGCTCTCTATAACTAAGCCGGTGTCTGATGATTTAAAAATGTTTAGTAATTCTATCAAATGAATCTTACCCAGTTGATTAACTCACCCACTCGCCCAAATCTTACAAGCCCAGATACATCTACCCTGATTGATTTGATATTGACAAATGTTCCACATAAATATTCTGCGGTTGGTGTTTTTTGTGATGATTTAAGTGACCATTGTGCTGTTGTTGCTATTAGAAATACGAAGGTTCCTAAGACAAACCCACATTTTATTCGTAAGAGAAATTTGAAGTGTTTTAATGAGCAGGCTTTCTTTCATGATTTGTTTTATTTTGACTGGAGCAGATTGAGCTTATCCCTGATGTGGAAACTGCCTGGAATTCTTTCATGATGGTTTTTTCCAAATAGTAAACAAACATGCCCCATTCCGCAGGTTCAGGGTTGAAGGGTTAATCCATGGTTTTCTTCTGATAACCTAATCTGGTTTTCTGATGCTGAGCTTTTTTTGACTTGTATTTTATTCCATGATAACCTGAATGATGTCACGCCTGACCTTAGTTCCTATTTTTATGTCTCTAAGTTTGGTCAGGAAATCATGTTTTGTTCTGATGCTGAGTGACTTATTTTAATCAGAGGCAGCTGTCAATCGTTGTCTCTGATTGAAACCAAGTGTTTTCCCACTTTTGTTCTGTTTTGTGTGTATTGCACCTTGCAGAACTGTTCATTTGTCCAGTCAAATGTATACCACTGATAACCTGAATGACCCTAGAATGTTTTGGAAGGCTATTAAGTCTATGTCTGGTAACAGTAATGTTAATGAATTACCGTCATGTGTTTTGAAGGACTCTGTTGCTGTATATGACAAAACTGAAATTGTTTTTCAATGAGCACTTTGTATCATCTGGTAGGCTGTTTGATTCAGTGTCCTCTGTCTCTGCACAACCCTGTGTGGATGAACCAGTGAGAGTTAGTCAAACTTTGAGCTTTTTGCCATTCTCAGTGCAGGTGGTACATAAAGCCCTGAAATCCTTAGATCAGAGAAAGCCTGCAGGTCCTGATCTTTTGGATCCCTGCTTTTTAAATCTGGCAGCTGATTTCATAGCTGAACCACTTACATCTTTGTTCAATCTAACCCTGGAATGTAATAAAATTCCAAAGATCTGGAAATCAGCATTTGTCCAACCACTTTTAAAAGGGGGAGATCCAACTCTTTTAAATAATTATAGGCCAATCTCAAAGCTGTCACCCCTGGTGAAAATACTTGAAACCCTTGTAAGTGAACAGCTAAAATAGTTTTTATTTACTAACTCTATTTTATTAATGTACCAATTGGGCTTCAGGAAGAAGCATAGCACAATTACAGCAGCCATGAAGGTTGTAAATGATATCACTGAAGCCCTTGACAAAAAACAGCACGGTGTCTCACTTTTTATTGATCTCTCTAAGGCTTTGGATACAGTTGATCATGCTATACTAAGGCAGAGATTGTCGAGTGTAGGTCTTTCAGAGCATGCAGTTGCATGGTTTGCTAACTCTCTGTCTGATAGAACTCAGTGCACTCAATTTGATGGGCTTATGTCTGTTAAATTGTCTGTCTTTAATGGTGTGCCCCAAAGCTCTGTACCTGGTCCTCTCTTATTCACTATTTATATAAATGATTTAGACAAAAATGTCCAAAATTCGCAACTTCATTTTTATGCTGATGATACTGTTATTTACTGTTGTGCCTCGTCTCTTACAAAAGCTTCCCAGAACTTGCAAACTGCTTTTTATACTGTTCAACATACCTTGTGTCAATTGAAGCTTATCCTCAATACTGACAAAACTAAACAAATGGTGTTTTCTAAAGCAAGAAATAGACCTCTGAACCTTTCACCTATTACTACCTGTCAGGGCAAGGAGATTGAGGTTGTAACCTCATATAAATATCTTGGAATTTTAATTGAAGATGGCCTCTCTTTTAAATTGCGAATATTCAACAACTTACAAAAAAATTTAAGCTGAAATTGGGATTTTATTTTAGGAATAAGGCCTGTTTTTCTTTTGAAGCCAGAAGGAGGCTAGTATCAGCTACATTTATGCCTTTACTAGACTATGGGGATATTTTATATATGAATGCTTCCGCTCAGTGTTTGAGATCAACTGACACCCTTTACCATGGCACTTTGAGATTTATTTTAAACGGCAAAATCCTTACGCACCACCGCACTTTGGCCTTCTCTAGTCCCTCGTAGGCTCAGTCACTGGTATTTATTTACAAAGCCATTTTGGGTTTTCTACCTTTTTATTTGTGCATTTTTATTGTTCAGAAATGTGGTGGGTACTCTCTTCGTTCGCTGGACTTTATCCTGCTAACTGTTCCAAATGTCCGAACTGAATTTGGTAAAAGGGCTTTTATGTACTCTGCGCCATCGTCTTGGAACGCCTTACAAAATACTTTTAAACTGGAAGAACATGTCCCGATTGGTGTTTTTAAATCTCTGATGAAGGATTTCGAGGCTGATTCCCTGACCTGTCAATGTTTTTAATTTTCTGTTTTATACTCTTGTGAATTCAATGGTTTTTACTAGATAACTTGTAGTTTTTCATGTTGTCTGTCTGTAATTTCTTTGTAATGACTTGGTGCCTATCTTGGCCAGGGCGCTCTTGAAAAATAGATTTTATTCTCAATGAGCCCTTCCTGGTTAAATAAAGGTGAAATAAAATAAAAATATTGCCCCTCTAATCAATCTGATATCAATTCAAATGTAATCCAAATCTAATCCAACAATTCATGAGAGCCCATGAGCTCATGTTATGCACCATTTCTATAGGCTATGCAATTGTGGGAGAAAACAGAGTGATGGCCACTAATAAAAAGATGAGGATCCCATCAGCTTTCTGTCAGAACCCAGTTATGAACCCGGGTCTCCGGTGTGAGAAACAGTCACTTAGCCACGAATAGTCGGCAGAACCCAGAAGATGAGGCAGACACAGCAGTACTTGAGACGGTGTTTTAATAAAGTAAAAAGGAAAGTTCTTCAGGTAAAAATATAACTCCACAATGTCAAAAGTAATTCCAAGAGAACAAAGGTAATCCTCCAAGTCAAAAAGGTAAATCCACAAGGTGGTAGGTACAGCAGAAAAAAGCCTCAAAAGATACTCAAAAATGTATAAACAAGAACAAAAACAGCGTTCCACAAGAGAGTCCAACTGGAGCAACAAATGTTCACAGCATCACTGGGGCTGGGTGCTAACATTCAAACACAGAGCAAAGAACTGAGGAAAACTAAGGGTTTAAATACAATCAAGGGAAACGAGGCACAGGTGCAAATAATAACTGGGAACAAGGGAAAACAAAAGGGTCAAAAAGCACAATGGGGGCATCTAGTGACCAAAACCGGAACAACCCAGGCCAAATCCTGACACTTTCTATAGGCTAGGCCTACTATATTTATTTCTCAACTTTCCTAATATTAAGCACATTGCTTATATTTACAACATGAATATAGCCTACCTGGCTGGCATGAAAATAAACCATGTGGAAAGCTTCCTCCATTTGCTATTTAAGTGCATAGATTACATATTTTTCTTGCATAATAATGGTAATAATAATGATAATGGTCCAAAATGATAATGGTCCATTCTAAATCGAAACAAATGTCACACTTATATTATTTAGTATATGAAAAGACAACATTAAATCAAGAATAGTCTGATTGTTGACAATATTAGCGTATCACTAGATCATTTTCACCATAAAAAATACACATTTTATAATAAAAGCGGTACATGCATAATACATTTGCGGTCACTTTTGATAATGGTGTTTTTCGCTAATGGAACATTCTCGCTTATAGCCTACTACTATGTGCGCATTGCTTCGCTTCTGATGTTTAAGAAATAAACTATTAGGCTAGAAACATTTAAAGCTAAACGTTCTGATCTGTTGCGTCAGCCACATCGCATCCCACAACTGTCCCAGACAGTCTGGAATATTTATTTATCGCATAGAAATAGATCGATTTTTGTACAATGGGGGATAGTAGATTGACATAGGCTAGTGCTTTTGCTGTTCGTTAGGCCTCCTCATCTTGTTGGCTGATGAAAAGTAAATGTGGAATGTTCTTCCAATGGCTTCAATATGCACCTCGGAATTGGATAAGGACGCGCGCATCCTGATGTGTAGCCTGTGAGAAAGATCCGATCATGTGACAGAGAGCGGTGTGGGTGAGACACGCATCACACTCAGGGAAAAGGGCACAACTCAGCACACTCCGGACCGCAAAAGGCATGTTTTTTAGGATGCATTAAGGCCAGAAAGGGGATGCCGCCATGAAATTCGAGGCATTATCAAGTGCTTGTCAAATTGTGAATGAGAGACTATTGGAGTGTGTACCGCCTGCGCAAAAAAACTAAGCAGAACTCATGCCTTTTTAAAGCAACTTTTTTCCAATCATCATTAGTCTCATCATACAATGTATTATAAATCAAAACATATAGCCCAACGTTTGAGGAACAACTAAAGTTTCATTAATAACTCTAAATTAAGAATATAGGAGAACCTATTTATTTGTTAACGGCTCAACACAGAATAGCCGCATGTGTGCACTCCCTAAAATTGTTTGGAGAAAATATTAATATTTTATTCAGCATTGTTCAATTGTATTCTTCATACTATAAAATAATGCCACGGAATTCTAACCAAATATTGTCTGCTAAATGAACTAATGTAGCCTACAGCCATTTGGCATAGCCACATCAGGAACTAATAAAAGGACAATTCAGAATATGCTATTATTTTCTTATGAAATAGACATTTTCTTCATATCATGCTTCTTTAGACCTGTCTAAAAATAAATAATAGATTTATTGTGAAGGTGTAGGCTACATTACATGGATTTATTGTGAAGGTGTAGGCTATATTACATGGATTTATTTGACGTTTTGAAATGGCTTGTAGGCTGTGTGTGGAAGCCAGGAGATGCTAAATATGTTTGTTAATTACCGTGCTACGACAATTATTACCTTGACCGAAATTTCGTGACCACCACAGCCCTAATCATGTGAACAACAAGCCTGGCACAGTAATGCCAACGATGTCACCCCCAGAGTGGTCATATCATGCCACCAGCCTGGAACCTAAACCTCCCTGATCTGCCCATACTACACCCTGAGGGAGGGAGGGAGGAGAGCAGAAGAAGAGGGAGGGAGAGAGTGGAAGAGGGGACCATAAAAGGGAGAGGAAGGGAGGCACAGAGGAAGAGAAACAGTGAGATGGAAGGAGAGGGGGAGGGAGAAAGAACCAGAAAGGGAACAGAGAAGTGAACCCTCCCTAGATGGATGTCACTGGATATCCCACCTGAGGAGTGTCTCAGTGTATCGTGCCTTCTACAGCAGACGATAAGTCAATCAGATCACATTTCATTTATTCCCCCCTCAATTAACCTCATCCGAGGAGCTTCCATAGATCTAACCCCTTTCTACTCTCACACTAGAAGATCTGCTGTATTTACTTTACCTGGTGTTGGAGGGGTTACATTTTTACTCTTACCTTGGCAGCTTAGGAGTTCTGAAGCCTCTGCAGGTTTAAAATATTGATTAAAAATGTGGTTTTATTTCAAATGTTTTGGATTTATGTTGATCTATTAATCTCAGCATATTTTAGCTAGCTATGGATTACCTGTCTAACATACACAGCTACCAAAAAACTTCGGACTCTAAGGATACTGAGGACACACACACCCATATGCATAAATACACACATTTGTGGAACAATTTTTTATGCAGAACCAGATCAGATCGTACTTGTTGATGTGGGCCTTGTGTTTGCCTGATTAGTGTTTACTCTACAGGACATTCATTCATAAGCGTGTAATGTACATGTAATTGTTCGAGGTTATTTGTGTGATGTCAGGTAATTGCAGGTATTCTCTCTCTCCTTGCATCCCTCTGTTTGAGCTCCTGTTCTCCGGTTAATCTGATACCACTCCTCTGAGTCTGTCCTTGCTCTGTCTGTGACTCCTCCTCTCATAGCTGTGGTTCTAGTTCTAACCTCCTACACAACCATAGAGCGTCCCTCTGTTGTTGTGAGTTTGTCAACAGACGGATTCAATGGGGCCTCTCTGGGTATGTTTCAAATGTGATATCTCTATGGGGGGGGTCCTTTGAGGGAAAAGATGCTCAGCATGCTCTCCTCAAAGCTTATGGTCTGAAACTAAATCAACAAATAACAACACTGGACACGATGGAACACAAATATTTTACCATCTCATGCTGAGGTCATCTGCCTTTGGCCTAAAGATCAGGAACCCAGACTTCACCAAATAAATCAGAAATACAGACATTGTTATCCTACAAGAAACATGGTATAGAGGAGACTGACCCACTGGTTGCCCTCTAGGTTACAGAGACCTGGTAGTCCCATCCACCAAACTACCAGGTGTGAAATAGGGAAGAGACTCATGGGGTATGCTAATTTGGTATAGAGCACACATAACCAACTCTGTAACATTTAAACAGGAGCATTTGACATCTGGTTAGAAATAAATAGGGGAATTATCTCAACAGAGAAAACGTCCTCCTGTGTCTGTACATAGTCAATGGTAGGCTGTGATGGGACTCCTACGGTAGGTGCACCTGTAGCTCATCTCTTGGCAGTAGTACTGTAGACTACTTTATCACTGACCTCAACCCAGAGTCTCGCAGAGCGTTCAGTCAGCCCACTGACACCCCTATCAGGATGCTATAGATGGAAGGAGGGGTAATGTAGAAACCTACCAAAAAACTATTGGCCAACAACAAATCCATTCCCTCTTAGACAACTTCCTAGACTAAATGTTTCCCTGCAATAGTGAAGGTGTAAACTTAGCAGAAGGAAACCTGAACAGTATATTTAACCTATTAGCTCAGAAATCAAATTTAAATTCAGGCAGAAGACCTAAGAAAACTAACAGTGAAGATAAATGGTTTTATGAAGAATGCAACAACCTAAGAAAGAAATAAAGAAACCTATCCAACCAAAAACACAGACAAGCAGAAAACCTTAGCTTACGCCTCCGCTATGGTGAAACAATACAGGAATACATTAAGAAAAAACAAGGAACAGCATGTCAGAAAACAGCTCAATGTGATTGAAGAATCCATAGAATCAAATCGCTTCTAGGGAAATTGGAAAACACTAAACAAACAACAAACAGGAAGATATATCTATCTATAATGAAGATGGATAAACCACTTCTCCACCCTTTTCGGCCATAAAACAAAGAACCAAAAGTAAAAACATATACATGGTAATTTACAAAACATAGAATCAGCTATTACAGACTACTAGAATCCCCTTGATTCTCCAATTACATTGGATGAGCTACAGGACAAAATACAAGCCCTCCCTCACACTCCTCATATGCACAGACACACACACACGTACACCCACACCTACACTCACATACACCCACACCTACACTCACGTACACCCACACCTACACTCACACATCCATAGAACAGTTATTGACATAGTGTATTTGGAAAGTATTCAGACCCCTTGACATTTTGTTATGTTTACAGCCTTATTCTAAAACGGATTAAATAAAACATTTTCCTCAGCAATCTAGACACAATACCCCATAATAACAAACTGAAAACAGGTTTTTAGAAATGTTTGCAAATTTATTAAAAATAAAGAACATATCTTATTCACAAGTATTCAGACCATTTTCTATGAGACTCAAAATTGTACTCCGGTGCATCCTGTTTCCATTGATTGTCCTTGATGATTCTACAACTTGATTGGAGTCCACCTGTGATAAATTCAATTGATTGGACACTTATATGAGGTCCCACAGTTGACAGTGCACGTCACAGCAAAAACCAAGCCATAAGATCAAAGGAATTGTCCGTAGAGCTCCGAGACAGGATTGTGTCGAGGCACTGATCTGGGGAAGGGTACCAAAACATGTCTGCAGCATTGAAGAACACAGTGGCCTCCATCATTCTTACATGGAAGAAGTTTGGAACCACCAAGACTCTTCCTAGAGCTGGCCGCCCGGCCAAACTGAGCAATCGGGGGAGAAGGGCCATGGTCAGGGAGGTGACCAAGAACCCGATGTTCACTCTGACAGAGCTCCAGAGTTCCTCTGTGGAGATGGGAGAACCTTCCAGAAGGACAACCATCTCTGCAGCACTCTACCAATCAGGCCTTTATGGTAGAGGGTCCAGACGGAAGCCATTCCTCAATAAAAGGCACATGACAAAAAGCACCTAAAGACTCTCAGACCATGAAAAACAAGATTCTCTGGTCTGATGAAACCAAGATTAAAATATTTTGCCTGAAAGCCAAGCGTCACGTCTGGAGGAAACCTGGCAGCATCCCTACGGTGAAGCATGGTGGTGGCAGCATCATGCTGTGGGGATGTGTTCAGCGGCAGGGACTGGGACACTAGTCAGGTTCGAGGGAAAGCTGAACGGAGCAAAGTACAGAGAGATCCTTGATGAAAACCTGCTCCAGAGCACTCAGAACCTCAGACTAGGGCGAAAGTTCACCTTACAACAGAACAATGACCCTAAGCACACAGCCAAGATAACGCAGTGTTGGCTTCGGTACAAGTCTCTGAATGTCCTTGAGTGGCCCAGCCAGAGCCCGGACTTGAACCATATCGAACATCTCTGGAGAGAGCTGAAAATAGCTGTGTAGTGACGCTCCCCATACAACCTGACAGAACATGAGGATCTGCAGAGAAGAGTAGGAGAAACTCCCCAAATACAGTTGTGCCAAGCTTGTAGCATCATACTCAAGAAGACTTGATGCTGTAATCGCTGCCAAAGGTGCTCCAACAAAGTACTGAGTAAAGGGTCTGAATACTTATGTAATATATATTTTTTTTTATTTGAATAAGTTAGCAAAAATATCTCAACACCTGTTTTTGCTTTGTCATTAAGGGGTATTGTGTGTAGATTGATGAGAATTAACAATTTAATCAATTTAAGAATAAGGCTGTAACGTAAGAATGTGGAAAAAGTCTGTGGAAAGGGGTCTGAATACTTTCTGAAGGCACTGTACAGTATATATCAATGATTTGGTGAGGGCACTAGAACAGCTTGCAGTACCTGGCCTCCCCTACTGGACTCGGAAATCAAATGTCTACTGTTTGCAAATGATCTGATGCTCCTCTCCCCAACCAAGAAGGGCCTACAGCAGCACCTAGATCTTCTGCACAGATTCTGTCAGACTTGGGCCCTGACAGTGAATCTCACTGAGAATAATGGTGTTTCAAAAAAGGTCCAGTAGCCAGGACAACAAATACAAATTCTTTCTCGACACCGTTGCCCTAGAGCACACAAATAATTACACCTACCAAGGCCAAACATCAACACGACAGGTAACTTCCACAAGGCTGTAAACGATCTAAGAGACAAGTCAACAAGGCCCTTCTACACCATCAAAAGGAACATATAAAACTCAACATCCCAATTATGATTTGGCTAAAACACTGAAATCAGTTATAGAATTCATTGCCCTCTATGGTTGTGATCTCTGGGGTCCACTCACCAACCAAGAATTCACAAAGTGGGACAAACACAATTGAGACTTATTTTTTGCAGAATTCTGCATGCATACAGAGAAGATGCTAGTTATCAACATCCAGACAAGAGCTGTTACATTTTTACCACCACCTAAAAGGAAGCAATGCCCACACATTCCACCACAAAGCCCTACTCTACAGAGAGATTAACCTAGAAGAGTCCCCTCAGCCAGCCGGTTCTAGGGCTCTGTTCACAAACACAAACAGACCACACAGTGCCCCAGAACAGCAACACAATTAGACCCAACCAAATTATGAGATAGCAAAAAGATAAGTATTTTTTTTAACACACTGGAAAGAATCGGAACGTTATCTGACCCTAAACAGCAAGTACACAGTGGCAGAATACTTGACCAGTGTGACTGACCCAACATTAAGAAAGTATGTACAGACTCAGTGAGCATAGGCTTGCTATTGTAATGAACACGAGGGGAGTCAGGGGTGGTTTCATGCGCAGGGCGCAGCAGGTGTTTATTGCAAAGGACAACAGGAGGAGGCAGGCACCTAGGTCCAGGAGCAGGCAGAAGGTCATACACAGGGGGTCCAAAAGGGAAATAGTACCTGGCAGGGAAAAGTCTAGTAATGTAGTCCGGGAGATCAGGCAATAGGTAGATAACAGGAAATCCAATAGGCTAAAGTTCAGTCAGAGAATAGGTAAAAAACCATCATACAAGGGAGGAGTAAATCACAGGGAAAAACAGAGCTCAGAAAGCCGTTTGTCACAAATCAAACAATACCTCAGTGATGGGGTGCAATGAACTGAACCAAATAATGTGTGATAATGACATACATGTGTGTGAACAGGTGATTAGAATGAAGGTAATTGGGATCTGGAGAGTGAGCTGTGTTCATGGGATCTACGTGTTTGAGGGTGAGTTGGAAGCAGACGTTACAGCTATTGAGAGATGCCGCCATAGGCTGACCTGTAAATACCACCAATATGTATCTTCCCCTACTATTCATACTACAACTATTTGTACATTGCTAAAACACTGTACATACAGTAGCTGATAACACTTGAAATGTATTTTATCATTTTGAAATGTTTTTGTGAGTGCAATGTTTGCTGCTCGTTCTATTAGTTTGTGGATGTTTTGTTT